>NC_047673.1:66929553-67257331 GCF_011762505.2 Arvicanthis niloticus | reverse complement strand
CTCACTATCAGGCCAAACACATTTGGATAGAGTGGTCCAAACACTCCAGTGGGTAAAGTCTGAGGTCCCATTTCTGGGGTTAATACTGTGTGGGTGGCAGAACTGAGGTCCAGTCCTGTGCTTCTTGGTGTTGCTCGACTAAGTTCAGAAAGGGATTGGTATTTGTTGGTAGGACACTGACTGTTCCATAAGCCTGTTTTGGCTTGTGTTGGTTCGGGGCCTGAAGCTGGCCCCTGTTCCCGTTTCCCTGATCATAGAAAAGGGTGTTACCGTGTGTGTCTCTTTTAGACATACAATGACTAGCCCAATGCCTTTCACGTTTGCAACGTGGGCAGAGCCCAGGCTGTTTTCTGGGCTGTCTCTGGCTTAACTCATTTTCTATTTTGCAATCTCTTGCAAAGTGTCTAGGCTTACCATATTTAAAACATGTCTTTCTGTCTTTATTTGTCAAAAAATCTCTTACAGATTTTCCTTGTATAGCAGCTGCCATAGCTAAGTCCTGTTGATAAGAGGGACCTATGTCAGAACAGAGTCTGATATATCCCGTAAGGTCTGTCTTTTTCCTATAAGGTCTAATGGCCGCTTGGCAGGCAGGATTAGCATTTTCATATGCAAGTTGTTTCACATAATCTACACTTGTCTCTGTATTGTCAAAAATCTTCCCTGCTGTTGTCATTAATCGATGAACAAAGTCAGAAAATTGTTCATCAGGCCCTTGCCTGACTGTTGTTAAAGATGTACCAGGGTCTCCCTTTACCGGGAGTTTACGCCAAGCCTTCATGTCTGTATTTTGAATTTGAGCATATAAACCTGGGTCATATTGTATCTGGTTATCACTAGAAGCAAATTGTCCTTCTCCTACTAAAGCATCAAAGGACCAACCATTGTCTGCCTGAATGTTTCTCCTAGCTGTCTCTTTACAATTCTCATGATACTCTGATTTCCAAATAAGATAGTCTCCACCACTAAGAACTGCCCTCACTAACATATTCCAATCACTAGGAGTTAGCCACTCCTCTGTAACAGATTCTAAAATTGCAAGAGTAAAGGGAGCAGTGGCACCATATTGAGATACTGCATTTTTTAATTCTTTAATAATTTGAAAATTAAACCCTGTGTGATGTCTCCAAGCAACCCCTTGAGCATCTCTGGTCTCTGATACAGGGAAAGCCTTAGCGTCTCCCTCCTCTGGCTGATCTGTAGCTGAACTAAAGCTAGAGGATAGGGACTGCCTTTGGACACCAGGTTGAGGAACATGAAAATCCAGGGGATTTTCGCAGTTAGTCTCTTGAGACCTCTTCCCTGTCCTTAATTTCTGTAACTGGTTACTTAAGTCTTGATACTCTTTTTCTAACTCTATCAGTTGTTTAAGGGTAGTAATTTTGTCCTGTAACTCCTTTTTAGGATCTACAACCATTGTCTCCATTGGGGGAGCACTTGGAGGTGGAGGCACATAGAAAGAGGGCATTTTAGCATCATAAAATTTAACTTCCTCTTCCTCTTGGTCAGCACAATCTGGCTCTGACAAATTGTCATCAACTTTTGGCTGTATTTTGGATTCTAACTTACGCTTCTTTTTATTTTGAACAAAAAAGACAGCATTCAAGAACAAAAACAGAAAATTAACACATGTGAGCAGCAAACAAAACCGAAACAGAGAGTTGAATTCAAGCTGACTAATTTTGGATTCAGGTTGACTAATTTCTTGTCCCATTTTCCTTACCTTTCTCAACTAGGCAGATTCGTGATCACCTTCTTCCAGTAACGTCCCTCACTGGGTCTCTCGTTCCCGCTGTCTCTCGTTGAGCGCCAAACTGTTGCGCTAACTGGAGCCCCACGTTGGGCGCCAAACTGTTGTAGCCCGTATTGCCCGTTCCGGTCCGAGGGTCAGGGTCTAGCGAGAGAGAGTGTGGGGATAAAGGGGAAGAGACTCGAAGAATGGAGACAAGACAGAGATTTTGATCAAGTCTCGTTTATTGAAGGGAATTTTGAGCTATTTATAGGCTTTTGCCACGTGCCTTGTAGGCGCTGATATGACGTAAGCCTTACAGGCGTCTATAGCGTGGACAGCACGTGTACCGCAATGTCTTGTAGGTGTGGATAGTACATGCGCCTTATAAGCATGTATGGTGTAGATAGTACGTGGACAGCACGTGAACTGCATGCCTTGTAGGCGTGGCCACCAAGTGTACCTTGTAGCTGGGGGCAGTAAACAGCAACACAAAATATGTGGGATATCAGAGTGTGCTTCAGCTGTTACAGGCTTTTGAAAACCAAATCTTTCGTCAGGGTATATGGTTCTAGATGGCTACAAAGTTGATCTAGCCGCTTTCTGCTAAAGTCGGCTCCCAACACAAACAAACAAAAAAAAACCAACCAAACAAACAAATAAACCCAGCAAATGGTTTTGGTACAGAGACAGACAGATAGATCAATGGAACAGAATCGAAGACCCAGAAATGAACCCACACAGATATGGGCACTTGATCTTTGACAAAGAAGCCAAAACCATACAGTGGAAAAAAAGGAAGCATCTTCAATAAATGGTGCTGGTTTAACGAGCTGTCTGCTTGTAGAAGACTGCAAATTGATCCACATCTATCACCTTGTACAAAGCTCAGGTACAAGTGGATCAAGGACCTCAACATAAAACCAGATACACTGACTCTAATAGAAGAGAAGGGAAACAGCCTCGAACTCATTGACACAGGGGGAAATTTTCTGATCAGATCACAATGGGTCAGGCTCTAAGATCAACAATTGACAAATGGGGCTTCATGAAACTTAAAAGCTTCCATAAAGCAAAGAACACTGTCTCTAGGACAAAGCGGCAACTTACAAATTGAGAAAAGATCTTCACTAACCCTACATCTGATAAAGGGCTAATATCCAAAATATATAATGAATTCAAGAAATTAGCCTCCAAAAAAACCAAATAACCCAATTAATAACGGGGTACAGAGCTAAACAGAGAATTCTCAGCAGAGGAATCTCAAATGACTGAGAAGCACTTAAAGAAATGTTCAACATCCTTAGTCATCAGGGAAATGCAAATCAAAATGACCCTGAGATTCTACCTTATACCAATCAGAATGGCTAAGATCAAGAACTCAACTGACAGCACATGCTAGCAAGGGTATGGAGAAAGAGGAACACTCCTCCATTGGGTGTGGGATTGCAAATTTGTACAACCATTCTGGAAATCAATCTGGTGCTTCCTCAAAAAATTGAAAATAATTCTACCTGAAGACCTAGCTATACTGCTCCTAGACATATATCCAAAAGATGCTCCACCATCCCACGAGGACATATGCTCCCCAATGTTCATAGAAGCTTTATTGGTAATAGCCAGAAGCTGGAAACAACCCAGATGTCCCTCAATGGATGAATGGACACAGAAAATGTGGTTCATTTACACAATGGAATATTATTCAGCTATTAAAAGTGAGGACATCATGAATTTTGCAGGCAAGTGGATGGAACTGGAAAATATCATTCTGAATGAGGTAACCCAGACTCAAAGGACATGCACTGTATGTACTCACTAATAAGTGGATATTAGCCAAAAAGTACAGAATACCCATGATTCAATCCACAGACTGTAAGAAGTTTAACAAGAAGGAAGGCCCAAGTGAGGATGCTTTAATCTCACTTAGAAGGGCATGGGAGGCAAAGGGAGGGAGGGACCTAGGTGGGAGATGGGAGGGAGAGGAAAAGGGGGACAGGATCAAGTATGGAGTGAGACAGAAGAGAAACCCACAGGGCCTGGAGAATGAATGGCAATATGCAGCTGTGGGAGTTGGGGCAGGAAGACCCTCTAGAAAGTCCTAGAGACCTGGGATGTGAGAGGCTCCCAGGACTCGATGGGGATGACCTTCTCTAAAATGCCCAACAGTGGGAGATAGACCCTGAATAGACCACCTCCAGTAGATAGACAGGTCCCCTAGTGGAGGGATGGGGTCGCCAACCTATCTTCAAATGTTTTGACCCAGAATTGTTTCTGACTAAGAAAAAAAAAAAAATACAGGGACATAAATGGAGCAGAGATTGAAGGAAAGGCCATCCAGTGACTGACCCAACTTGGGATCCATGCCATGGGGGGAGGGGGGGAACCAAACCCTGACACTATTACTGATGCCATATTGTACTTGCAGACAGGAGCCTAGCATGTCTATCCTCTGAGAGGCTCTAACAGCAGCTGACTGAGACAGATGCAGATACTTACAGCCAACCATTGGTCTGAGGTCAGGAATGCCTAAAGAAGAGTTAGGGGAAAGATTGAAGGAACTGAAGGGGATGGCAACCCCATAGGAAGACCAATAGCATCAACTAACCTGGACATCTGGGAGCTCCCGGAAACTAAGGAAAGAACCAAACACCATACATGGGCTGGTCCGTGGCCCCCAGCACATATGTAGCTGAGGACTGCCTTGTCTGGACAAGAATGTGCCTAATCCTGTAGAGACTTGATGCCCCAGGGAAGGGGGATGTGGGAGGGGAAATGAGGTGGAGGAGATTGGGGGTGAGGGGTGCAGAGCAGCTGCTCAGAGGTAAATGGAAGGGGGCATGGTGTGAAGAACTCTTGGAGGGGGTCAGGAAGGGGGCAGCATTTGGAATGTAAATAAAGAAAACAACTAATAATAATAAATCAAGATTCAATCAAGAGGTCAATAAAATGTAATCTGTTTAATAACAACAACAAAATGAAGGACAGCACCTAGCATACATTTTTGTGGGCTTAGCTGTTAACAGTGGATGTTTCTGTGTGAATGGCCTTTATGGAGTTGTTTATGGCCCTATCTTTGCTTGGCATTGTAAATCCACCTAAATGATTAAGATATTAACTGCATACATACATACATACATACATACATATACATACATACATACATACATACATACACACACATACACACATACATATATATGATATACGTTCTATGTGTGTGTGTGTGTGCGTGCGCACACACATGCACATGCATCCCAGAACATCTGATGGCCTTCCAATTATACCGAATGAGTAAGTTGGGCTTAGCTTGTAGGAAGGTAATATGTTTATCTAAAGAATTATAGAAACTTCCAAAGTTCCTGGTGATGATCTTGTCCAAGTTGGGAAAGCCTAAGACACGTGCCCCAGATGAGGAGAACTCTACTCAGCATATAGGCTTCTTTCACGTGTACCACTGAGTTTCCCTCCCTTGCTCTAGAAGCTTGTTTGTATATGTGAGCTCCCCTAGATGACAGTCTTCTTTGGTGAGGAAATGGTTACCTCCCCACCCTCTTGGGTGCTGGCTTGAATACTCTGGGTTTCTTCTCCATCAACTCTTATTTCCCAAGTACTGACTTGCAGGCATGGGTCTAGTAAATTCTCTTTTCACCTTGTACTTACAGTTTATAGTTTCTTAGGCATCAAGAGCCCAGGACATATAGGAGATAAGAGCTGCTTACTGAGAGGATCATGGATCTCTTGATATCAAAGAGAGATTATTTTGATTAGAAGATCCAATTTCTGTGGTCCTTCAGTTTCTCATCAAAACAGTTTCAAAATCTCTTTCCCCGAAGATTTAAGCTTTTGGGAAAGAAGATACAGGCAATGAGGAGATGTCAGGTGGGCGGGAGAGTTCCGTCTCCCCCACGTGAAGCCATGTGGAGGCACATGAGGAGGTAGAAGTTTGAAGAGGAAGAGTGGGAGTGTTGAGCAGTTGTGATTCAGGGTAGAGGCAGCAAGTGGAGGAAGGGGAGGAAGGGACAGAGCTCAGCTGAGCAGTGGGCCCAGCAATCTGGCAGTAAACTGGGAGCTAACAAGGCCCACCTGGAGTGGTTAGTGACAAAAGAAGCATTTGTAGCTCACCAAAACATTTAATTGAGGAGAAAATAAGATGGTGTTTGGCTAGCAGGAGGCTCATGCTGGATCTTGGCCCCAGCTTCTTTTGGAACTTTGAAATGGGCAGGAAGTGAAGGACAGGTTTGTGTTTCTGGGATGGAAACTGGGGGGATTTGGGTGATATTTCAGCACCCATGCCAGTATTCATGTTATTTGCACCACAGAGATGCTGCCTTCTCTCTCGTGTTTTGTAATTTGAGACGTTTCATTACTACCCACCTTATTAAAACTGTTCCGTTTTATCCTCTGATTAAGCTCTTGGCACAGATGTACTCCGAGCTAATCATAGATTTGTGCCTTTTAACTTTTTATATTTTTCAATCTTTTTCATGAAAGTTCAACTTTGCTTTTTTTTTCCCCTTCTGTATATTTTGTAAGACCTGTCTTCCCTGTTTAGTCATAAGAGCTTCACTCACCTCAGAGACTCCAGTATTCGTGTTTTTAAAGAGCCTACAATCCATCTGTTACCATCTTCTCTGATAAATTGTATTACTCTTCGTTGTTTCCTCCGACTTTTGGCAGAAGGAGCTCTTCTCCAGTAAGCCCACTTGCTTCAGATGGCAAGGAGTGCACAAGGTTTTGTCAGGTTTTGCTGAAGCCAACTCGTGAAACGTGTCCAGGGATGCTTATGTTTGTACTTGTTTGTGCCACTGGCGTGCTATGGAGAGTGTCAAAGAACTAGATTACAGATACGAAGACCTGGAAATTGAAATGCCGTATAGGCTTTGTATTGTCCTTCAACAAATGACCACAAGTAGTAGCTTAAAATCTCAAGCTTTTATTCTCCCAGGCTTTTGAAGGTCACTAGTCCAGGGGTAGGCTAGCTGAGTCCTTACATAAAGATCTTGCAAAGCTGTGATCAAGGTGCCAGCAATGATCTGTTCCTTTCAGCAACTTGCCTTTCAACCCCACATGGCGATTGGTAGAATTCATTTCCTTGTAGCTAAAAGACTGAAGTCCTCATTCTCTTGCTGGTTGTTAGCTGGGCTAATCTGGACACCTTGAGGTCATAAACAGTTAGTTGCCCAGGGCCTGCTCTCCCAGTCTGACAGTTAGCATCTCGGGGGTGGGGTGGGAGGGGTAGTATCATATATTCTGATAAATAACTCATGTGTAGGCTGGTATCACCCAAAAGGGGCTGGCCCTCCTCACCAATCACTAATTAAGGAAATGCCCTACAGGTTTGCCTGAAGCCCACTTACAGAGGCATTTTATTAATTGGGTCTCCTCTCAGACTTATCCAGTACACACAGGAAAAATAAAAGGTTGGGAGGCACAGAGTTGGGTACAAGGAATATGTTGGTGGCACATGACAAAGTAGGGTTCCTTAAGCTCAGTTTCTTCCTCCGGTCTTCCAGAATGGAAACTGTGAGAAGAGATTCTCAATGTGTGCATTGTGTGATGAACACTGAGCTGAGGCAGGGACTCTTCCATTGCTGAAAGGCCTCTTTTACTCTTGTGTTCTTGCTGGGGTCAATGAACCAGAGTTGTCACTCACTGGAAGCCACACAGATCCCGAAATCTATCACCCTGTACCCATTTCTGTTGTCAGACAGTGGGTTTGAAAAAGTGGTTGTTGAGCATAATGCCAGGCCTAACATCAAAAGTGGGAAGAATGGAGACAGCTCTCTTCTTGGTGTAGTTCGTGGATGCCCCTCTAATTCCCACTTTATCATTTTCTAGATGTCATCATTTGGCAGCTTTCTCCAGGCAGAAAAATCAAATCACTGACTGACATGTTGGAGTTATAGGCACATGGAAAAACTACACCATGACACTTGCCATTCAGTTCCCAGATGACCCCAGAACCCGGTAGACACAGAAAGGATGTTCTAGGCCCCATAGCTATCACACTACAGTTTCCCATGGGGGGAGTGTTGTCCACAGCCTTCTGAGTGTTAATGGTGTCATAGATTGTAGACATGAGTCCCTCAATAATAGCAAAGTTGTTGTGGATGACTTTGCCCAGCAGGTGAAGCAGTTGGTGGTGCAGGAGGCATTGATCATAATGTTGAGGATGTTTGGCCGCTTCTGGATTCATCCCCTCACAAATATAAAGGCATTTTCAGAAAGGGCAGAGACAATGAACCTTCAGCTCCACCCTTCAGGTGGAGGATATATCTACAAGGACATTGGCAGTCTTCACAATGTACTTGGCATTATGAGTATCCCCGGAATTCAATGATAGTGGACTGTACTGGTTAGTTTTATGTCAACCTGACACAAACATAGTCATCTGAGAGGAGGGAGCTTCAGTTGAGAAAATGTCATCATAAGATCTGCCTGTAGACAAGCCTGTAGAGCATCTTCTTAATCAGTGAGGGAGAGCCCAGTCTACTGTTGGTGAGGCCACGCCATGGGCCGGTGGTTCTGGGTTCTATAAGAAAACAGGCTGAGCGAGCCAGTAAGCAGCACCTCTCCGTTCCATCTGCACTAGTTCCTGATTCTAGGTCCCTCCTCTGAGTTCCTGTCCTGACTTCCTTTGATGATGAACTGTGATGTGGAGACATAAGCCAGATAAATACTTTCCTTCCCCAACTTGCTTTTGGTCACTGTGTTTTATCACAGCGGTAGTCACCCTGACTCAAACACGAACTCTCAGTCCTGGAAGAGGGAGATGGCCTTCCCCTTATTTGCAAGCTTCTTTTTCTTCACCTAGACTGTGGCATGGACCAGTTAGGAGTGAGATCCTACTGGAATGTGGAGACAGTGTAGTTGAGATAAAAAAAAAAAAAAAAAAAAAAAAGATACACTGATGGTAACAATGTCCTTTTTGCTGAATATGAAGCAGGTTTGTTGAGCAGGTGCTCCATACAGAAAACCCAACTACCTCTGCCTCACCATCATGTCTTAGGGATGCAGCTGGTATTGGGGGAAGTGATGTAGCTGTCTGGCAAATGGGGAGGAGCAGAAAGCAGGAAATTTTCCCAACCTTAGCAAAAGACATTAAGCCTTTCTTTCAGGAAGCTGAAAATTACAAACAGGATAAATGTGTATGTGTGTGAGTAAGTATGGATTTTTTTCCTAGTTAGACTGTGTGTATTAGTAAGTTTTCTCTTCAGTAATAGAACTTATAGAATAAATATATATGTATATGTATATACATATGCACATATACATACTTATATGTATTATATATGTATAGATACATAGAATGAATATATACTCATATATATATAGAATGAAATTAGAATGACATATATAGAATATATATGTGTGTATATATATACATATATATACATATATACATATACATAATTAAATTAGAATGACTTACAGGCTGTTGTGGTCCAACTAACCATATGTACAGAAGGTCCAAGAATCCAGTAATTGTTTTCTCCACAAGCAAGGCTGGGTGTCTCAGCTGGCCTTCAGTATACTCTAGAATCCTGAAGAAATAGGCTCTAATGCTAGAGAAGGAATGGACTTGCTATCAAGGTACAAGCAAGCAGGCAAAGAGCAAAAGCTTCTTCCTTCTTCCATGTCCTTTCATGGGCTTCCAGCAGAAGATGTGGCCTAGAGTAAAGGTGTGTTTTTTCCCCTCAGATGTTTGGATTAGAGGTGGATCTTCCCATTGCTGGGTTTTTGTTATCCTAGGCATCATCAAACGAACAACCAAGAATAGCCTCACTGGTCACCGACATTCAGGTGCTCTGTTTTGTGATTTGTTTTTAAAATGAAACAAGTTGAAAATCTACTTATTCAGAAAAAGAATATTTGTGTAATGGTGATGTGGGTCTGTTAGCTCACCTGTGGGCGAGAGCGTGAGCGTGGGTCCTGTTGGGTGGAGTTGTGATTTCCATGTCTGCCGCCCCAGGCAGCTGGACAAGGCTCCGGGGAGCAGAAGTGAGGAAATTTGGCTGAGTTCCCTCCACGCGGCATTGTGCAAATGCTGGGCTGAGAAGCCACTTGGGGCTCTGCCTGGGTGTGGGGAGACTTCAGTCTGGAGTTCTGCAGGGGCAGGGCTCCTGAGTGGGTGTCTCTGGGCCGCTGCGGCTGACCCCTCTGTCTTGGGCTCCTAGACGCTGCTGGGGGTCGCGGAAGAGCAGAGACTTGAGAGGAATGAGGGGAGAAAAGGTCGGTGGGAAGGAGACTCTTTGTAACTGCACTCACTCAGCTGTGTCAGCTGCTTGGTTGAGTTGGCAGGCGGAACACAGAGAAGTCCTCCTCGGAAGATTAGACAATGACTCAATAGTTGAAGGCTTTCTCCATGGCTCCCCACGACAGGCCCCAAAGACATGAGGAAGTCCATGGTTTTACAAGGTTTATTGTCATGGCAGATGATAGATGAATCTGGCTGTACCCTCCGAAACTCAGGGCAGACCTGAATTAAATAGGGAGGGGAGAGGGAGGAGGGTCTAAGAAGGAATGCTTAATTGGCTATGCCCTCTGGCCCTTAGGTATCTCATGAGGCCCTGAGGCTTGTAGTCACTCACTCTACCTGTGGAGGGGCTGCTAGGGGCATTGCCCTATGTGACTGAAAGGCATGGATCAATGGAGGTCTTTTTCAGGAGCCTGGGGTCTGGGAGCGTGGCAAAATGTATGCTGTCCGTTACAGGGTCTTTGACCATCTCTAGCCAGTGGTCAGCCAGAAACCAAGCCATCCTTTCACAGTCCCACATGGTGATATTACCTTCAACAAACTCTCGGAACTTTAGTCTCCACACTCTGAGGCTGGAATAATTAGGATTACTCCACATGGAGACTGGGTGTTTTTACAAGTCAAACAAGAGCTTGTGAATCACTAACCCTCTACCTGGAACTGATGGACATGATTAACTTATCTCTCTCCTTCCCTTCTGTTTCTCTATCACACTGTACCTCACTTGTTTATCTACCTTTCTTTTCACATTCAGTTCTGGCTTATGCTACCCTTCTCTTCAGTGATACCATACTATCCTACTGAAGATACAGTAGTGTTCGTGGAGATTGTTTCTACTATTAGAGCAGAGAAGGGGGACCTATCTTTTCTTGGGGTTCAGAGTGTCCTTTAAGCACTTTTAAAGCACCATTGAAATCTGATAACATTGCTATTGGTGTTAACAAGTTCTTTAATCTCATATTGAAGGTACTCCTGATGTCTAGAAGGATGCAAAGAGCTAAAGAGAAACTGCAGTACTGGTCACTGGAAGAGTTCCATACAGCTAGCAATTCCTTAGAGTCAAGCCAGGTCTGATCTTTGTAAGCTACTGCCAAGGGCTGAGGAATTTCAATACTTGCAATTGCCTAGACTAGCAGTTCTCAACCTGTGAGTCGATACCCTTTGGGAGTTGAATGACCCTGTCACAGGGGTCACCTAAGACCACCATAAAGCACAGATATTTACATTACATTTCATAGCAGTAGCAAAATTCCAGTTATGAAGTAGCAACGAAAGTAATTTTATGGTTGGAGGTCACCACCCATGAGGAACTGTATAAAGGGTCACAGCATTAGAAGCTATAATGCCAGCCGCTATTAAGGGCTAAGGACTCCAAGCACTTCAGGTCTACATAAGACTGTAACACCTGTAAGGGTGCATGCTCTAGGCTTACACAGAGCTGTACTGCCAGAGGGTGCTGTCTGGTCTCCAGTCTGTGTTGAAATGCTGAAGAAGCTGGGTTCCAATGCCAGCAATGGATAGCAGCAATAGCAGCAGCAACAGAGTGGATTCACTCACCAGCAGAGAGTGAAGACAGGCAGGCAGGCAGGCAAAAGCAGCATTGGTTTCCCTCCAGAACTCTTTTAATCTGTACTGCTGCTAGAAGGTATAGTCCCCTCTGAACAAGGGTCTTCCCCAGCTTCAGCTAATCCCAACAAATAACTCCACATACCAACATGGAGGCAAGTCTCTTAGTTCATTCCAGATTCAATCAAATTGGCAAGTCAAGATTAACCATCACCAAAAGTTTATATAAAACTTATATAAAATTTGTAAGTTCAAACAGCAAAACCCTATTGTATAAGATTAATACACGAATATTAGTTTCATTTCTATATGATAGCAACAAATAATTATAAAGTCAGGTTTATAAAGAAGTTTTATTTTCAATAGCTTAAAACCAATTAAGAATAAAATGAACAAATATATAAGACCTGAACATGAAAAACTAAGAATTATTTGAAAGGAGACCTACATTAAGGGGAAAAAATATTTGGAAAGAGACCTGTATTGAAAAGGACCTTGATATTACATCAACGTATGATGGAAAGCTAAAAGGTAAGGGTGGATGCATAAAAAAGAGAGAGGATACAGACAGAGAAAGGAACTAAGTTTATTTTTATCAGGAACTCAATTCTGTGTGCTGGAGATTAAATCTAGGTCCTCATACATGTTAGACAAGTGCTCTACCACTGAGCTATGCCCCTATCACTGTTATATTAGAGATAAAATTTGGAACACATGAGCTTCATACTTTTAAAAAGTACAAGCATATGTCATGATCATGAATTGGAAATGTTAATATTTTAAAGATGTTTTTTTTCCTCTGCTAATTGATTTTGAGATTCTGTGCAGTACTGATAAAAATACCAGTGGGGTGTGTTCATTCATGCATGTGTGTTTGTGTGTAAACTGACAAGATGATTCTAAAATCTTTATGGAAATGAAAATAATCCAGAATAGTCAGAATAATTTTAAAGAGTGGCAATGTTTGAAAATTTACAACTACTTGATTTTGAGACTTATGAAATTACCATAATTAACACAGTGTGATATGCACATAAATATGGATGGACATCTGAATTAATGAAATTAGAGACTCCAGAAATAGATCCATGCCTGTGAGAATGTGTGTGTGTATGTGTGTGTGTGTGTGTGTGTGTGTGTGTGTGTGTGACAGAGATTTAAGAATAATGTTTTTTCAATAATTGATGCTGGAATAACTAGATATCTATTTGTGACAAAAATAAATCCAATCGATCCTTGCCCTTATACTATATAGAAGAACTAATTCCAGAGTAAGTTGGGCTGGCAAACTATCTCAGTAGATTAAAGCTCTTGATACCAATATGGATGACTGAGATCGAGCCTAAACCCCACATAATGGAAAGAAAGGAGTCACTTTCTCAAACTGTCCTTTGGTCATCAATTTGCACTCTATGGGCAAGTACATGCCTCTTGTACACACTATAAATATAAAAGAAAATTCAGTTAAAATGTGCAGACTCACTCTTTTTTTAGAAAAAATACATAAATGAAAGAAAGGCAGAAATGGTAATTCATATACCCATGACCCTGTCCCACAGAGTAGGATGATGGAATCCAAGAAGCGCCATGACCTGTCATATACAAGAAAAACCACCAGGGAAACACTTCAGTCTGAGTCATCAGGCCTAAGGACCAGAGGACTCGATGTAACTACCAGTAGGTCTCAGAAGAATTGGGAAGTGGGGCTTGAAAAGATGTGTAAGTCTTGTTCTCCAGGCTTCAGAAACAGAAGCAATCAGATGTCCCAAATTGTCACTTTTATCATGGCTGTTCCAAAATACCTCATGAAATCAAATTTACAAAAGAAGAGTTCAAAGATCAAAAGCACAGTCCATCATGTTTGGAAAGACACAGTAGTAGAGTCTTGAGGCAGATGGTCACATTGTGTTACAGTCAGGAAGTGGAGAACAATACTGGTTCTCAGTTTACTTTTCCTTTTTACTAAGTCCAAGCCCATGAAATGGTACTGTCCACAGCTAGGTGTGACTGTCTGCCTCTGTGAACCTAGTGTAGAAACTCATTCAATGACATCGTCAGAGGTTGAGTTCTAGGTGATTCTAGATAGTATCAAGGTGACAACCAAGTCAGCCATCAGAGTAAGAAAAATAAGAATACCACTTAATCTGTGTCACAACATTTGGTCTGAGGGAACCTACTGAATAGAAGTCAGCTCACTAACAGTATGCCCTTGAGGGTATTATAAGTGCCTGGCCATTTGTTTCCTTCTCTCCCTTTTGCTTCCTGGGCCCCTCAAGGTAAACAAGCCTCCTCCATTACATGGATTTTCTCTTTTAGATTCTACCAGGCCTTCACAGGGCTGGATGACAACCATTCACCATGAAAGGAATCACCATCTTTAGTCATACTGAATAAGCCCTGGTGATAGCCCCACCGATACACCTAGAAATCATGGTTTACCTGCTCTCTGGGCATTTCTCAGCCCAGTCAAGTTGACACATAGAACGAATGCTCAAGACATAGTACTTTCTTGATTTTTATGAATGACAAGAAAGTATTACTACATATTTCCCCAAAATTTCACAGGGAAGCTGAGATCAGTCACAAAATCTTTCATTAACTCTGCTTTATTATATATTTATTTACAGACTTGTCTAGAAGACAAATTAAGAGTCCTGAGTACTCTCTTATAATACTCTGATGAGGTTCATGAGTGAGTGACCTCAGAAAACATTTTATTTTTTGTTTTCTGTTATTCGACATTGTATAGTGGTTTCTTTTGAGTTTAAAACCTTTCCATTTTGGAGTGAAACTTCTTAAGACACAAGATGTGAAAATGGAAGTGACATAAAAGAATATTTTGACAGGATGTTTATAGGGGAGATTTTAAAAACCAAAAAAAAAAAACCAACCCAAAACACACACATACACACACACACACACACACACACACACACACACACACAAATTCTAAGGGGAGATGAAATACTCCATCCTGCAGGGAATCTCATTAAGTGAGGAAGTAAGCAACTCAAAATAACTTCCGGAAGTCCCCGAAACCTATCATACTAACCGATCATATTTCCTCAAGACTATAAAGACAGTAAAAAGAATGCTGAAAGTTACCCTGAGACTAGTCCAGCCACTTAAAAGAAGCACAAACAAAACAAATCCCCTTGAAGAAACAAAGACCAATTGAGCTGCCTAAAAGAAGCTCAGATCAATTGAGCCACTGGGGAAAAGTACAGTGAATTATTGTTACATATAATCAAACTACAGTACAATACATTGGGACTCTTTACTTCCATCTGCCTGGAACTTCTCCCCATCTTTCTGTTTCCCTACTAAGATGGAATGGTATCCTGGGACATGGAGGTCCAGGAACCACACAGCTCTGAGAGGAAGCCTCCTCAGCAGTGGCATTATAGCTCTCAGGGGAGGGGATCCCCAGGTAAGGAGCTTGGGAGCCTCAGCCCTGCTCCACTTCTTCGTTTATTCCTTCTCTTCATTGCTTATTGGCTTCTTCCAATGAGAGAGTCACACCAGGCAGAAAATCATGAAAGAGATTTGTTGGAGGGTCCAGGGTGTAGAAGGACCAATCCAGGGTGACTGCCTCTGCCCAGAGTGGACAGCAGGGAATTGGACAAAGGGCAGGGCTTATATAGGATTTCTTAGTGGACAGAGTCTTTCAGGACAGAGATTTCCAAAGTGGGGATTGGTGGGATTTAAAGTCCTGAGCTTGGGGGAGCTCAGGGATCCATGGATTTTCTTATTTGGGGATTGGCAGGCCAATCAGGGATTGGTGAGTTTTCCTGCTGAGGGATTGATGGCTTCTTGCACCTCTTTTCCCACTGCATCAGACCATGAGTTGGGATGGGAAGATCTTCTCAGATAAGGCACCATTGCTGCTGAGCTGCTTATGGAGCTTGGAGAGGCGTCACTATGGACAGATCCTGTGGGCAGCTCCTGCTGTGGTATTTTACCAATGCTTTAAGCTGAGGAGGGAAAGGAGATGCTACCACTGTGGACAGCTCCTGTGACAACTGCAGCCTGAGGTGGGAAATGCAGTGGTTTTGAAAGGTAGGGCCATTTTGACAGCTCAGGCAGCAAGACTACACTCTCTTTTCTGGTAACCACCATTCTGCCCTCAGTTCCTACGAGATGAACTTTTTAAGGTTCCACATTGAATGAGGTTGCGCAGTGCTTGCATTTTGCTTGGCAGTACTTTGTGATGCCATAATATTCTATTATGTATGTATGTATGTCACTTTGTCACTCATCAGCTGATAGATATTTACGCTGTTCCACATTTTGACTATTGTGAATGAATCTTTTACTCTTTTATATCATATGTTCTTATCATGGCAGCCAATATTCTAGCCTCTATGATATGAGTAAAGAATCATTAAATATTATGCAATTAATCAATAATTCTCCTTCAGAAAAATTACTACCTCTCCATTCTTTACCAGTGGAACTGAGGAACTGGAAGGAGTTACTCATTATATGGCTAAATAATATAAAATAAAATTCACTAATAAGACAAATATAACAATTTATCTGTAAATTGTTATACTCATAAATATGTATATACATATGTGCTGCAGAATTACTGTACTCAAAATGGAATTTAGGAAATTTTATCATGAAGTTCTGAATATATTTGTAAGAATTATTAATTAACCTTGAAAATGACACATTCTCTTGCTATGAAATACAAAGTAATAGCATGAGTTCTAGTTTGTAGTAAAGGTAGATTTCCACATGAGGAAACTTGAACAAAGTCAAGCATATATACATCTATACAGAGCTAACATTTCTAATTTAGGTATTTATCCCAGAGGGATGCATATATCTGTGTACTAAGTGACATTCAAGTATGCTCACAGAAGCATTTTTATAACTACCCCACAGTGACAGTAACTTAAATAGCCATCCAAATGGAATAGGTTTTCTTTGTTTCCTTTTTTTGCTTTAACATCTATCTATCTATCTATCTATCTATCTATCTATCTATCTATCTATCTATCTATCTTTTTTGTATGTGGGCACATTCTATGCCACATCTATGAATGTCAGAGGACTGTTTGTAGGGATTGATTCTCTTCTTTCACCATGTGGAATCTGGAAACTGAGATCAGGTCATCAACAAGCACCTTTTGGTGGCAAGCACCTTTTCCCTTTGAGTCAACCTGCAAGCACAGTTTTCCTTTTTAAATGTGACATAGTCATACATGTAATACTGTATGGCAATGTGCTTGAATGACCCTTAAGGCTAGTGTATCTGTATTAAAGGCTTGGTCCTCAGCCTGCCATGCTATTGGTATAAAGGTGGAATCTTTTGTAGGTTAGGAGGATAGGTCATTGAGGGTGTTTCCTCAAAAGTAGTTATGTACTCTAGTCTGTTACCCTTTCTGTTTTGCTTCCAGGATACTATGAAGTGAGTGTAATCATAGAGTCTGTCGCTGGTCTAACTCACTACAGACCAAAATCTACAAAACCATGAGCCATTGTGAATGTCCATTCCTTAAACATTTATTATCTCAGGTATTTTGACACAGACAGACACATCTAATATTGAGAAAAGAAGCCTAAAACCATATATAGTACGTTTCTAGCTACGGAGTTTTTTAAATGGGCAGAACTAACATCTGATGTTAGTAGTTATGACTGTGGTTACCATTAGGATGAGAGATATGGGCAGAGTGTGTGTGTGCATTAGATCCCACTGCTTTATGTTTTGACCTAGGGATAATTACATGAATAGCTCTGCTTTTTTCACAACTCACTGAGGACTCATGCTAATCATGTTACTGTCAGGCTAAAAGTGGAACAGTTTGCTTTAACTTGGCTTTAGATACGGTCTTGGGCCTTCTTGCTTTGAGCCTGTGTAGCAGCACAGTGCATCGTCACAGTAAGAATGGGTAGAAGAGACCTTCTCACCTCATGCTAGACATGAAGCAAAAGAAAGAGGCTGGGATGGGGGTGATATTCTCATATCCCCTGCAAACACACACTCCAATGTCCTAATTTCCTTTTTCTGGGCCCACCTCTGAGAGTATACATTGCCAGATAACACCACAGTTTGGAGACCAAGCCTTGGAGCGTATCACTATAGACTGAAACTATAAATGCAGTATCCTTAGTACCATAATACAGGTCTCCTTCTTTGGTGTTTTACTATCTCTCCTCCTCTCTGCTCCCCTCTCTGCTTGTCTTCCAATCCCTCTCCTTCTCTTTTATCCCTTTCCTTTCTCTCTTGATTTCCTTCTCGTACTTTATCAATAAACATTCAATTTTTAAATTAAGAGTTTAAAAAAGTACTTTCAAATTCATAAAAATCGAGGCAATACATAACTAGCAGGTAGTTCCTCATTAAGGGAAAATGTTGAGCTGAGCTACTCAAATTGAAATCCACTGACTAATGTCAGTCTGAAAGTGTTCAGTATCAGTCCAGATTGCAGAAGCCCAGAGACTGGGAATAACTATGCAGAACATTTTACAGCACCAAGCAGCTTTTATTTCAATTGACTCTAATAATAAACACCCAACGTTTGCATTGTATATGTCCTTTATGTTTAATGCAATGTTCCCAGTAATTCAAATTGTTGTATTTTTTTACATATTAGTTTGTGTGTGTGTACCTATACCCATACCCATACCCAGACCCATACCCAGACCCATACACATATACATGCCACTCTTCCACAACATAGTTTAAGTTTGCTAAAGGAAAGGTGATCTGAGATGAACAGCAGTAATAATGTCCTACACAGTAAGGCACACAATGCATGCTTTAACTCCAGAACTCTGGAGGCAAAGGCAGGACAATGGTAACTTCAAGATCAGCCTGGGTGTGATAGAGTATGAATCCATGGTTCGTTCATAGTCTGCATGCTTGTCATTGGCTGGTGACACATCTTTTTGGAGGCTGCAGAACCTTTATAGGTAGGATACAACTGGAGGAAGTTAGTTTCTAAGAAGCATGTCCTTCTAGG
The DNA here is from genome assembly GCF_011762505.2 of Arvicanthis niloticus. NCBI lineage: Eukaryota > Metazoa > Chordata > Mammalia > Rodentia > Muridae > Arvicanthis > Arvicanthis niloticus. The sequence goes on along the minus strand of NC_047673.1, from coordinate 67,238,802 downwards.
CATATTATCCCTGGGTGTTTTTTTTTTTTTTTTTTTTTTTTTTTTTTGTCTGTTCTCTTCCTGGTCCACCATTTAATGAACTCTGCTGCTATACCATACCTACCCTGAATCTTCTGAAATTATGAGCAAACATCTCTCTCTCCTCCTTTACACTGGCCACAGTGATGAGAAGTACTTAATAAACTAGGTTACTTCAAATGGGAAATGTTAAGGCAACCCCAGGATCCACAGTAATGCCATGTCTTAAAAACAACAAACCAGGGCAATATCTTTCAAAGAAGAGGAAAAGAATCCCATGATAGGCAGGACAAATAGAAACCACCAACTAAAATAATAACTAAATTGTGCAATGGTTATAGCAAGTGTAAGTAAACAATATTCTTAGTTACAAGACAGAAATTGCAAGACTCCATTTAAAAAAATTTATACAAATTATGAGTCTATAAAAAAGTGTAAAGAAGAAGACACAGCTGTGAAGGAGAGAGCAGTGAACACATGTGTGCTGTGCTCAGCTTGCTGTCTCCACTCCTACCTGAGATTAAATCAATCATAAGAGAAAATCATGAGACCATGAGATCCAGAGACAAGTTGAGCATGAGCTATGCAGAAATCCACTCTTTAGCTCTGACTTAAAGAACACAGCATGTTCTTTAAGCATGCAAATGTTTGAAGAATATACTCATACATGATAATAAACATATATTCTATATAAACACAACAGCATCAGCCATAGTTGGTCCTGTGCTTTTATTTACTTACAATTTTGTCCTGCTGTAGACAGGATCCAGGACTTCATGGATTCTAAGTAAATGCTGTACCAGTGGGTTGTACCCAAGCTTATGGGTTACGTTTTTACTCAATTCGAGTTCAGTTGATATGTTTACACTAGCATTACCACAAACACATGAGTATTATATGTCAAAAAGGGGAAAAATGCAAAAGTTATAGAACTATATACATAAAAGAATGGATCTATTTGTATATATATTTGTATATTGATATTATGCATGCATATGAATGTGACTACATCAGCTTTTTTGTTGTTGTTAGTACTTATGCCCATCTTTTTTGTCCTTTGATTTTAGAATAATTCTTTTGTCTTTTTCAGGTCCTGATGCCTTGCCTTCCCTCTGTAATGGTTCCACACCTCCCAATAGTGCCCTCCTGGAGACTGAGCCTTTAACACTCATCTCAGCAATGGACGTTTGGCATCCATACTGTGACAGTTGTCCTCGTAAATTTTTAATTGAAAGTTTTTGCCTTACATAAGTATATGCAGTAGATATGTGTCAAAGTTCTAATTTCAAAAGAGACAAAATTAGCACAACCTCTGTGACAGTCTATTATATTTTTAAACTAGCTTTGTGTGCATGCACGCATGTGTTGAGGTTGAAAACCTAGAACCTTGTATCTGTTCAGTATGTGCTCTACCGCAGAATTACATCTCCAGCTTTCAATTGACTTCTTACATTGGGTCGTTATGGTTGTTTGTGAGAATTGGCATGCACATCTATAATTTCTCAAAGTTATTTATTTTTGAACATTTCTGTGACAGGAAAATATGGCTTCTAACTGGAGGGTTAGGCAGAATCCTTTTCTTCTCGATCTCAGTGTTGTTCTTATTTACCTCTAGGAGGTTTTTCTGTTTAACCTTTGCATCTCCACTACAGCGCAGTATCTGTTGTAGCACATGTCATTGACAACTTAGAATTTCTTCCCACAAGCATTATTCATGTATTAAGAATCGGTTAAATTTGAGCAAGTCATTGGTTAATCATGAGGAAGATGGAGAGAGAATAGAAAAAGCTTTGAGTTTGTTGTGTTTTATTGAGATGTGTTCCTTGAGTCAGAACTAAAGAGTGGGCTTTAGTTCTGTGGCTATAAAATATAGTGTTCTTGTTTTCCCAAAATCAAGCTACTAATCATGTAATTAGTAAATGGGTTTTTAAAATGCTTTGGGGTAAAAATTAAAGAAACTCTTCTGGTTAACATAGAACCAAAGATGGCATAAAGGTAGGTAAGGTAGTTTGGTGTCAGATTTAACTCTGATGATTTGTGGGGAAAACTGGGTAGTTGGGGTGGAAACCCTCTGTGTGGAACCTGAGCAATGGGGATCTAAAGGCCCATCTTCACACTTTGGAGAGTAGTTCTGGAGTTTGTAGTGAAATGAACAACTTAGTGGGGTGCTGACTTATCTCCTGTTGTTGCCCACAGCATAAGGATATTAATTTTCAAATAATTGGCACATTCTAGAATGTTTATTATTGAATGTATAATGATTTTCTTGAAGTGATTTGGGTTGATAAATAACTTGTAAATTTTAAAAGTCGCCTCTTCCTGTTTCTAAAGTTATGATATTGTGATTTTGGAAAGACATTGATTGAATTCAGGGCAGTTCTCAAACACAACTGGAATCAACTGCTGAATCGAGGGGCTGACAAATGAGGACACTGTTACCAGTTTAATCCCCATATGGGCCAATTAGTTTCACATTGAGAAGAACTCTGTTCCAATGTCACAGATTGCACCATTAACCCCAGTCAGTAGTCTTCAAATTGAGTGTCATTGATCACAAGAGGCCCAGGCTTGAGTGTCAATAGCTCAGCACAAACCCATCATCACCGCCGAGACGGTGGCGCCTCTTATCGCCTAAACCTGCATCTTGGATGTGACAGAGAATATGGTAGTAGGATGAAGATCCAGGCTCTTCTGTCCTTCTGCTTCCTGTATTCCAGTCCATTACATAAGAAGAGAAAGTCACCTCTGCATAGCTTCAATTTTTTTAATGGAATCTGTATGCTGCAGTAAAAAGAGATAATAGCATTATTGATTAGCAATACCAAGGGCAAGCAACATAATGAATGAATTCATTTTATTGCTACTTCATGGAACCTTAGAAGTTTTAACACTGACCTAAATATATATATAAAAAGCCAAATACATATTTTCTAGTTTCCAAAAACCTATAACTTCTAGCAAATAAAAATTAATATTAAAAGTAGAATTGTATCAAATGTGGCATCTAAAAAAGGCAGCGCCTAAAGCAACTGACTGATCCACTGTATAAATTTGACTTCCTCCTGTTTATTCTCAAAATAAACTAAATCTTACCTAATTTCTTGCTATAGAAAACTTTTAGAGCTATCTTGAAGTTGAGACTAAGCCTAAAAATTATCTCAAAGGGTAATTTGGGGTAAAATGAGGTCAAATTAAAGTAATTTAAAACTAGGCATTGGTACAAATAGTGTCACTTTTACAGTTACTTCTGCAAATCTATAATAGATGTTTTGATATGAGGATTCATTTAGCATACTTATCTTTTAGTAATAAAATGTAATTAAGTTAATGGTAAAACTGATATTAGCAAAAAGCTGGTTTAGTTATTCTTTGTAACAACGCCAACACCCTTGAATCTTTGTGAATCTCTTGAATAAAGCCAAAAACCGTGGAGAATAAAGGAACAATGATTTGAATGTGAACCTGGGAACCTGGGTGGATTCCATTTGTGATTCACTCTTCAAACGGGAACTGCTGTGACGAGGTTCCAAGACTATAGGCATGTTTTATTGTCTGAACTCAAGCTGCTCTCTGTCGTATCTGCTGCAGCACGACTATTTTCACACCCTCAACACCTTCCACTTACTATCTCTCCCTGTCAGGAGCCATCCCAAATATCCAAGTCTGTTTTGTTTTCCCTCCCAAAAGTATAGGAGCAAAGGTTTCAATGAGTAAAGTGGGCCCTGGTACTCATCTTGTGAATGTGGAACCCAACTGAGAAATACCAGGGGCACTGGAGATCAAACAGCTTTGCCTTGGTAAAAGCTAGGATGTGATGTAGGCCTGCAGACAAGGGCTGGCTATCATTCTACTAGAGACTCAGAGAACCCAGGCCACTTTATGATTGAGCCTCTTTGGGTAGAACGGAATATTAAAGGTCTGTGACAGAGACTCCCCCAGCAGGAAATTTTCTGGGGAGTGTTCTTGGGATAAGTAGCTGGATGAAATAGAGGAGGGCAGATGGGGTAGATGGTGTCACCATTATAAAGACACTGCTGGTCCCCCTGAGGATCATGGCAGGTGAGGATTGTGAGGAGCCTGTAGATGCATCATAAAAAAGTTGGGAGAATGCACACTTCCCACCCCATAGTGATATTAATATCACTGTTGTGGTGATACAATCTGTATGGTACAGGGACTTTTTCAGTGGAGTGAAATTCCTGTAAAGACAGGATACCTACTGAGGTTAACATTTCCAGCACTAAGAAAATGTCTAATTTATCCTCCTGAGGAATGAGTTGCAGATGTGAGTATGGACTACAGCAGCCACTAGCTTGTTATCTTAGTTAAGGTTACTACAGCTATGGCAAAACACCATCACCAGAAGTGAGCTGGGGAGGGAAGGGTATATTTGACTTACACTTCCACATTGCTGTTCACCGCTGAAGGAAATCAGGACAGAACTCAAAAACAGGGCCATAAGCTGGAGGCAGAAGCTGACACAGAGGACATAGTGGGGTGCCACTTGCTGGCTTGCCCATCATGGCTTGTTCAGCCTGCTTTCTTACCGAATTCAGGACCACCAGCCCAGGGATAGCACCACCCACAATGGGCTGGGCCCTCCACATCAATCACCAAATAAGAAAATGCCCTACTGGTTTGCCCACGGCCTGATTTTATGGAGGCATTTTCTCAATTGAGGTTTGCTGTTCTCAAATGACTTTAGTTTGTGTCAAGTTGACATAAAACTATCTCACATAATATTAACAATTCATCTAAGATGGGGGTCTTAAATGAGAAAGGAAAGCTTCTAATTGAAAAGTAATGTTCATGTGTTAAGTCAGCAAGCAGATAGTTTACTGACTAGTGTTTTATGTCAATTATGCCAATTTTTGTTCCACTGTCTGCTAAATACGTTGTATCTATGCAAATATTTTTGAAGTGGAAACTAAAGAGTTCTTTGGAAAGTCAGTTGGATGGTCTTTTCCTGTGACAAATATGTGAAGGAACATTTTGTTAAAGTGGAGACAGGTGTGAAAGGCTAAGGTAGGCTCATGAAGGAACATTTAGCTGAAGCAGACACAGATGAAATGTTGTTCTGCTAAAGCAAGCACATGAGAGGACACATGATGAAAGATTTGTTTGCTAACAACACGCATGTACTGGCCCGCCTTACATTTTGTAGTAGAGCTGCATTTGTCAAGATGCCATAAAGAGAAATTCACCAAAAAACTTCTGGTGGTGTGCTGCAGTTTCTTGATGCTTCTGTGGACTCAGGCTGATTGGCAGAGTGATGTCAGCTGAGACAGATGCATGTGCTGAGGCGAGACAGGTGGAGGACACGTGACGCTTGGAGGATATAAACAGAACTCGATGGACAGTGACGGAGGCTGAGTTAGGCTTGCTTATAGAGCTAGCTGTGCTATGCTGGTTGGTCTGGAGTCTTTGCTTCGCTGAGAGAGGCTAAGCAAACTTCTGGTGTCCCTCTGGGTCTCTCCTGCTGACTTGCACCGAGGCTGAGCCCTGGCTGTCTCTGCTGGGCAGTGCCACCAATGCTGATTTGTGCCACTATCCTGACTCTACTGAACTGGACTGCTGGTCTGTCTGTGAAGTGTTTGAAAGTGGACTGAGCTGCTGCTGCTGCTGACCTCTGGACTGAACTGCCGATTTCCAGACAACACAGACAGGAGTTGCTCCAAAGAACCTTTCTAAACAGGTGCACATCCTCGTATCCTTTCTTTTCCACTACCTCGGGAGGGTGGTGGACTACAAGGGAGGTTAAAGCGTTTAAGAACCATCATTAAAAATAAGGTTTGAAAAAAATTAAAGTTACATATTTTCACTTCATAACCCCCCTCAGTCTCTTCCTTTCCTGTTCTCTAGTTCTGTGCTAGAGATGGAATCCAGAGCCTTTTCCATGCTAGACAGCACACATCCACACTCCCCTAGCTCTCATATTAGTTGTTATGCTGAAGAGGTACCCACTGATCTTTCCTTCAATATTTATCCCTTTATTTTCATTCTTCCCATGAGACTTTAGGAATAATTCTAAGAAATGGTCCACTTTTCCCTTATTTTCGATCTTTCTCTCTTAGCTGAATCTTTTCAAGTTACTGTTCTGTTTCTCTCATTCTCAATAATAAAAGAAATATGTTAATATTAAGATAAAACGGTATATACCATCTCTTGGATCACCTGGTGGCTACAACTTAGTTGTCCTTCTCTACTAACATTTCTGAGGAGCAAAGTATTTTTTGGCAGGAAGAAGACTTGCTGCGCTATAAGGCTGACCTTGGTGAGGGTCCTGGCTTTGTTGCTTGCTGATCTGGGAAGGTTCCTTAACCCCTCTCAACTTACGTTGAGATGATAATTCAATAATCATTAAGTTACAGGATTGGAACTCAGTGCTCAGGGGTAGCAAATCTGCCTCATTTGGATGAAGCCTTGGGTTCAATCCCCAACAATGTAAAAAGAAAAACAATCATTCCAAACTATAGCAATTATTATGTGTAGTTCAAGGTTTTAGAAGCATATTTAGATTTTATCAAAAATAGTTTGTCTTCTCCATTTTACACACATGGGGTTCTTTCTATCTAATATTTTCCTTTTAATAATTCTTTTTCACAATAAAGAATTGTAACACACACACACACACACACACACACACACACACACACAGAGAGAGAGAGAGAGAGAGAGAGAGAGAGAGAGAGAGAGAGAGAGAGTGCATGCCTGAATCTAAGTGTTTTTATGGTTCAGTGTAATCCTTGTCTAAGTGATCTTTTATCCCAGATAATGTAACTTTACATTTTCACTCTTGGTTTTGTGGCATCTGTATATTAGAATCTATAGAGTTAAAATTCTACTGGGTTCAATGTTAAACTTTCCATGTAGACCACTCACTATGTAAACTTATTATGTAGATCAGGCTAGCCTCTTAGTCACAGAATTTCACTTGCTTCTGCCTCCTCAATTCTCAGATGATTTTAAACCCTTTTAGAAAAAATTCTGAGGAATCAATCCAGGGCAAGATTCTCCAAAATATTTAATAACTTTATTGTAAATAACAATGTATAAAAATAGAAAAATTTTGGCACATATTTGTCAAACAAAAATACAAGCAAACATAGAGAAGATATTATTTTAATTAATTTTGTGTCTTTAACACCTGCTAACTTAAATATATTTTATTCTATATAGTATAATATTCTGTATATTATTCATGTGAGCACATATCCAAATAAGAGAAAATATTTACACACTAGGATATACTTTGTTTTGAAGTGAATCTTCATTTTGTCTTCATAATGAAATCAGCTCAGCACAAGATCAGTTGTTAGCCCTTGGCCTTCTTAGCTCTGCCAATTTCAAAATGGTTGCATCTCTCAATAGCTGGAATTCTCTTGGGTCTCAGTTGGGCTTAACACACACAAACCTGAACACACCCAGCATAATCCTCTTTGTAGTTTTAGCCTTTTTCTTCCAGAAAATAGGCTTAGACTGCCCACCAAAGCCACCGTGTTTCCTGCCCTAAGCATGCCTCCCCTGGGCAGACAGAGCTGCTTTGCCCTTTATGTACTGTGTCATTTCATCAGGTACTTGCCACACTTCCTACAGAAAACCTGGCATTCTTTAGGAATGTTCTCCATATTTTCAGATGAATATCAACTCAGGAGAGGGGCAGAGCCAAAAAAAAAAAAAAAAAAAAAAAAGAAACATTGACAATCTACTTTTTAATAGAAATTAAAATTTGAAGTTTCAACAGAGAGTTCAAGATATAAAAGGGACTATTTTTCAAAAAACCTTATTATGAAGAAAAATAAGATTCAGATGCATTCATTTATTCACGAATATAAAATAATAGAGAAAATACCAAATAAAAGAGACTTGCAAGGAAGGTTGGGTTCACTGCCCACAGTGGGAAGGAATTGGAGGATGCTTGTTCAACTCATGCCGGTGGGCTTCCATGGCATCAGGTCAAAAGCCCAAGATATGTTCCCTAAAATGAGGGGATTCTGCGGGCTGGGATCTAACTCCAACTTGAGAATTTGTAAATAAACTGCCCAAATGCTTCAATGCAGAAAAGAGAGGGAGAAGGACACAGAGAATAGACCCTTCTAGCAGAGTGAGAAGATTCAAATAGGTTGAACAAAGAGAAGCTAAGAGGTAATTAGGAACAGCCAGCTATGTGACACCCGTGTCACAGGGACTGCAATAGAGGAGTTTGTTTTAACATTCATAAGAACCCCAGGACTTAAAAATTTGTAATTAAAGTAAATTGGTGCCATTTAAGAATTTATACCTTCATCTTGATAATAATTGTACAGATTTCTACTAATAGGTTATGGGTATGCAATAAATCCTAGCTAATCCTCTCTATTCCCACAAAACCACTACTTTTCCCTAGAAAGACAGCCCAACATTTACCACCTTAGTCCCCAAGCCCAGGGAATAGGGGCACTGACTCTTCATTAGCTTCTTCGAGCTGATTATGGGCATTGAGATATTAGAAGAGGAGTGGGGGGAAGGGTAAATTGATAAGCTTCTGATGCTGTGCCTTCACTGCATCCAGATGGAATTCCAGGACCTCAGAGGTTTTCATTGGTACGAGCTTCTTATTGATATAAAAGTGAGATGAATATTGTTACTCTCATAGGCATTGTACCAGTATAACACATTTAGGAATACAAGGCTTAGACCCAGTCCTTCTTTAACATTTTTAACAGATTTGAGATGGTTAGCCTGTGAGTTAAGGGACTATAGCAAATTCATGGCTTGGAGTTTATTGTTAGGGTGTTTTCTATGTTTTATTTAGAAATAGCTGAGTGGAGTTAACAGACAACAGTCCAGATTACCTTACATGGATAGTTGGTTTTCAAAATGTCAGAAGTCCACAGAATTGACATGACAAACATTTCCGTATTAATGTTCATTTTGATTAGAGACCTGTCTGCTCCTGACAGCTTCCTGTATTGAATTCTAAGAAAAAATTGAACATCTTTGGAGTTACTCCAGTTGTGGTGAGACAGCCACTAGACAAGAATTGCCTCTTTCCATCTACAGACAAATTACTGTCCAGAAAAGAACACACTTGCAGAATAGTCGACTGATTATATCTGCCTAGACAGAGTAATCAGCCCTTAATAATTCTGCAGCACTGTCTGTCAGATGATCCTGGGCCAGAAGGCAGAAGAACAGATGCTCCAACGTTTTGTAGTAGAGGGAGTGTCCAGAGGTCTCTATAAATTGGCTAAGTTTTAGAAGCTATGCTTTGTGCCTCCCACAATTATAGTTAACTCAGTCATTCTGGATTTCTGATGGGGTTGAAAACTTATAGCCTCATAGCCAATCCTGGCTATTTACCTTGAGAGAAAAGATTTGAGTGGATGGTCTTCAGCTGACATTCATTCTAAAGCCAAGGAAAACGCCAGGTTCAGAACTAAGTCTTTTGTTAGGACTTGTTTTAGTTAGGACAGAGGTTCTGGTTAGTCAACAAAATGATGGACTGGATATTAGGACTATCTTGTATCTCACTGGTACAAATTGGCATAATTATGCTCTAATTGTATTTTGAGAGAAAAGTTTTATTTTAACAGGAAGGGTGATATGTAGGAGGAGCTAAGTAGGAGTACTGAGAGGAAGAGAAGGAGTAAGGAGAGGAGGAGAAGAAGGGAGGAGAAGCTAGGTGATGAGAGAGAGAAAGAGGGGCGGGGGGAGACAGAGAGGCAGATGTTCACGTATCTCCACCAGTCAAAGATAGTTGATATATCTAGGTTGGGTATTAGGTTACACCTCTGATTGAGCATTACCAAACTTATAAAACCTTTGATTAACATTTAAAAAAATGTATAAGTGCAAAAAGGAAAAGGGGGCATGGGATAGGGGTTTCTGGGGGGGGGAGGGGATAGCATCTGAAGTGTAAATAAAATATCCAATAATAATAAAAAAAAAAAGAACCCCAGGACTAATATCCTGAAGCACTTGCTCATGGATGTGCACCGTATAAACATCTGTGCTGGTTTTACTGCTTCTTGTTACTATCTTGAAAGTCCTAATTCTCATTCAACAAAGGGTATGGCATTTAAATTTTGCTCATGGCCCTGCAAATCACCTAGCTTCTTTTTCATGCAAAGTTGGCTAACATGGCTCCATGTGGGTGAGGACTGTTTAGTCCCTTACTCAGACTGACTTTGGGATAGAGGAGGCATACAAGGTGGAAAAGTAAAGAAACGGAACCTGTCTGCTTTTCCTTCTATGGCTACTAGTCTAAAGATGTCTCAAATTTAGAATTCAGAGTTTAACTTAAAATCACGTTATGAATTGAACATTTGAAACTTTTATTGTTGTTGTTTTCAAGACAGGGTTTCTCTGTATAGCCCTGGCTGTCCTGGAACTCACTCTGTAGACCAGGCTGGCCTTGAACTCAGAAATCTGCCTGCCTCTGCCTCCCAAGTGCCGGGATTCAAGGCATGTGCCACCACTGCCCGGCACATCTGAAACTTAGAAGTGGCCATAGTTTTGTCTAGTAACGAAATGCCAACTGAAATTTTTTTGATATTTTGAATATTTTATTTCATTTTCTAATATTATACTAAATGTGATTTGAGGACATATTGAAGATTCTTACAAAAATAAGCATGTTTCTGCAACTAGATTTTCTTCTATCATAAGCAAGCCTTGCCAGAATGTTTGTATCTTTCTGCAGTGTCAGCATTTATTAATTAAGAACACATTGGAAAGCTACCCCAGTTTCACTGGCTTTCTTCACTTGAGTATCTTGGCTTTGGTTAATAGTCTTGACCATGGCACCTTCCAGTTTTACATTTCTCTTCATCCCTAATTACTAATCTCTGTAACAATCCGATCATAAGGCACAGGCAACACAAAAGCTGAGAAAGGGACAAGAATGTCCATTGGATTGAAACAGACATATCCAGAACTTGGGTGGAGAGCACATGCAAATGTCTGGTCACTTCATACCCAACATGAGATCTATCTAGGACAGAGCTACCTAGGTGGGGTCAGGCTGGCTTGCAGTTTCAAACTGAACAGTGTACAGCAATGGAATTGGATTGAGCTAAAGCCAGGGTCAGAATCCTAAGTTCCGTGACTGGAGATCTTGTAACATGCACACTTGGAGGTTTGGCAAATGGCATGCCGATGTGTGATATGGGTCATGTTTCTAGGCATTCTTCCTTTTCAGTCTCACGTGAGGAGATTCTATTGTTCATTGCTCTGGTATACTTGATACACACATGCAAGCTGTTTCTGATATGGTTTGATTACTCCATGTGTCCAAGCACTATTCACATGACTAGAACTAAGTGGCATGTTTAAAATTAACATAATAATATCAGTTTGTGCCTTATGATTATGTTATGCAGCTGGTGGCTGTTCTTTGTAAGTTCTATATGCCCAACTTCTTGGGGCACCACTTTCTCAGACAAGTTACCAAGTCGTTCTGTGTTAGCATTTGTACTAACACCAGGTATTTGTTTTTTTAAACTCCGGACAAGGTACAAGCCTGAGAGCTGATGCTCTCTACAACACGGAGTGCCATGAGTAAAGAGAGCTAACTAGTATTTGTTTAATAAAATAGCACAGAATCAATTATTGAAAAAATAAATATAATAATGAGGTTGGAGTATATTTGAAATGTTCCATTTGATTCTGTGCATATTTTAATTAATAGAAGTTTTTAATTTTTTTTTTAAGTGAATGAGGGAACTCTCTGGAACAAGACTGTATTTAGTTGAGATAATTGAAGAGTTTGGGTAACTACCCAAGTGAAGGTTGGACATTTACTGCTATTATTTCTCTGCAGTTGCTGCATAGTTCAGTCGACATAGAGCAGACTCTGTAGAAACCAGAGATGCACATCATCTGAGGAAGATAAAATCCTGTATTAGAGCAAGGCTCTGGGATGGCACTATGTACATATTTACGGCACACAACGATTCCACTGCATTGCCAGCAATGATTACTATGTGTGTTTGTTGCTTTGGAATTAGAACATGAATTCTAGTTGGAAACTCCATAAGCAGTTATTTAATTGCAGCTACTAACTTTCTGTGAACCAAGTATCTTGAACTGTATAAAAGAGTGTTTAACTTGGTAACAGATTTAGCTAAGAAAGAGAATGAAAATATAAATAAAAATTCATTTATACTTTTAGTAACAAACCAGGAAAAATAGAAAGTGGAAACTTCCCATAGCGATTTAAGCATCACACTTTCATATAACCCCTTAAGAGTGTTTTATAGTTAGAGGAAAGGGCAAAAAGACAACTCGGATTGGTAACTACTGCAACAGACTCTTCTATTAACTCATAGTTCATGCTGCTACAGCTAAGTCTTACCAACTGGGTGGCTTAGCCAACAGAACTTTATTTTTCACAGTTCAGACGACTGTGAATTCCAAAATCAACCCCACAGCTCACGTAGTGACTGGGAAGGGCTCACCTCCCTTAGCCAGAGAGGACACAAGCTCGTGTCCCTTGTTCTTTTATTTGTTTGATTTGGTTTAGCAGTTTTGAGTCAGTATCTTGATATCTTCTAGGCTGGCATTGACTGGTGATCTTCCTACCTCAGCCTCCTGAGTGCTGGGGTCACCCGTATGTACCACTATGTTGAGTGTGGTGGTCCTTCTTAGGAGGGCATCAGTCAATTCAGGAGGGGCTCACTCATGATCTTGTTACCTTCTGAAGGCATCATAAAGCTGTTGCATTTGGGTTAAAATTCTAACCCTAATGGCAAAAAAATTGGGGGAGGGCAAAAAACTTCAGTCCATTAAATATCACTTCCATGTCTGTGTTAATTACTTTCTTGTTGATGTGACCAAATACCCAGCAAAAACATCTTAAAGAGAGGTATTCGTTTGACTCCCAGTTTGAGGGTACAGTCCATTGCAGTGGACAAGTCATGATAACATGAGCTGGGGGGGCCATGGTCCCATGTGTTCAGGAAGCAGAAAGAGAGAAGGGCAGCCTTGAGCATATGGAGAGGATGGGGAGGGAAATGGGGAGAGAGGGAGGGAGGAAGATGAATGATGGCGCTGTGTTTGCTTTGTCTTTTCATAGCACATGAAATGGTGCTGTCCAACTCAGTCTAGGAACTTCCTCACAAGCATGCCCCCCAGATCCTATGAACAACCAGTCTTCACCATCACAAGTCAGCCTCTTGTCAATCTGACACCAAAACACATACTTTTAAGTCATCTCTCTACCTCTTGACCTCATGGGCTCATGGCTATCTCATGATATAAAATGCATTCAGTCCAACTTCAAAAGTCCTCATAGTCTTTAATAGTTCAAACATCTATCAAATGTGCAAAAGCAGTTTCTCTTCTGAGACAATTTCTTTATTGTGAGTCCTTACATTAAAAAAGAAGTTGTTGCGGCCCGAGCTACCCCACGCTTGGGGGCCAAAATGTACTTCCAATACATAATAATATAAAGGAAACCTTCTCATTCCAAAAGGCAGGGATGGATTAGCAAGCAGATATTGGACTAAATCAATGCCAAAACATAACAGAGAAAATACCATTTCTTAGAGCTCCATGCTTAGCATCTGAGAATTATGGCTTCACCTGGACTCCAAAGGGCTTGAATATCCCCTACAGTCTGTCTTTGCTTCCTGTAACAAAAAGCCTCTCTCTTGGTTCCTAACTCCTGGCATCATCAGCATCCTAGGGTCTCCACTGCAACTCAGACTTGCTTCACAGCTTCACACAGTGGCTGCCAATCAGTACTAACCATCACAACTTCTACATTATCACCTTGGGAATTCTTTACTGATCACTCACGATCTTTACTTGTTACTCCTTTGACTTACAATGCCTGCTCTTTCCCCAGTGTTTTTCTTGTTGAGCCATCCTCCTTCCATGGCCTGTCTTAAGTGATTTCTTACTAGTACAATGCCAGTGGGAGTGATTTGCACAACACTTTGCAAATCTCTTTGAGCTATCTTCTATGTTTCCCAAAACTACTTTCTGAGCTCAATGTTTTTATTATGTATTGAACATGTCAGAGTTCTATTATGAAAGAAACTCAGGACATAAATTCTTAGTGGAGACTTGCATGTCATTCAGGACTTTAAAAGAGTGAGTAATGTAGTTTGTTTTGTGAACCTGGAGATTTTTTGTCTGTGGCAGCAGGTATTATATCAATCTGAATATGCTCACATCTATAGTAAAAGAGTTTTAGCTTGTCAACCACTCACTATTTGGGGTATTTTCTTTTTTAAAACTTTAAGTCACATAAGTTATTAAAGCAATAGCAACTGCCATTTTCAAAATGAGGACATTACATTCTAGAAAAATTAAGCTAGTTATCTGAGATAACACAGAGTATGTAGGGGAAGGGTTTGGACTCAAATTTACAAATTCCAAAGCACCTATGTTCTTCTCAATACACTCTGTGCATCTTCACAAGAAAACACTATATAAACTATATAGTGTATGCAGATCTGTTTGTCCTTTTATTTCTTCAGTCATTGGTCAGTATTTCATGTTTTGTGCCATGGCATTTCATAGGAAACATTCACTTTTTTATTCAAACAGAGAAACAATCACTTGTTTGTTTAGTTTGCTTTGTTACATGATATTCTGGTCTCGTCCCACTCCTCAGTTTATATATTGAAATTCTAACCCCCACAGTGATTGTATCTACAGTTGAGATCTTTAAAGGTTATTAAACCCTAAGGTAGGAGCCCTCAAGAATGGTATTGGGCCGTTACAAAGGAGGCCCAAAATCTACAGAATGAGAGAAAAATCTTTGTCAGCTATGTATACAATAGGGGATTAATATCTAGGTCAGATAAAGAACTCAAAAAATGAAACTGTAACCAAATTATCCAATCATCTGCATCCTAAATATACAGATGACTTGAATAGAGAGCTTTCAAAGAAGTATAAATGACCCATAAGTGTATGAAAACTGCTTAACACCCTTTGCCATCGGGAAAATGCAATTGAGATTCATTTCTCCTTGGTCAGAATGGCTATCATCAAGCAAGCAAGCAAGCAAGCAGAGGCTAGAGAGATGGCTCAGAGGGTTAACAAAGAGCACATGCTGGGTAAGTACAGGAGCCTAAATTCAACCTCAGCTGCTGGCTGAGGTCTTATGTGTCTCTTACTGTAGCAGTAGTGGGGGTGAAGACATGGAAACTGCTGGCAGCAAGTTCAGTGACAGCCCATCTTAAGGGAATATGGTGGAGCTTGGGCATACCGCCCCCTCCAAAAAACAAAAACAAACAAACAAACAAACAAAAAACCCAACCTACTACCAATGCTGGTGAGGATGAAGTGGGCAAATATACACAGAAATTTGTATGGCAGTTCCTCAAGACACTAAAAATAGAACCACTGTATGGCCTAGCCTTATCACTCCTGACTGTATGCCATAGAAATACCTGTACCTACGTTTATTGCACCATTTTTCACATTTCCCAAGACATGGAATGTCCCTAGTTTTCCATTAGTGAATGAATGAATGAAAGAAAATGTAGTGTGTATATATACAATGGAGTTTTATTCAACTATAAAGAATAAACATATCAGTTGTAGGAAAATGGGTGTAACCAGAACTCATTGTATTAAGGGAAATAAATCAGACTCAAAAAATAAATGCTTCCTCTCCTACATGGGATCTAGATTCAAATGTGTGTGTGTGTATATATATATTTGCATATATATGATATGAAAGTGAAAGGAGATTCTTAGGAGAGTATCAAACAAGAGCGGGCAATGGGGGAATGACAATGGACAAAGTACCTGAGATGCATATATGAAGCTTTAGTGAAAGCCACTATTTTGTCTGTTCATTCAAACAACACCCCAAGCAGCTTTGTGATGGTGAATTTATAGTAGCTGATTTACTACTGAAGGGACAGCAGTAAAGAGCAACGCTTGAAATGAAATAACCTTAAGAAAATGCCATTTCTGTGAAAAACTTGCATTTCAATTAAAAAAAACAAACCTGACAAGCTCAAGAATTTAAATGAGGAATACCCACTTAGATCGAATGACAGACCACTGAAGGTGGACTGAGTGTGGTCTCAGGAGAGGCCCAGGAATAAGTGATCCCTCACTCCTTTAACACCTTAGGGCACAGCAAGGCATTAGGAAGCAGGAACTGGGCCCACATCAGACACCAATCTCCAAATTTAATCACCTTGTTCTTCAAGGTCTTTAGAAGGACAAGATGTTTTTGTTATTTTATAAGTTATTGTGTTATTTATGGCAGCAGCCTGAGGACTAAATAAACCTGATACCTTGAAATTTCGAATACCCTTTTAGCTGAAGGTAGTCCCAAGAAAAGGTGGAAATACTGAAAGAAGTATCTCTCACCATTAAGCTTGCTCTTCCGCAGCAATGAGTATTTTCCTTACAGTGGATACTCTCTACTTAAGACTGTTCTGCCAGTAAAAAATGAGAGCTTTCTCTCCCAAATCAGGAGATACTCCATGAATGGCCATGCTGCTGTGCCCAATGCTGCTGGGACGCTGTGACGAGAAAGTCCAGCATGTAAACACTGAGCACCAGCCGGAACTGGCAGCTTCGCCAGATTCAGAACAGCTCCTTGGAAGAGAAAGAACAACAACATATGAATGCAGTTCTGGTTAATAATCTGGTAGTAAAAGGCTTTATTATAGGAATTTATGAAACTACAAAGCTCAAAAGCAAAACCAAGGCAGAAATAAAAGTGTGCAATTTTTCACAATTATGGCCTATAATGTATGACCTTGTTTATGTAATACTTTAAAACTTAAATTTCTAAGATTTGATATAATTCAATGAGACTAGTAGTATTTTAATACAGTTTGGCCTATAAGTTTAGTTCTTATCAATTGGCTGATGTTAAAATTACAAGCAAATGAAAATCTCATAGATAAAATTCAGCAAACCACAAACATTTAAGAGCTAGGGCTGGACATGGTGGTGCAGGACTGCAATCCCAGCTCTCACTGTGGCTGAGTCAGGATGATCAAAAGTTCATGACATAACTGAACTGCAGAGCAATTTAAAGCCAGGTTAGGCATTTTATGAAACTCCTCTCTTCCCTGAACCCCAAATTCATAGTGGGGAGGGGGAAGAGATGTGTGTGTGTGTGAGAGAGAGAAAGTGAGAGAGAGAAAGGGGGAAAGGGAGAGAGAGAGGGGGGAGAGAGAGGAGAAAGAGAGAGAGAGAGAGAGAGAGAGAGAGAGAGAATGAACGAATATGGTACGTATGAGCAAGCCTAAGTGTGCTCAAGGACACAGTTTAGGGTAGAGCGCCTGTCTACCCTGCACAAGGCTCGGATTCATCCTTCCTACTCAGCACTGGTGGTGGTAGTAGTGAGGAGCTTGACATTATTTATAGCTCTGCTATTATAAAGACTATTTTATTTTAAAAATATTTACTCATGTGTCTGTGTGTCTGTGTCTGTGGAGCTGGAGTTGCAGCCATGTGAGCTGCCTGACACTGGTGTGGGGACGACACTGAGGTCTTCTTGAATAGTGGCGAAGTGCTCTTAACCACCAAGCCAACTCTCCAGCACTATTTTCTTAAAACAAACAAACAAACAAACCAACAAACCCAACTATATGTCTTGAGCTAGTATAAAGTATCTGACACATTTTTATGTTTTATATACCATGACACCTGAAACCCCATCATTCTGGCAACAGTTAACTTTAGAGGTCTGATAATTGTAGGATGTCTAGTTTTTGGAGAATTGAGCAGAATTAGGACCTACTCCTGCTCGCTCACAACTTTTAGGAACTGTGGAGGAAGGAGAAAAGCAGTGACGGAAGACTTAGACTTTTCTGTTTCCGTTTGTTTTGGTTTAGCTGGGGGTTTGACTTCACTTATAGCTTGCCAAGTACCTTGCCACTGAGAAAGTTTTGTTTTAGAAATGGCCACAAAAAACCATGTTTCACTTACAGATGTGGAACATAAAATGAAACACCTCCACTAACCCGCTTTTCACTTATTGGACTCCCAATTCCTGACTACACATTAGGCAAGCATTTTATAAGAAAAAAAATGTGGTCTTTAGATGGATTACAGGGACTCAGTCCTCCCTCAGATACTTTTTTTTGATAAACATTATTAAATAATGTTAATGACAGGTCTTTACTGTAAGCAACCTTTAATATTTACTTTTCCTTTAAATGGATATACTATTAGAAACAAGGCTGATTTGACTGACAATCCTTTGATTGACAGCTGTCAAACTTTCCCAGTGCCTGGGAGAGGGGAGGCAGGTGGGCCACTGAGCTGTCAATGCAGTGGTCCTTTTGGCACCTAGCCAGATAAGAGCCTGCCTGCCTTGATCACTGCAAGGACCTCTTGAGGAGACTATACTCTGGTTGCAGAGAAACTGAAAGTGAAGTCCATGATTCCTGCTTTACAGGTCTTTCCCCAGTCAACAGTTCTTTCAGAGATAACCTGTACCAGCCTTGGAAAGCAGTACTCCAGGCAAGACAAACCTTGGTGAACTCTGTTTTGGCGTGCTGGGGATTGATTGATCCTGAAACCTTGTGGACCCTAGGCAAGTATTTATCACTGAGCTACATCATTCTTAAGGGGTATTCTCAGGCAAATGGTACTGTCAGCATCTCTTTCTTAAAAATAAAAAGACTTGGCACAAAGTAGCATAGAATAAGTATTGAATTAATGAAAGAATAAGTCAATGGGTAAGTCTGAGAATTACATAGAATTTGACAAGAAAGGATTCCTCTACGCAGCCCAAACTGGTCAGTGTGAGATTGGGCCCTTAGACTTATGAATGGTGGAACTGGAAGCTGTGTTGTGATTATTACAACACAATCATTTCCCCACCCTCACCTCCTAGTGCAATTAGGGTGTTTTGGAGTCATTAGGCCCAATGAAGGATTTCTCAAATACTCCTTTAATGCTTTTCTGGGATGTTTATAATGGATACAGTGGGCAGAAGTGGTAACAGGAAGAGGAAAAGGCAGCTCCAGCCATAAGAAGCCATGGCAAGCAGCAGCCAAATAGTGGGGACAAAAGGGGATGGTCATGGCAGTTAGACCATACAGACTGCAGGACTGTCACAAGGCACCAACCCCAACAGCCTAAGGGTTATAATCATAGCTCGTGTTCATTGCTGCCAAATTATTCAGAGGGCCAACTGTTGCACTTCAAGACTTATATAGGACACTGGCCATCACAGCCAGAGTAGTAAGTCTTACCCAAGTTCTTAGAACTGTTGGATTCTGGTTTTTAAGATTTGGTAACGTAAACTCTAGTTTTCTGGTTGGAGATATATAAACCTCTGAAGTCTGTCGCCCAGCCTTAGCAACTGGAGGAGGACCCATGTCTTTCTTCCATTAGACCTCCATCACTACCAGTGATTTCCATCTCGATGGATACTATTCAGCTTAGTGGTAACTGTGCAGCACACACAGACATGATGCACTATATAATGTAAAACAATAGAGTTGGAGAAGAGAAAGAGGCACGTGACAGGAGAAATGCTACAGGAAGAAGCCCTAAGCAGACTCTTGCAATGGGAGAAAATAACGGGTTCTTCCCAAAGACTAGAGCCCCCAGGATTAATATTGGTTTGCCAGGTGTTTCCAGAAGCCATGAACCGGGCTCAGAAAAAGTAAACTTTTATGACTTCCTGAGGTGTGAGGCGTGGTAAGAAAAGGGGCATTTTCTAGAACCCAGTCTCTGCTGTACTTACTCCCTGAGCCATGAACTTCAAAAGCAACGCCTTCTTAGTGTCCTCAAGTCCATGAAACCGACATCCCTCACAAGGAGGTGATTCTGAGGGACGCGGGAAGCCACTGCAACCTCAAGCCCATGTGGGGACTGGCTCCTGGACTGGACGGCGACTTCTCCAGGGACAGCCAGATACCTGGCTCGCACTGCCCCTGGGTCCGCCTCGCCCAGGTGAATGTGAGAACGAGTTTCCTCGCACTGAGCCCGCATCCCCGCGGCGTCACGGTGCGGTGGGTGTGCGGGGAAATCCGGGCCTCGCCTCGGGTGCCTCGTCGCGGGCCCCGCGGCCCGGGGAAGCCCAGAACTTCCCGGCGGGAACGCTGGCCCCGCGGCGCGGGCTGCTGGGGAAGGTGTTCTCGCGAGAGGAAGCCGAGGGGCGCGGGTCGCCGCGGGTCTGCGGGGCGCGGGGCAACCTAGGGGCGAGCGCCCGGCTGGGGCGAGGAGCTGAGGCGGCGAGCCAGGCCGGGGCGCGGGGAAGCCGCTCCCGCCAGTCGCGGAGAGCCAGCCCCTGACGTCAGGAGTTTTCCTCAAAGTCAACAACAAGCCCCGCAGCGGCGGCAAGAAGCTTCGGCGGCGGCCCCCGGAGGGAGGAAGGAGGGGGCGGGGAGGCGGCTGCCAGGTCCCTGAGGCAGAGGGAGGAGAGGCCGCAGTCCGGGGCTCCGGGGCTCCGCACGCTCGGCCCAGAGCCTCCGCCCCGCGGCCCGGCGGCTCGCCCCGGCCCCCCGCCTGAGCCGTGTTTTCTGGTGATGAATCGAATTTGTAGCCGACATCCGATTCCCAAGTAGAGTCTCCGCCTCCTCCTCCTCCCCGCGCCGCCGCCACCGCCCGCCCTCCTCCCTCCTCCCGCCGCCGCCGCCCGCTCCAGCGCCGCGGCCCGCCCGGCCGGCTCCCTCCCTCCCTCCCCTGCAGCCCTCCGTCTCCCCTCCCGCCGGTGGCACCGGGCTTCAGGGGACCACAGGCTCAGCGGGGTGGGGGGGAGGACAGGAGGGGAGGAGGAGGGAGGGGGACCCCCGAGTCGCCCCCTCTCCTCCCCCCGGCCCCCCCCAGCTCCATCCTCCGCCACCGCCGGAGCAGCTGCGGGGCCGCCGCCGCCTTTGCAGGTAACAGCCACCGCCCCCAGCTCTCGCCCCCCTCCCCGGCTCGCCCGCACTCCCCGAGGGCCCCGCGGCTCCCTCCCTGCCTCCCTCGGGCGGGGGCGTTGGCGGCGCGGGTGGGTGAGGCGGGGGCGTCTGGGTGTCACCGCGGCCGCCGGGGGCGTGGGCGGGGGGCTGGGGTCTCCCTCCTGAAGCTTTGGGGCCGTGGGTGTGGAGGTGGAGGCCGGGGGATGCCCCGCGTGGGTGACACCGACACCCCCTCGCTTTTGGGGGTGGGGGAGCGGCGGCGGTGCGCGCGGGCGGCCAGGGAGGGGGTGTTCCTGGCCTAGCGGTACCGGGAGCTGTGCGTCTGGGTCGCCCGGCCCGGCGCCTTCGGGCTCTGCTCAGCTCGAGCCGGGTCCCTTCGCCCCGACTTGGTCGGCCGCGCGGAATGGGAAGGGGGCGGCGGGCCGGGGCGGGGGGCGGCGGCGAGGTTACGTAACGCGAGCGGCCGGTGGCGAGTCGGTGTTTGGGTTGGGGGGGAGGGGCCGTCTGCGCCTGTGGCGGGAGTGCGGGCGAGGATGCACCGGTGTCCCCGGGGTCTCCTTCCCTAGCCAGCTACCCACCCCACCCCACCCCACCGCACCCCGCCGGCGCCCGGGAGAGGTCGGTGCTGATGGGGTGCGGGTGTGCGTGTGCGAGGTGGGTAACGTGCGAGTCTGTGTTTTTAATAGTAGTGGGGTTTTGATCCGCTAGGGAGTTGTGTGCTAAGAATAGAAATGTGCGGAAGATGCTGGGTTTGGCTGATCTACTGATGCTGTCGCTGCTGGCGGCGGCGGCAGCGGCAGCGACGGCGGCTCAGGCTGCAAGTAAACAAACCAGCTTCTTCCCTGTCCACCACCTCCGCCTCCTGCGCATCGGTCTGCATCAGCCATGATGCTAGTGAGGCCCCTTGGAAGCCCCAAGTTGAAGCTTAAGCTGGTGGCATCCAAAGTCCTGATGCTGAGTCGGGGTCGCCCCTTGTTTGGAATTTTATGAGAATCTACACTTTTAGGTTAGAGATACCTGAATCTCTTTAGGGCCAGGTGTTTTTTGTTTGTTTGTTTTTTGTTTTTTTCACAGTAGTAGTGTTTACTGTTTAATCTTTAGAAAACAAAAAATGCTTGCCCATAAGTCAAAGCTTGGATTCTCTCACATGTCTTCATCAAAATAATGTTATGAAAATAAAATTCATTTCACAAGTGTAGTATATTTTGATTTAAAGCATTGATGGATTGCAATTGATAGAATTTATCGATAGAAATTCAACAATAAAACCTGTGTATCTATATAGATTAAATTATGTTATTAATAGAATCAACACACTTTTAGTGCGTTCTGAAAAGGATATAGAACAAGGACTTCGTATGTAATAAGTTGACAGTTGTCCCAAATCTTTAATTTAGACATGTGTTCTGTATTTGGTAAAGCAAAGTCATTTTTTGTTAGAACTGTAAATTTCCAGGCAGTCACTGAATGTTGTTTATGGTAGGAACTCATTCATTATATTAAGTTCTATTTGCATGTAGGAAAAAGTTGGAAAAGCCAAAAGTAGAAGAGTCTAGTAAAGATGGTTTAGGGCTTGAAGATGGATCTGAATATTCCAGAAGATAGGATGTCTGAAACATATGTTTTTAAAAAAAGTATCTTCATAAATTGTTAGTTTTCTAGAATGTATTACCAGATACACAGTTAAATTCAAGATGCAGTTCAAGACTGAATTTTGTTCATTTTGTTACTATAAAATATTGATTCAGTTTTAAAGATAACTTTTTAAAAACCAGAGATGATCCCGGTATCTATAGCTTGAAGTTCGAATTTAAAGTTAGGGAGAGCATATTTTATTGTAATGTTTGTGTTCTGTACATTCGTAGTAGCATAAAGATACCTAATCCAAAGTAATACTACAAACAATGCGGTAATGTTATTCACATTCACCTTGTCCCACAGCCGTCTTCTGTAGTGGGGAATGTGAATAGTTTTCAACTTAAAATTATTTTTTTCTTTAATCTTGACATTGTTAGTTTTGCATTCTCTATGGAACAATACTTGAATATTCTTTGGACTTTCTATTTTTTTTGTAATTGTATTTATCATGATTTTGGAATAGAGGGTCTCCCTCTGTAGTTTAAGCTGCCATGAAACCCACTCTGTAGCCTAGGTTGGCCTGCTAGGGATTTTCGTGCCCAGCCTCCTGAGTGCTGGGATCACAGGTGTTTGCCACCAATACGGGCTAGTTTATGTGATTTTTCACCTAAAATATTTTAAAGAAAGTTTCATTCACGAAATAAATATTAAGAGGAGGAGTCTGCTTTGGAGGAGTAAGGTTTTTGGCACTTCATTCAGAAGATGACTGCCTTAAAGTTTGTTTTATAGAATCACTGTACATTTTAAGTCTTTTGGCTAAACCTCTGGGACAAATGTTAGCATGGATTTAAACAGTGTGGGGGTTTAGAAGTTTTAAACTCCAGGTTTTGATTTTAACATGGAAGTTTCTAAATGCTTAGGCTTCTTTCTAAAGAGGAATTTGTTTCATACATTGTTGTAAAAGTTTAGCTTTTATTTAAACTTTGAATCTTTTCACAAAGTGATAACTAGTTATAATTTACTTTGTAGTACCCCATTAGTTCAAGAATTTGTCCCTGGAATGATGATTCTTATTCTTGTTAATGTGTTAATTGGATCAGAATCATGATTTGGTAAGAGCTTGGCTTTATAGTGATTATGTTCATGGCAATAAAAAGCAAACCATTTGGGATCATTTTAGATGTGTACAATAAAATGCAAGACAAAAATACTTTGGTTTATTTTGTAGTTTGACTTGCATTTTCAAGTTACTCTGAATTAATAATGCAAATATTCTTTATGGAAGGTTTGTGCTTAAATCTTTGAGTAATTTACAAGTTGATGCTGAGCTCCAGATTTCAGCATGTGCATCTGTATTCTCAATCTTGTTTCAGTGCAGCATGCGATTGCAAAGGAAGGCTAATATTAACAGATGTGTTATTATAGTCTTTAACATCTGATACTTAGATTCAATTTCCAACTGAATTCTAGCTATGTGCCACACCTTGCTATATGTGGTTTACTTCAGGAAAATCTTGCTGCAATTTTGAAAGTGAATTTCATATGAGAAAGCACTTTAATACAGCACAAAAATTGTTTCATTTATACTTTCCTATTCAATATACATATGTGTATATATATTCCAAGTTTATAATTTCAAATACATAAACATATATTAGATATATAGTATAATATATGCTATTATATAGTATACATTATACTGTATTTTGTAATCTATAAGTTCCACAGAATCAAGTTAATATAGTTTTAAAAGCTACATTGATTAAACTAACACCTCTTTCATTTTAGTTGTTTCAAATGCCAAAATATGTCAACTGTTTACATATCCAATAAGAGTTAAATTTATTTCTTCAATAAGGAAATCTTCAAATAGTAGTTGATGAATAAATTAGCATATATTTTTTGACTTATAAATATGCTTTTAATTCTTAAAAACTATTTAAATATATTTAAAGATTTATTGCCAACTTTAGGAATTTTATATTTCTAAATAGGTATTTTTGCTTGTATTTCTGAAGGGAAAATAAGAAGGTTTGCTAGAAGAAAACAGAAAATTTTCAGATTAAAAAAAAGCCTCTGACTATATTTGTCTGGGGGATTTGGCAGAAAGGAAGGTAGAATTTAGCCAATAATGGAGTTTAGCCCAGATTTGGTCTGAGTTGAGTGGCTACTTGTTGTTTTGTATTAAGTGTGTATTAGAATTTTAGGATAGGACTATACATAGTCACGATTGTCATCTATAATACCACTTCTATATGAAGTTGATTGTGGATTTCAATGTAAAGAATCTTAAAATTTATTGGCTATGAAAGAACTATGAAGCATCTAATGCTGCATTCTCTTCACAGCTAAGGAAATTGAGGCAGAGTTTGCAACAGTTATGTAAGTTTTTTGGTCGCCAGGTACTCCTTTTAAAGGAAACTTTAAGATGAACTTTATTAGGGATTCTAATCCTGGGGCTGTGTTGAAGGAGGGAATCTGTCAGTAATTGTTGGCATTTAGTTTTTATGTGTGTGTATTGAACATTTCATTTTATAGTTTGAGAGGTACCTGAGGCAGATTTTGGAATTTTTTGTGTATATTGAATTAAATGGCCAGCTGAGCCAGTGTTCTGTAGTTCTCAGCCTCATATGAGGTTATGTAACATTTTACATTAGAAGTTAAGGGACTCCTTCATCAACAGCTTGTCTATTGGCTTATATGAAGCTGAGGATAAGCATTTCCCCAGTGTTTTAAATCAGAATATTAGACATATGACCTAGCACAAGATTTTTAATAATGGACATATTGGTTGAGATTGTTCATTGATGCTCTAAGAGAAGAAAAAGGGGGAAGTTCTTTGTGGTTTTTAGATATATTTTAAAGTGTGGTTTTTAGAAGTTAGCTAACTTTCACATTTGAAAGTTCTGATAGGGGCTGGAGAGATGGCTCAGTGGTTAAGAGCACTGACTGCTCTTCCAGAGGTCCTGAGTTAAATTCTCAGCAACCACATGGTGGCTCACAACCATCTGTAATGGGACCTGATGCCCTTTTCTGGTGTGTCTGAAGAGAGCAATGGTGTACTTATATATATAAAATAAACATCAATTTTTTTTTTTTAAAAAAGAAAGTTCTGATAGTTTGCCTAAAATTTCCAGGCTTTAGAAAAAAAAAATTGCCCAGGGTGTTATTACTGTGTTCTGAAGAGAGGCACTGTGAATAGGGTGACAACTCCTAGTAAGGACAGATTACCTCAGAAGTATTTGAGGTACAAGCTGTCTTCAATGTTGTTTCCACACCAATATGATCACTTTCCCACATATTCTTCTGAAAGCTTGATACAGCTTTGTGTATTTGTCATGGCATTTAAAGTCTTTGGGAGGGGGATTAAACCGGGGTCTTTTGTCATAACCTTCACAGCTCCCTGCTTTTATTTTGAGCCATGGTCTCACCAAGTGGCTGGGACTAACCTTGAACTTACCATACAGACTAGAAACCCTCCTGCTTCAGCCTCCAGACTAATGGGGATTACAGTCATATGCTACCATTCTGGCTTAGTTTTTCTTGCAATATACTTACTGAAATGTGAAACTACCATAGAACCTAAAGTAGTTTCTCCTGGTCATCATTTAGGTTTTAAAATATCAATTTTATTTGCATTAGTTTCCTTAATCCAGTTTTTCTATCATAAATAAAGTTAATAAAATTGTAGCATAGAACATTACAGCTAAAGAGGATCTATAATTTAAACTTATTTTGGATTTTAATTTAGAAGTAAACATATAGGAAGTCATGTTTAGTGGGTCATGTCTGTGATCCTAGCACTTGGGGAGTTGAGACAGGTTCAAGGACATTTCAGGATATCTAGATAGCTCTAGGATATTGTGGCCTACATGTCTCAGAGACCCTCCACCCCTGCTGAGATAATTAACATTTGACAGGTTTCATATTGTTTTGAGTGATATTCTAAAACATGTTTGATATTTTATTATTGTTTTAAATTGTATGATTGGTTGCTGAAGTCTTTTGATAATTCTTTAAAGCATCAATAAGAAAATACTCACTTTTTTTCTTTTTCTTTCCATAATGAGTAATTTTGGGTAGCAATGAGGTTTCTTTTAGTTAGATTTAAAAATGGATAATCTCAACAAAAAGTGCTTTAAAATGTCAAGAAAAAATAGAGTAGTTTTAATGTAACCTAATCTTTACAGAAGACTGTGGAAGGCCATAGGGAACATGATTTAATATATGGGCATTTTAATTATTTAGATATAATACTTCCATAATATTTAAATTTAGTTTTGTTTTAAACATGGCATCATGCCATTCTTGCTGTTGACTTACTAAACTTGACTGCTTGGTTTATTCTTTATTATCTAAAGCTTTTACATTTTTGTTCATTCATCTACTTATTTATTAATTCTTTATTTGTTGAATTAAGTGCCAGACACAAATTGCTTTAATAATTTATGTTGTGATTTGATGAAATTAAATATGGGAAGTGTCTTGTACATTATAAAATGATATTCAAATGAAGTTATCACATTTTATAATAGTGTATCATGGATGAAAATATACTATTCAATTGACTATGAATTTTGTGTGTAACTTTTTTTTATAAGAATGATAACAATTAGATTATCTAGCACTGAAATATAAATAAGCCAAATTTTATGTTGACTCACTGGAGAGATCATATTTCTACAGAAATTACTGTAGAAGGAGGGTGAATCTTGCTTTACCATTAGAAACAGGTGACAACATGTTAGCTCATCTTGTGAACTGGTGTTTTTGTAACTGTTGGAGACTGAATGTAGAATGTATGTAGATGACTGAAACAGGAGCATTGCCACTTAGAAATCAGTGTGTGTACTGTGTAGGAGCCAATAGCATTGCTTTTATATATAAAAGACAACATTTACTGCTAATCTAATAATTACATTTTAAAGTTTTGTTTCAAGATGGTACTGTTTTAGCCATTAGATACAGTAACAATTTTTAAAGCTGAAAATGTGATTATGGATAGAATTTAGTAACTGTTTAAGATACAGTGGAATAAGACTACCTCTAATATTTAGGTTTAGTGACCTTGATAAAGTTTGTTTTAATTTAATGTACATTTAAAAAATACAATCCTAATATATAAGCATTGATTTCTCTCTCTCTCTCTCTCTCTCTCTCTCTCTCTCTCTCTCTCAGAATCTAGTTTTCAGAAATTGATCTATTATAAAATAAGATTAATTAATTTGGGTGGATGGATATGGTTCAATTTCAGGAAGAGTTACATTTTTTTTTTAGTGTTCTTCATAAGGATATTCCAGTATAATTTACTTTAATTGAAAATATCTCTTGGATCTATCTATTTATTATACCTTTACTCCCAAGAACGATACAGATTCTCTTTCCTTCAGCTTATATACTTTTATATGGAAGCAGGGTGAATCTTGCTTTACCATTAGAAACAGAGAGAGGGAAGGATGGAGGGAGAGAGTGAGAGAGGGAGAGAGGAAGAGGGACAGAGGGAGAGAGATACCAATCTTACTAGATGAGATGGAGCTCCTTTGTGAAAATATGCCAAAAAAGAAGAGCTCAGTGCATGACATTTTGCACTAGTCTTTTCCAGTACTTAATTTACAATTCCTTATGCACTATATGGAGTTAATACTTTGATTTTTCTAGTTCTATAATATGAAGTCATTTGGGTTCTTCAGGATATGATGTCAATCAAAATGAAATGATATTTTAATGCTATACTTTAGAGCTTTTATTTCTTCCTGTTTGTACTGTTTTTAATGTGAAGTGGGTATTATTTTAAATGATGTGATTGCTTACTCTGTCAGTATTCACTGTGGGAATTATTGGTACATTATCTCTTATTTTAGAATATTTGATGTTAGTAGAGATGTTTTATGGGAACAAAATTGTAAACATTTCCCAAACTTACTTGAACCAAGGACTTATTTTCTCTAACTTCTTTTAGTTCAACACTGTCGAACAATCATAATTTTTGGAAAGAGACCCACATTACAGTATTCCTCTTTATTCTGCAGCAACACGTCCCCATGATTATGATTTTGAGTAGTCCCGTCTCTGCCTTTATGTATTGTGCATGGCATATTTGCAGAGCCTGTAATAGGGTGGTCTTCTGTGGAGCCTTTGTTAGATTGTGTAGAGGATGTCTAGTTGTGGTCACTGATTGATAAGTGGGTAGGCTTTGCACATAATTTGTATTGGAAGAGGACTTGTAATCTAGTTCAGTACTATCTGTGAATTCAAGCTTTAATTTAATATTATGCACTATTTATGAAGGTCCAACTTCATAGAATATTACAGTTAGTCTAAGTACCTATTTTTTTTTTTCTGGTTACTTAAAATTTATGTTGTGTGTCACTTAACACTGGTGTATCTGGTCAATAGTTTTGCAAATGTGGAAGCACTTTCACAAAGGTTTGTGGCAACATTTCCCCTCTTAGATTGGTAGGGACAATAATAGTACAGTTCAATAAGTTTATTGCTGTGTATGTAAGGATGCCTTGAAGAAGTCTTTTTACTAAGTCAACATGTAAAGACGTAGGGGATAAATTTCTAGTTAATATCTTAGAAAACACTGTATTTCTTCTGAGCAGTTTTTGTCTGCCTTTTCGTTACAGACATTAATACTGAAACCTATCATGTTTTTGAATTTGCAGTTTTCCTAAAACATTTCACTCCAAAATTTTGACTCACCTTTCACAAATAGAGTTTTGAAATGAAGAGTGCCAATTTTGGAGTAAAGTAAGGCACTCTGAATTCAGATTTTGGCTCTACAGCTTGAAATCTAGCAATTACTTATTCTCTGTGATCTCCAATTTCTCAGTTCTGTGAAGTCAATAGTGCCCTAATAGAGTTGTAAAGATTATCAGAGAACGACAGAGGAACAGTTTTGGCATGTCTTTTCTACTTTCATATTCCCGTTGTTCCACTCTCTTTATCTACCTAAGAAAACAAATGACTTAATGTTGTATACTTAATATAATTTACCTAAAATATTTTTAGAACAAGTCAGATTATATAAATGTTAGTTTCTTACAACATTGTATTCTACATAAAATAAAGCAATTAAAACTACTTACAAATATTTTGACATAACCGGTTTTGAAATTAAAGGAATTTGGGCCACTCAATTTCCATTCTTCCCTTCATCTCAAGTACACAGTACAAAACATGCTTTTTGTATTTTTGTAGATCTGACAGTGATTTTTTTGGGACATTCAGTCTCTTAGGTTAAATGTTTCACTGTCATTTAACATCTGCCACAAGACCAGAGCAGTGTACTCATAGAGTTATTTAATAATCCCCCATGTTTGAAAAGTTAGACTTTACATATGGTCAGGCCAATTGAAGGCATTTACAAAGACTTAGTTGTTTGTTATTGCTATGTGAGTTCAAGAATGGAAAAAAAAAAAAGAAATTCTTTCTTCAATACTTCCTTCCAGGCTGAGTCATCACTAGAGAGTGGGAAGGGCAGCGGCGGCGGCAGCAGCAGCAGCAGCAGAAGAAGAAGAAGAAGAAGAGGAAGAAGAAGAGGAAGAAGAAGAAGAAGAAAAAGAAGAAAAGAATCCAATCCCTAAAACTGATCCTGCAAAGCACCATTTCTCCAAGTTGGGGGCTCAGAGGGGAGCCATCATGAGCGATGTTACCATTGTGAAAGAAGGTTGGGTTCAGAAGAGGGGTAAGTTAAGTGCTCAGCATAACTGGAAGCAGTATGGCTGGTGAACATGCTGAGCAGTGAGTGGGGTGCTGAGAGTTGCTCATTCCTCTGGTGCTGTTAGACAAGTGGGATGTGCTGTCTGATAGGACTGAAATAAGGTTTACCATGTATGTTAGGAATTTGCTTATTTAGGGATTTCCTTCTAATTCTTGATTTTTACAGTTTTAAATTGTGACATTAGATTTTTACATGCATACATATTAGTAATGTATTTTTCTGCAATGTCCTCAGATTCAATAGACTTTACAGAATTATTTAACATAGAAAAGAACTCATATCTATATATTAATATATTAATATTTAGATAAAAATACAGCATTGGGTCAGTTTGTTTGGTAGCATAAAGGCTTAATATAGTGAGGCGAGGGCTTACATTTAAACAGATTAAACAGACCCATAAATTTGGTAAATTAAAATTCTTATGTAAAAGTCCAAATGTGGACAGTGATTTTCTTTGTTTTATATTTTTTGTTTACATGATCTACTTTCACTATGTATTTCTTGTCCATTCTTTTTAGATAAAGGCATTTTTTTTTATTATTAAATAATTGCTGTAAAACTTAGTTTATAATGTGAGTGACCCCTTCCTTACTTAATCTATATGTTTATTAGAGATCTGGGTGTCTATATGGGTGGTGCCTAACATCATGTGATGCAGCAAACACTACGGTCCTGAATAGAACATTGCCATCACTCTAAAAAGTTCTTTCTATGTCGCTTTTAGGTCAGTGCTTCTCTTTCAACTTTGGCAATCACCTGATGTGTTGTTTGTTACTATAATTCAAAGATTTCAGTTCAATGGACTCATAAGACCTATAGTCTTTTGTGTCTGGTGTTTTCCTATTCACACTTCTCTGCTTTATACAGGTAGTTTATGTGAAAAGTAGAACTATAATTCTTCATTTGTTTATTGTTAACTAATTATTTTTTCGAAACAATCTCACTTTATACTCCAGTTGCAGTTAAATTACTATGTAGCTCAGGTAGTTCTTCAGCTTGATGATCCTCCTGTCTAGGTCTCTTGAGTACTTGGACTATAGGCATGTCTTACCACTCCTGGCTTTGTCTTTTTAATATTCGGTAGAAAGTTGGTTTGTCTCTGGATATTGTGAATAAAGTTTTTATGAACATTGAGTACATGCCTTCTTATGATATATTTCCATTTGTATTGGGTAATAACCTAGGATAAGATTACAAGTTACATGCTAAGTGCCTGTTTAAATTTATAAAACTGCCAATTTATTTTGTAAAGTGACTGACCATTTGTGTTCTTACATTTGTCTTTTACTTTATTCTCATGTATTTGGAAAGCATTTTCAGATTTTAGTGCTGTGTTTTTTGTTTTCTTTCTTATAGTTTATGTTACTTCTTTCATTTTTTTTGTAGAGGAGCAAAGGAGAGGAAATGGCAAGTCACTTAAACTTTTAAAAATTTCCTTTGTTAGTTCCTAATATCTGCTTTTGTAAGATCATTGTAAGACTCAAACGAGATAATGAATCTGGCTCTCTTTATATTCATGTTTGTCTAAGGCCTTAGGGTAGTTCTTGAGTCTCTAAAATTGCATCTTTTCTGAAGTACCATGATGAAAGGTTAGTATTTAGTTCATAAAATATATAATAGAAAACAAAGAAAATGGTACATAAAAAATTTTGTTGTTCCTACATTGGCCAGAGAAGGTCTTCCTCCCTCTCCCTTTCCCTCTCTCTCTCCCTCCCTCTCCCTCCCCGTCTCGACCTCCCCATGTATCTGTCTTTCTGTGTTTATGTTCATGCTTATTGAGAAATAATAGCCATCTGAACATAATGTGAGTAGTACTCAAATGTATGAAATGGAACGCAAAAATCCTTCTATACTTTACTCTTCAGCTGGTTCCTCTCTTTAGAGACAGTCATGGTAGACTTTATTTTTAATTCTTCTGTTGATCTGTATTCTAATTATGCATACAATATACAATAATTTATTTTTGGATAGCTGTTTTCACATAATCTAGTGTTTCTGTTATGAAAATGAAAAAAATAGCTTTGAAGATCAGTTCACCTTTTCCTCCTTTTTTGGAGGGGGGGGTTGGGTGGGTGGGGGAGTAGGGTTTGGCTTTCCGGCTTAAACTTTGATGTTAGACTATCACTTTTGAGAACTTTTATTTCTAGATTTGCTTTTTTGTAAACTATGTCGAATTCCCAATATTCCCTTCATGGATTGTGCCATCGATAATATTTATTGTATATTGTCAAGGCTTATAGTTAAACTTGTTGAATCTGAAAAGCAATGAGTAACATTATGATTATTTAATGCTAGTGATATGATAGTATCCTAAATATAAAAGAGATTTTTCACACATCAGTTCTCAATAGCATGTCTTCTATAGTTTGTATGATGATTGTTTTTCTTGAACTTCTTTTCTTTTTTTTTGATTTTCTTTTCTATTTTGACTTTTCAGACAAGGTCTGACTACATATTCTAGACAGAAGCTTGTGTTTCTCTTACCTCAGTCTTCCAAGTTTGGAATTGTAGATATTGGCCACAATGTGGCTTTCCCCTCAACATTTTGATGGCCATGTTTTCCCCATGCTGTTTGAAGGACATATGCCTTATTGATTGTTTAGCTTTTTATTCACAATGTTTGAAGTAGCAGTGCACTGTTTTCTGATATGATACCTACAAATACCATGGAATGTAATTCTCTATCAAGTTCCATGCTTTCTTGGATCTCATGTCATTATTCTTTTGTTTTGGACTCATTTTACACTTTCCTAGAGTGTCTCCTGAGCTGATCTTTGTTTTCAGGAGGGATGTGTATGTGTACTTGTCAGTGTGATACTTAAAACTGTCTTTTGACTTTACATTTCTTAGCTGTGTTTATAATTCACTTTTAAATTGCTTTCATTCAGAACTTTGAAAATTGCATTGTTTTGGTTTTAGTAACCAGTTTTACTGAGGAGAGTTTTAATGCTCAGGAGTTGTTTCTTTGTAGGAAACACACTTTTTTGTCTGAAACCTGTTAATGCTTCTGTATCTTTGGAATTAAGAAATTATAGGAGGATGAATTACAGTTTAATTTTGTTTACTGTGTTTAAAGTTTTAGTGGACAATTTGAATATGAAAGTTTAGGTTTGTCTTCCTTTCTTTTTTTTTAAATTGTATATTTTATTTATTTACATTTTAAATCTTATTCCCATTTTCCCGCCCTAGAACCTCTCTATCTCATTTCCCTCCTCCTTTTTGCTTTTATACCATTTTAATTAAATTCATGTATTAAGGTCAGTTCTAGGTTGAGAGATGCAAATAGTCAAGGAACAAGCAAGACAATAAACACAATTCTGTGACCACTCCCATGATCACTGTTTCTAAGGGCTTATCAGGATGACCAAAATATCTGAGCCAACTTTCCTATCCTAGCCCAAACTCATTTTCATGTCTGAAGCCCACTTCCTTGTTCTAGCTTAAAATTTAGATTCCTGTCTGAAATTACATCTTTGTTTGAGCCTAATATCTAGATTCCTGTCTGATATTATTTCTTTGTTGTAGCCTAATATTTAGATTCCTTCCTGAAATTACTTCTTTGTTCTAGTCTAATATCAAATTCCTACCTGAAGCCTACTTCATTGTCCTTGGCCAATGTTATATTTCTGCCAAGCAGCCCATTTCCTTGTCCTTGGCCCATGTCAGACTCTTGCCAAGCAGCACCAAAGGCTCTCCACCTCTCCCCTTTTTTATTTCATTAACAAGACTGAGCCTGTCTTAGGTAATTCTGATAGGAATGCCTTCCTTACCCATCATGGAATATGCATTATCATAATTTAAGAGTAAGGAGTCATCTCGAGTGTCATGCCAAATACCATTAGATTCATGTTAGTTCTAAAATTTACAGTGGTAGACATTATAATTAGGAAAAAGTTTAAAGATACTTGCAGTGTATTTGGCATAATCCTAACACCTCTCTGCATGTTTTAACTTTATACTTAGTTAGCTTATGAATGTCAAGAATGCTGCTCTGCTGAGCGTTGACATGATAGATACTGCTGATAAAATTACCCATGGCCTGAGGTCAGTATTTCAATTTTGGTCAAGCTTCAAGAATGACATATATAGCTTGATCATGCTAGCCATTTTTGTCCTGGGAATATTTTATTCCTGCCCATCATGTTAAAGTGTGTCTTTAACAACATCAACATGTTGGCAGCCAAAGTACATGGCTTGAACCTGAAAATGGACCCTCAGACAGGGTTGTTAAATTGACAGGCTGGCAAGCCAAGGATGGGTAAGATTCTGCACAGAGCCTTACCAACCTGTCTTCCTTTCTATAGTGGTTTTTTTTTTTTTTTTTTTTTTTTTTTTTTTTTTTTTTTTTTTTATGTCTTTGGTTATTTTTTCTCTTGTGTATTTCCTAGAGTGTCTAAATTAATCTGAGATGTAAAAAATTTATTTTTCATGTCTTTCTAGAAAGGAGGAGAGAAACTTTTTCTTGGGCATTTTACTTTTTCTTCCAATGTTACTGAATTACATTCACTGTTACTTTATTTTTTTGGGAATTCTTTGTAGTTTATAGTTGCATTTTCTTATAATAGTTTGGAACACTAGTTTTTTGGATCACTAGATTTTATTTTGAAGTTTTCCTTTTCTTTAAGTACTTTGGTTAGTTGATTATAGTTCTTTCTGGGTGGCGGTTTCTTTAGGTGTCTCATGGTACTATTTGTATGTTGGGGTCCACACTAGCCCCATGTTGGGCGCCAAAATAATGTTGGGGCCCAAGCTCGAGTCCCTGTTCGGGTGCCAAAATAAATGTTGCAGCCCAGGCAAAATGTTGAGGCCTGGGCCGACCCACGTTTGGGCGGCCACTGTATCCCGGCCCAAGCTGCTGCTCCGGTCTGCAGGTCGGATTTCAGCAAGAGCGAGGGTGAGGGCAGACTCTACCTAATGTCTGATGTGTATGAATCTCTCTCTCTGGTCTGATGTCTGGTTCTGTCTTCTATAGTCTGATTCTAAGCCACGCCTCTAAGTTACACCTTTAATCATGCCCTTAGGTCTTGTCTCTAACTCTGATCTCTATACTTCTAAACCATACTCTTAAGTCACACACCTTTAATCTCACGCACCTTTAATCTCAAGGTATCTAAACCAAGATTATCGGAGTGTTCTCAGCTGTTGTAGGCTATTGTAATTCAAGTCTCATGTTAGGGTATATGGCTCAAGATGGCTGCAAAGCTGATAGCCGCTTTCTGCTAAAAGTCGGCCCCCAACATTTGTACAGTTATGAGAGGATTGAGTTACTGACAGTGCTCTCTGTTTTGTTTTTTTTTTCCCATTTTCTCTGTATTATTGACAAATAAGTTTCCTGAGTTAGAATTTGTGATGGTAATTAACTGTACTCTTGAAAGCATTAGTTGAAACACTAGAGTAAACAAATTTTGGCACCCTCTAATTGCTTTAGACAATTTCAGTATTGTTTGAATAATAATTTAATGTTTCAGTCAAACATATTTTTCAGTGTAAACTGTTGCTTGGCTTTTTTTTTTTTTTTTTTTTTTTTTTTTTGGGTCCAAAAATTTCTCTTCCCCAAAGCATTATTATTATTATTATTATTTTTTATCCTGGTCAGATAATTATAACCTGATCTCTGGTATATTTGTTTGGATATGTCTGTCTCCTTCACAGTGTGGTTTAAGCATTATTAGGTCAGAGTGTAGAAAGAAGGTATAAAAATTACTTACTCTAATGAGTAAAATATAAAAAGTTAGAATGAAGTTAAAAACGTTGTTGAGAGTTGCTCTGTGGTTGTTCAGTGGTAGAGCTCATCTCCCCACCACTGAAAAAAGACATGATACAGTTTGAATGTTAGTCTTCTTTCTCAAGCCTATACATTTGAATCAGTTCTTGATAATTTAGCTCCTTTCTGGGTACTACCTTATTTGTACTTTAAATGTAAGTTGATTTTTGAGTAAAAACTTTCCAAGACAATGAAGAAAAGGAGCTAAATGCTGATATCTAAGTAGGATAAATGCTTTCTTAATCTTGTTTGTTAGAGATTTATCAATAATGAAATTATATTGTGTACTTTTTTATAGCAGTTGAAGATGGTGATTTAGATGACACACAAACATAGCATTACTAGTGTAGAACTGACAGCTATTACTAAGTAAGGGCTAAGCTAATACCTGCACTTTCTTCTATGGTGGACCTAAGGTGCACCTTCCACACTAGCTTTGTATTAGCATAGTAAGCACCTGTATATGTAGCACATGCTTATTGTATTGGTCAAAAACTAGTGTATTGTTATGTTCTGGGTGACTCCAAACCTTTTGAGATAGATGTAGAGCTTTGCTTCCAGTTTTCTGAGTTTATTATATCTGCTGGCAATGTAGGAATATAGTACATTAATAAAATGGGAAATGAACAAGTTCATAAGATTTACATGATATAATTAAATAACTGGAGTAATAGTAATAAAGAACTTCTTGTAACTTCTAAAATTTTACTTGTTTGATAATACTATTTTTAATTACCTAAATATTTTAGCCTACTTTTTAATACTGTGATGAAATATCTGAAATAAGCTACTTTGTAAAAAGAAGAAGTTTATTTAGTTTAGTTAGTATTTTGGAAGCTCAAGAGTATACCACCTACATGTACTCAGCTTTCTTGAAAGTTCCCTGTCAGGTGGCTGATGATAACTCTGTAGGAGTGCAAGCCATCACATTTGGAGACAGGAGACAGGAGACAGGGAAAGGAAAAGAGGGGCAGTGGTTGCTCTTTTATAAGTCTTCTCTTGTGTGAACTAAAGTGATCTTAGGCGAACTACTCAGGAGGAGCATGGTACCAGTGACCCTAAGGACTTTAAATGTCACTACCAAAGCTTTTACCACATCTGCAAACTGCTACCAAATCTAACATCACAAAAGATGCTTGGATGTTCTTATCATACCCCAACTGTAGCACTAAGTAGTAATTTATAAAGGTAGAAAGCCAGTTATTTGGTAACATATTAGGATCTAATATCTTAGTATTCAATTAATTTATAATGTGACTAGGGAAATTAATACAAATTTAAGAGATAACTTATTGAAAACATTTTCATTGATAAAATGAAACCTGTGTGAATTTGTTATACCTGTTTATTGTTTTAGTATCTAACAGATTGAGCCTTCCATTGTTACTCTGTGTTGTAACCAGTTGTGTCTTCAAATAACTATTTTTCTTAATTATTTTGTATTTATAATATCCATCATGTTTGTTGATAGAATACTTGTCTTGCATTGTATGAAATGGTTGAGTTAAAGTAGATTTGGTAATGTAACAGTTTTGTCTATAAATTGTCTCATAGGAGCTAAATCCTGTTATGCAAAATACACTGTAGCAACATAAGGATTGTAAGCAGGCTTCCTTGTGATTTGTGCTGTTGTTGCTCTAGTAAAATTACATAATTTGTTGTGGAAAGCAAAACTTTTTTTTAAATTGAGAGTCTTTTTCATTTTTCTTTACTTTGTATTTGTGTTCCTTTGTTTATACTTTATTTATGAAATCACTTTAGAAATAACTTATGAAGTGGATAAGAAGAAAGAAAAGACATTCTGATGTCCTGTTGACTACCTGACATCAGCCTTTCTGCACAGACTAATTAGCTGTGCTGGTGAGTGTGTCAGCACATGTGAGGTTAGAGAAGTGTGCTGCAGCTATTGAAACAGTGAATTAGTTACTTCAGAGTTGTTTTCTTACTTTTTGAGACAGCTCTCATGTAATCAGGACTGGCCTTGAACTTACTTGCACTATAGTGAGGTTGGCTTTGAACTTTGATCCTACTGCCTCTAAAACCTGGGATTACACATATACACCACAACCAATTTTAAATTTATTTCCTATTGGTTGTGAAAATTAGAGATTTAATTAATGTACTTGTAATATGGAAGTTGGTTTTTTTTTCAGTTTTCATACACTTATTTTTAAAATTGCAAGCAAGAGAACTTAATAGAGAATACCATCAAGTGATACGCTTTCATAGTTAAGTTTCATGGAGTTAAGGAATTGTGAAATTGATGTGACACAGACATATACTTAGGTATTTCCAATTTAGAGTGAAGTTGTGTATACTGACTTGCAGCTTCATTCTGTTTACTTATGAATGACATATTGTTTTCTGTATGCACAAGGCAAATACTTTACCACAGAAATATGTCTCTCTGTTTCTTAATGTTAGTTTAGCAATTTTCTATTTAGAAGGTCAAGTTATCTTTAAAGAACCAGAATTTTTTTCTTCATTTCTACAAATCAGGCATAGCCAACTTGTGGCTCAAGAGGTGCTTGTGGCCAAGTATAGCTGTAAACACTGCCCAACATTGCAATCTTTTTGTGTGTGTGTGTGAAATATATTATTTATTTGAGAAAATATATTATACAAATTTTTTATTAGATATTTTATTTACACTTCAGATGCCATCCCCTTTCCCCATCCCCCCCCCAACTTAGAAAGTCCCTATCCCATGCCCCCTTTTCCTTTTTGCACATATACATTTTTTTAAAAATGTTAATCATAAGCTTTATAAGTTTGGTAATGCTCAATCAGAGGTGTAACCCACTACCCAACCTAGATATATCTATCTTTGACTGGTGGAGATACATGAACATCTGCCTCCCTGTCTCCCCCTTCTTTCTCTCTCTCATCACCTAGCTTCTCCTCTCCTTCTTCTCCTCCTCTTCTTACTCCTTCTCTTCCTCTCAGTACTCCTCCTACGTTAGCTCCTCCTACACATCACCCTTCCTGTTAAAATGAAACTTTTCTCTCAAAATACAATTAGAGCATAATTATGCCAATTTGTACCAGTGAGGTACAAGATAGTCCTCATACCCAGTCCATCATTTTGTTGACTAACCAGAACCTCTGTCGTCTCTCCTAACTAAAACACTTAGTTCACTCTTAAGTCATCCCCACCCTGCCACCTACCTTTTGACATCTTTTGTATTCTTTCTTACTTATTCCTTTCCCCAAATAGTACTCTGCTTTACTGTCTGTCATGTGCTCTGTTACTCATACTCCTCTCTTCTCAATCTCTTCCTTCCTAAAGCTTCTATGTTCAGTATACCAGTCCCCTGTCCTCTGTCCCCCACACTGCCTAGAGGAGGGGAGCACAGTAAAGAAGCATGTGTTGGTATCTTTGTGTTTAAGTTTT
This sequence comes from Arvicanthis niloticus, assembly GCF_011762505.2. NCBI lineage: Eukaryota > Metazoa > Chordata > Mammalia > Rodentia > Muridae > Arvicanthis > Arvicanthis niloticus. Next base: position 67,199,488 of record NC_047673.1, on the reverse strand, counting down.
TACTGAAGTATATACAGGAGTTGTGTAGCTGGGTTGTATGGTATATCTAATTATATGTTTTATTAGTTTAAAAAAATTTAAGCTTCTTTGCATATACATGAATATACACACATTCATATATGTTGACTATATTCCTTCACATACACCACTGTTCTCTTTTCTCACACCCTTGCCCTTGGTTCCCTTTGCTTTCTGTCTACAGTGTTAACTTGTACATTCATGTCATATTTATTAGTACACAAACACACAATTTTATGTACCTCGTTTGTTTGTTTTGAGCAACTTCCACAATAGACTTTCATAGTGGCTGTGCAAGCTGGCAGTGTCATCAGTTCTTTTCCCATGTTGTAACTGTATTTTCATTTTTGAAAAATTGATTTATTTTATATATATTAGTATATGGCCACCATGAATGTGAAGTGTTTGTGGAAGCCAGAGGAGGGCGTTTAGATTCCATTGGAACTGGAGTTACAGATTGTGATCTGAGATGTGTGTATGGGAACCAGACCTGGGTTCTCTGCAAGAGCACGTGCTCTTAACCTGAGCCATATCTCTAGCCTTTTTGTTTTCTTGGTGATAGCCATTTTAAAAGGGGTAGGTGGAATCTGAAAAGTTTTAATTTACATTTTCTGATGACAAAGGATGGTGACTACTTGCAAATATTCATTTTTTAATTTGTATTTATTGTTTTGAGAAGCATATCTGTGTTACAGTTTAGCAATTCTTTATTTTGTTTTCCTGAGCAATGTAACAAGTTCTGTTTTTCTACTTTATAGACATTGAACTGTTTCAGGATTGCTGTGATGTCTTCCCTTCAATATTCTTTTGAAACATTTTTTCAGTTCTTTAATTACTGTATGACTAACTTCAATACATAACATTATACATAATGTTAGTGTCTACTATGGAAACATCTCAGTTTGTCAGTATTTCTCTTACAACAGGATACTTAGATGTGAATGATTGTGCAGACTTGGTCAGTACAGGGAAGAACATGTGTAATTATTTGTGTATCCTATATCCATCACTCTGCCATGGTGCAGTCAATTAGTTGAAATAACAGAGGTATTTTCCCTGTTTCTTTATCCTTCAACAGAATTTTATTATATTTTGATTATACAGCATTTATCTGTGTCAATTTGCTTTATAAATATTTGCAATTTATAGTTCTAGCATAGTGTTTTGTAAAGGTTTCTATTTTCTTTTTTATAGCAATAATCACATTTATTTATTTGCTTTTGTTTGATATGTGCCCACTGTGGCATACATGTGGAGTTGAGACTACAGCTTTATGGAGTCCTTTTCTCCTACTATGTGGGTCGTTGAGATTGACCTAAGGGCATCAGGAGTATCTGCTGGTGCTTTTACAGATGAACCATGTCAGTAGTATAATTTCTGTTCTCTTAACCCATTGTTTTAGCCATTGCATATTAATATTTTTAGTTTTTGCTAAACTAAACATTGCTATTTTATTTTACATTTATTTACTTCTGAGGTTTAAGTAAAAAATGAATGAATTATTTTTAATTTTTAGTTTTTATGCCATGACTCTTCCTTAGTCTTAGAGACTTTATGTTCTTATTTTTCTGTAAGTGCTTTTATACCTTCACAATACTTTATCTTATAATCATTGTTTTTTCTAAATACATTCTTTGGTCTGTCAATAAGACCTGGAAAAAGTAATTTATAACTTAATGGTATAAGGCTTAAGGTAAAACAGAAGGTGGGAAATCTGTGTTAAAAGGATGAGAGATTATAAAGATTGTAATGTACCACTAAGAAGACATACTTAACACAGAAAATATTTGCAACAAAAGTGTTATTACTCCTTGCCATCTGGGTTACTTAATGTCTTTAAAACCAGTAGTAGAACTTAGCAACAGGTATATTATTATATTGAATGGAAGATAGTCATGGTCCATTCTTACACTCAAGGAAAGTAGGTTCTTTGAAGGTGTGAACATTGTGGGATAGGAATTATGAGTACACCTGAAACTCTGTCTGCCATCTACTCTATCTACTACATGATTAGACACAATCTGAAACTGAGATTTCCAGCTTTTTCATATACCTAATTTAACTAAAATCAAGAGGGTTCACGTGTGTGGGAGACCAGTATAGGCTATTAAGTGAATGCTTGCTCAGAACCTCGAGTCTTTCCCATCTTAGCCTACTCCAAAATAAAAGAAAAAGGAAATAATTTTTTGAAAAAGATAATGTCTAAAACATTTGTGAAAAAACAGTTACAGGTATGACAGAGCAATTCTCTAAGACCCTGGAATAAGCCAGGTTACTGTCTTAAAGAAATAGTTAAGCCTTTCCTGTCTTCATTTCTACCTCCTCAAAATATCATTAAAGACTATTTTTGTCCTTCCCATCCTTCCTTCTCTCCCTTTCTCCAGATATTAGTGATTGTCTTCTTCCCTTCCTGTAGCTACACTAGCTATGTAAGTAGAGGAGGTGTTACTTGGTTAACAGATGGCAAGTTTTCTATTCTCACAAATCAGTGATTAGAAATACTAGCATTCTCATTCAGTATGTCTGGTTTGAAACCCAGAAACCAGTCCATCCCACTGTGCCTTCCTCTTTCCATCCCTCTCCGTCCAACACTCTCATTATGCTGCTCAGGCACTCCTTTTGCCTAAGCCTTCTAGTCCCTGGCCACTTAATTTATTTATTAATTGCTGAATCTTTATTGAGTTCTTTCCTATCATATTCTTATCACTGTGTGTGTAGTTACTATTGGAATGTGTCCCGGGTGCCTACTCTCTAGTAGGAGGATAGAGATAATAAACAAGTAATTAACAGGAACATTTCATGTAGTGATAAGTGTTATGAAGGAAGTAAACCATGATGTGTGTTTTTCTAAAGTTGTGGGTAAATAAGAAGATGACTGTAGAGGTGATCTTTGATGAAAGAGTCTTTGAGTAGGTGAGTCTAATATACATACACATATATAATTTGCCTTTTTATAGTGCTTTAGTTCACTGCCATTTATCAGTACTACTGTAGTGCAACCATTCCTTATGACTTTATAGAACTTAGTTGTTGGTATCTTTTGTCTTGGAAAACTGAAAATTTACATTCATTGGATATCAGACTCTTACTCTTCTTCCAGTACACAGCAACCACAATCCTTTCTGTGTCTATGTGTAGATAGAATCTGATGACAGGTTGTAATGCTATAATACTTTAAGGAATTTCACTCTGATAATGAGCCCTACAGTTGGTATCCTGATCTTAGAGACACATTCTAGCAAGTCTGAATAACAGACAGACCATAATAGCAAACATTTATCTCCTTTTTTTCTCCAATCCCTACTAAAATGGAAGAAAAAGAATGAGATAAGAAGAGATTACCATAGAAGACATAAATAAATTTCTGTTTTTAAAAAAATAATACTGGTGGACAGGCAGTGATGGAGTCCAATGAGTAAACAGTGCTAGCCATATAAACTACAGTACTGTGCTTTTCAGAAGTTCCCAAGAACTTCAGCATTTGGAGACTCCAAATACTAAGGAAAGCAGGAAGGCAGAATATGATTGAGAAACTAACTGGTGTGGGCTTCTAAGTTACACTCACATAATTTTGAGATGGATAGTTTTGAACACAAATAGATTTAGGAGATCAAGGTTTATTCTTTGCACAGTTATAGAGAACATGCCTGAGTTGAAGAACAGGTAGCCTAACAGCTAATTAGGTTAAAACAGTGAAACCAAGGTGAAATATACATCTGAATTGAGGAACTTTGGGCTGTCATTTTCTACTTTTTTTCCCAGAACTTCAGATATACCTGTCCTGCCTACCTTCTGTGTAAAACTGAAGATATCCCAACATCTTCATATGCTGGTAGCTTACCACTGGAGCTTCCAGTTGTCAAGCCCACCCTTTATATCAGCATTTCCACCATTTTTTTCAGTGTCTTATGATTAAATATAAACCCAGCAGTCCAAGGCCATTGTACATGGGGAAAACCACAAATAAAAAAAAATTGAAAGGTTAAACCAACCAAATAAGAGCTGGCAAAGGACTCAATGACAGTTAAGTGCAGCGGGAATAAATAGGCATCATAAGAGGGCCAAATGACACAACCCCCAAATAAAGTGGATTGGCATAGATAGTTCTGCAGATAAAGTACTTGTGTTAACCTGATTTGAGTTCAGTCCCTGGAGCTCACATAAAGGAGGTTGGAGAGATCAACTTTACGGCTGTCTTCGATCTCTACATATTGCCCCATACCTGTATTCACACACCATATACACAATAATAATAAAGAACTAAATTTAGTTAAAGAAAGCTGAAAGAAAACCTTCCAGGATTGTCAGAAAAGACATTTAAATTGATATTAAGAGAACATAAATGTGTGAAGATCAAGAAAATTGGAGAACTCAAGAGTGCTGCTCACAGAGTGTAGCAGAGGGTAGTTGTGCAAATAAACCTTGATTTTGCTTTAATTAATGTTGTTCTGTATTGTCCCCCTCCCTCTCTGTCTTCAGCTCTGTCCCCCTCCCTCCCTGCCCCCCCCACACACATGGTCTTGCTTGGCTATGGCTGAACTGGTAACTAACATGAAAATCAGGCAAACCTCAAACTCCTGCCAATTCTGTGTCAGCCTTCTGAGTGCTGTGATTCTATGCTTCACCATATCCACCTTCTGCATAGTTCTGGAGAAGTTGAAAATGTCAGTCAGTGGACTGTCTACTTATGGAGAAATCAGAATGCTCGAAATGCAGGTTTTATTTTCTACTAGTTCTCTTATACATTATTCCCTTTCTATTGCTTATATGCCAGCAGTTATCAGGAGACAATATATAGTGAATACTTTTTTTTGGATGGTATTGATAATGATATGGAAAGAATACTTGAAAAGAAATCACCATCAAAATTAAATTTATGGATGTGTTCTAACTTCTTTTGTCACATACTTGTTTGAAACTTGACTCTTCCATTCTGAATACTGTGATTAATTTTAGCTAGATTCTCAGACCAAACTGAATGATCAGCAATGAGATGAAGGTTTTTGAATTCTTAGAAAGACCTAATAACTTTGTATATTTTCCTGTGGGGGAAAGCTCTTTCATTTGTGGTAATTAGATTCATGGATTCTGTTGCCACTTTTATGTTGTCACTTTGGTTAAATAATTTAAATTTACTGGGTTTTAATAGAATATATGTAATTAGAGAGTAGCTGTGATGATTAAATGAAATTAAAGTAGTTTAATCACTCTAGTAGCTACTGGACCTGACAGGATAAATACAGTTTAAGTTTTTGTGTTCATGTTTCTTTTCTGTAGTATGTGCTAGTAGGGAATACTGGTTTTCTAGATATTAAGGCTTGTTGTATATGAGTTGATGATAAGTATGTATGTATTTATATTTTTGGAGTAGAAATTTTGTGCTTTGAAATATTTTCTTAACATCTAACATCTTATACTCTGAACTAGATGAGTGTACATATGTTTGCTATCCTTGTAGTTTAGTAGTAACTCCTGATTTGATTTAAGTAAAAGTTATATTCCAAGATAATTTCAAAACTTTTGTTCTGGTGGGTTTTTGTTATTGTTTTTGTATTTTTTTGTTTTGATTCAAATCCTGAGTTATGTGACTGTTATACATTTACTTTTGAAGGGGTAGCTTACTGTGTTTTGGAGGATTGAGGTGATTGGAAGTTATCTGACCATTTGACTTTATTGTTAGAAAATGATCTGAATTGTGAAATCTAGTTCTCAGTGAAAATAAACTGGAGGGGTGGTGCTCATTAGTTTTCTTCCTAGAGAGGTAAAACGGATTTACTGATGTCTGCTTGAAGCTGTTGCTTTATGTTTAGAGCCATATGAATTTTGTCCTTTTCTGTACTTAGTCTTCTCTTCCACAATAGTTAGTCCTTTTTATTCCTGGAATGATAGAATGAAGGTGCATGTGTATCTGTGTATTTGCAGTTCTGATTAATGTGCTAAGGATGTAGCTCAGGAAGTAAAGTGATTGTTTAGTGTGCACAGTAATCTAGGCCCAGTTTTCAGCATTGCCTAAACCTAGCATGGTTGCACATGCCCGTAGTTCTATACTCAGGAAGTGGAAAGAAGAGGATGAGACATTGAAGAGTACCTGGCTACATACAGCATGTCAGGTTGGAGGCTAACCTTGATCACATGAGACCTTGTCTGCAAAGACCCTCCTCAATTTATAATTAATAGTTGCAAAGCTAATTCTAGCTGTCATTGCCAAAGGGATTCTTTATAATGACTTCCAGCTTAAATCATGTTACTTGCCTTCATAGTTTCCTCTTTCTGTGGCTTAGATTATGTATTTGGATAATTTCCATAATCTCAGCTGGACTAAAAGCTCTTTTGCTCACTTTTATCTTTTGTATCTAGCATATAATTATCATTCAGGACATTTTAATAAATTAACAATTCCCCACAAGTAAATGAATAGAAATATAATGACAAATAAAGGCTCAAAATTTTCTTTAGGATTATAATCATAGCCTTTGCTTTGGCCATCACTGAATTTAAAAGGAAAGACTAATCAAGGTGGTGCATAACTTTTAGTATTGTTTGTCCAAGAACTGAGCATTCCCTAGTACAGGAAGTGACTTTCAAAAACTTTTGGCAAAGCTGAGAAGCAGTACTGTCCTTGATCAAATGTGCCTGAATTTTCTTTAAATTTCTTTAAATCTTCTTCATTAAAAAAAAATCAACATTTTGATTAAGTGGAAAATTTATTTCATTTATAGTTGGATTTTTTGTAAAAAGAATGTGACTGAATTTGCTAACAAAGTAAAATTTAATTTTTACTAGTTCCATTTTTAAAATGTTTTCTTTTAAGTACATAACACTTTAAAATGAGCTCAGCTGTGGATTAGCAGATAAACATGTTGATTCAGCCCACAGCTACTGAATGAAGCCTGGAGGGGCACAGTTTGCTCTTTACTCTGCTCCACGGCAGCCTGTTTCTCTTTCTCTTGTCTCTGTTGAGGGAAGGGGACTGAACTAAGTCACTCTGAACAGCTTTACCTGAACTGTTGAGAAGACCAGAGCAAAGGATTTCCCACCACTTGTGTTTAATTTGTCATTAACACAAAGCCAGTGTATACATCCCATGTTTATTGTGAAATACCCATGTTGAAGAATTAGTCACAGCCCTGTTTTGCTCATGATTTTACAAAGCCATTTTGCTTAATGCTTTGTTTGGAATAGTCTGTTGTTTAAAGATATGAGTTGGGTATCTTAAGATGTATTGCATTTTTAGGGTCTACTTGAGTTGGAAAACAGAATGAACCCTGCTATAATCAGCAGAGCTTTATATACTCACATGCATAAGGTTATGGTAGGGATTTCATAAACTTATTTTAATAAATCAGAGTAAGGTGATCCTTGGTTTTTCAAAGTAGCTTTTAAAATGTAATCAGGATATGTAACAGCTGATGTAACATAGCCCTATATGCTTTTACATATATTTTGCTGTGAATTTTAAATGAGAAAGGAGACATTTTTACTGCATACAAGCTTACTAAACAGCTGTTTAGTATCATTCCTAAAGAATAGATTGTTATCTGAGAAATACTTAGAGCAAAGAAAATAATAAGTTTTGAGGTGTTGAAATTTAAAAAGATTACATTATAGAATTTCAAAAATATGCTTTGCTAGGTTTTACAGACTTTATTGACAGTATTTTTGTCTGTAGAAATTCTAGAATGGAATCTGGTGGAAATCAGTGGTGGGAGAGACAGAGGGTAGTATTTTTAGTTAGAACATAATGGTTATATTTAATTATAATTTTCACTATACTAATAATGATTATAATTGATTAATATTCTTATTCAACCTGTTTCTCTGACTGCTGTCTGATGTTTGCTGTAGAATCCCTATGCTAAATTTTTTATTGGTAGAAAGAGAACTCTTGGATCTTTTGATTGAATTATTAATTCGAAGCCGATTAGTAAATCGGAGATAGGAGCCTGTTGCCTCTGACTCAAAATAGACTAATGCTTTTCTCAGAATAGTTCTATGTGTTAGCTGCTCCGTCTTGGTTATGCTGGTTTACCTACTCTAGGGGCTTGGGCTTTAAAACAGTTACTATTGACCTTTATTTTCCTCACTCAACTCTGTTCAACTTTGGTCATGAAGTACCAAGTAAGGTTTCATCAGCTTCCCTATTTCCTGAGCTAGATGTCTAGCTGAGATTATATGAAGGGGTGATTAGTAAGCATTAATATTTTTCAAATGATTAAATCTAGCGTTTGTGATATGCTTGCTTTTAAGTCAGTGGTTTTCAACCTGTTGGTCACAACCCCTTTAGGGGTCACACATCAGATAACCTGCATACCAGATAGTTGTATCACAATTAAGAACAGCTGTGAAGTAGCAACAAAATACTTTTATGGTTGGGGTCACTACAGTATGAGGAACTGTATTAAAGGATTGCAGCATTAGGAAAGTTAAGAACCACTGCTCTAGGCTCTACTTACCTGTGCAAACTCCTAATCCCCCTTCCTCAGCTTTCCCAGCTTTGTGATTATAGCCATGAACTGCCACATTTGGCTAGGCTTGCTCTATTGTTTTCTATCTTGTACTGCTTTTGTTTATGTAACACTGGATGACTTATATTAATTTCTACTCTATGTTCTTGGTAGCTCTCTTTTGTTAGGAAGGTAATGCAAAGTCCTAACCTGGCACTAGTGAGTAGCACCAACTACCATTCTAGCTTTAGCCTTCTCCACATTTTGTTTCATAGTACATGTCCTCTGAATGCTTCAGTTGTACATGTCTCATGAAATGTTTACTTTTGTAGCTTTTTTATTATCTTCAACACGATTTACATCAAGTGCTAATATTCTGTGATCTTTCTAGCTTAAAGTGCTATTATTTTTCTCTTATTATTTTAAACTGTTTTAGTGTTGTTATGCATAATAGTTATTAATATACCAGACTAATCTACTCTGAGAGTTTATGTTTTTTGAGACAATAGTTTATTGAAGTTAACTGCTTGACCTACAGTCATTTAGATACAATTATACACACACACACACACACACACACACACACACATACACACATAACTTGAATTTATATCTTGCACAGCAAAGTAGAAAGCAAGTGTAGTATTCCTGAATGGTACACTAGTTCTCTATGGTCCCACCCCTTCTTTGCAAATGGTTCCTGTCAGTGCACACTCATTTGCACCAAGCCAGAACAGGAAAGGACATAGAAGACCACCCAGAGCAGATAAATTATGGGCCAGCCTAACAGTGGCACTCTTTGCCTCCCACATTTTGTCAGCTACAACTCAAATGGCCATATTGACTTACAGTGAATGCAGAGTGGTATGCCTAGGAAGAGGGTATGGTGTCTATGTGGAAATTGCCAGAGTGCTTAAAAGCTTGTAGTTTTCAAGTCGGACAAATCTCAATTCTGGATGTATTGGTTATCAGAGATATGATCAGGAAATTTTAAGTAACAATGCAATATACTTCGATTATAGTATTTCTCAGTAATTGTTGGCTGACACTGTCATCATCAGTGACATATTTGTGTTCAACAGACATCTTGATATGTATCCATATGTATGTGGGGGTTTTGTTTGTTTTTTGAGGCAGGGTTTCATTATGTAGCCTGGGCTTCTATAGAACTCCACATGTGCCTCATGCTGCTCTAAAACTCAGGATCCTCCTGTATTAGCCTCCCTCCCATGTGGTTAGGTTACAAATGTGAGTCACCATGAATAACTGGTTGTGTGTTCAGTAAAAATTAAGTCAGTCTAAAATGGCTGCATTGTGTTTCTTGTTTCATAATTTCTTTTCTCTAGTTAATATTATGCTGCAAATACTAGATTTATTTATACCAGAAATTGTAACAACAACAACTTCTTCTTCTTCTTCTTCTTCTTCTTCTTCTTCTTCTTCTTCTTCTTCTTCTTCTTCTTCTTCTTCTTTATTATTATTTCTTAAATATACTTTAGAAGAATGGAAATTATTTTTAGAGAGATTTAAAGATAATGGAGGAAGAACTTTTAGGAGATAAAAAGAAAGAAATGGGTACTGAAGATAATGACTAATCTTATAGAGTGCCTACCATGCACAAAAGTCAGTTTTTGATCAAACTAATTGAGCATGCAAGTGCACATTTTAATGTAGGCACTCAGGAGGTGGAGATTCATAATTCAAGGTCATCCCCTACTGTATAATGAAATTAAAGCTAGCCTGGGGTACTTGAGAGGTTGTGCTTTAAAACAACCAACCAAACCACATCAACAAACCCAACATGATATATAAACAATCTGAAACCCTCTGCCATGATGGTGTGCACCTGTGATCCGAGCACTTGGGAGGCTGATGAAGGAGGATTGAGACATGGAGATTAGTGGGATATTCTCCTACTACATTTGTAATAAAGCTCGGTGATGGGCTGTATGAGAGGTAGGCAGAGTTAATTTAAGTTGAAGAGAGGGAAAGGAAGAGAGCAAGAACAAGAGAAAGAATAGCTAAGAAAGTTGGAAAATAGAAGTTTCCAGCATTACAACTGCAGTCTTTTGGAGAGAAGTCAGAAGCAGCAGAATAAGGTAATTACTGAAATAAGTATTTTAGATTTGAAGAATAAAAGCTTTTCAGATTGAAAAGATCTATTAAACACCTCATACAATCACTGTTGATGAGACTTATATGAAGGTACCATATAAAGAATCAAAAATTAAATTTGTTTAAGGCTTCTTGGGATACAGTATTGAAGTGGAAACTTAAGGGTTCTTTGGAGAGTCAGTTGGGTTGGATGGTGTTTTGCTGGGGCAAACATGTGCAGGAGTGTTTTCCTGAAGTGGACACAGGTGAAGGATTCAGGCAGACTCCTGAAGGAATGTTTCACAGAAGCAGACACAGGAGAGAAAATGTTCTGCTAAAGCAAACACGTGAAAATCAGATAAGTGATGAATTTCTTTGCTAACATTCGTGTATTGGTCCGCCTTACATAGTTGAGCTTCATTTGTCAGGACTCTTCGAACTGATTGGATGCACATGCTGAGGACACGTGCTGAAGCGAGGCACATGGAGGACATGTGATGTTTGGAGGGTATAAGTAGGACTGAACGAAGTAACAGACAGAGCTTGGCTTGCTGGTACAGCAAGCTGTACAAGGCTTGTGGGTCTTGTATCTTTGCTGATCTTTGCTTTCCTGAGAGAGACACAGCCTAGAACTTTTCCTGGTGTTCCTGCTGTTCTCTCTTGCTAACTTGAGCTGAGGCTGAGGCCTGGCTGTCTCTGTTAGGTCTGTCACCGCTGTTGCTAACCTGACACTACTGAACTGGACTGCTGGGGTATCTGTGAGGTGTTTGCAAGTGGACCGAGCTGCTGCTGCTTGTTAACCTGTGAACCGAACTGCCGATTTCCAGACAATACAAATGGGAGTTGCTTCAAAGAACCTTCCTAAACAGGTCTGTTTCCCTCCTGCCCCCTATTCTTTCTTCCCCACTACTCCAGTAGGACAGTGGGCTAACAGGGAAGTTAAAGTATTTAAGAACCGTCACTAAAAATAGGGTTTGAAAAAATTAAACGTACACAGTATAGGAACAGTATCTGAAGAATTCTGAAGAACTGTCCAAACTACCATAAATAGAATATTAATCAAGTTGAGTAGAATTAAGATACTTTCCTGAAAATTTTGTCTCCCACAAACCCTCCAGGAAGTTGGGAAATGTAGTCTCATCAGAACAAGGGGCTATAATTTTGAAGAGGAGGACCTGGGAGACAGGCAGAAGCTGTTCAGACCTAGGAGAAGAGTAAGAGAAACACAGATTGATAGCTGTGCTTCTGACTTTAGGTTCCCAGTCCAGAAGAGCAACTTTGAAGGTAGGAAACAGGTTCTTCCAGAACATAAAAATGAAAAACTATGATGTGAATGGGGTGGATCAGAAGTAAATATGTAATAGATATTGCATGTAGAAACAAACCAAATGAGAAGTCAGTTCTTTTTTCCTCTTCCTTCTCCTCTTGTTCCTCTTCCTTCTCCCCTCCTCCTCTTCCTCTTCCTCCTTTATATTCCCCTTCCTCCTTTTCTTCTTCTTTTTTTGTTTTTTCAAGGCAGAGTTTCTCTGTGTCTCTGTGTGGATTTGAGTGTCCTGGACATCCAGTCTAGCCTCCAACTCAAGATCTGCTTGCCTCTGCTTCTCAAGTTCTGGGATTAAAGGCGTGTACCACCATCACCTGGTGAGAAATCAACTCTTAATTCCAAAGAAAACAAAATGTTATTTAGAAAAAGAAAGTATTATTTACTTCTTGGAACACCTCTGAATAACTATTTAGCCATCCCTGTGATATAAGATTTAAATATTGATGTAATCACATTTTAAGGTATAAATGCCTTGAGAACCATCCTGAGTAGGAGGTGTGGAAGGTGTCAAACTATAAAACAGTTAAGATGCATGTGCTTGTGTTTGTGTGTGTGTGCGTGCGTGTATTTGTGTGTGGTGTGTGCACATATCTGTGGAGGTATATGTTCCTGTGACTACACCTGGAGATTTTGCATCTCTTTTTCTACTGTTCTCTACCTTGTTTCCTTGAGACAGAGTCTCTCATTGAACCTGGCTGACCAGTGGACTCTTGGAGTTGTCCTTTCTCTGTCATCCTCCTATGGCAAGTGAGCTTTCCATGGGGCCATCTCCCCAGCACCAGTACAGCTAAAAGCTTTCTCACCAGGATGGTTAAAGTTTTGGGTAAAAGGAAATAAGAAAGGAACTAGAAATAGTTTTTCCCTAACAAAGCTTACAGATGCAGTTGGTTTAAACAAACTGCATACATGTGTAACATTTCTCTCTTCAGGTAGAGGGGTGTGTGTGTGTGTGTGTGTGTGTGTGTGTGTCTGTGTGTTTGTGTGTGCGTGTGCGTGCTAGTATGTAGAACTTTTCGGATTATTTTAGCTTTTTGCTTCAATACTGTCTTACCAGGTTATGGTTTAGGTAGTGAGGCATTAGATACTTTTTTGAAACACACAGGGAAGAATATGTATGGTAAATGACTTGATGTTACTGACCAAATAAAAGAAAAAGGAGAAAACTATTGCTAGTCGTAGGTAGTGATGCACTAATTGGTTGAGGAAGAACAAAATGTAGCCAGTATATTCTTAGGAAAACAGTGAGCTGGGCAGTTGTGGCACATGCCTTCACTCACAGCACTCGGGAAGCAGAAGAGCTAGGACTGCACAGAGACGCTCTGTCTAAATAAATAAATAGACGATCAGCAATGAAAGTCTTCATTTGTGCAGGCACATAGAGTGTATTTTAAAAAGAGAAGTATCTCTTAGCCTAGTAGGTTGTCCCATACCTGTAATCCCATCACTTCACAGGCTGAGTCTAGAGAATTGCCAAAAATTTGGAGGCCAGAATGGGGTAATTAGTGAGTCCTGGACAGCTTTGGCTGCAGTATAAGATACTGTCTCAAAAAGTGAAGAAAAATAAGTATGTCTTATTACTGTGAATTAGTTTTTCTCCTAGTATTTTAATACAAATATTGATAGTTAAACACATTCTGAGTACATGATATTGATTAAATCCACTTCCCCAAGAGACATTTTGGCTAACCAGTCTAACAACAGTATGTTTTCAGTGTTCTTAAATGTCTGCTTGGCAGAATAGTCCATCAGTGGCTAGTTTAAGGATTTAATTCAGTGAAACACTTGTGTTTACATTGATCCTAGAATGAGGTTCCGATAACAGATATGATATGACCTTTAGTAACTAGACAAGAATGTTTTAAAAGAAAATGAAAAAGCAGTTGGAGCATGCAAATCCACATTTCCATTTTCTAGATACAAAGATACTATGAAATGAGATAATTCTTTATACCAACTACTCTGGGACAAACGTTAACAATAATCTAATCCTACAGTGTTTTGTTCTATGTCTATACTCCTAAACTTAAAGCATTCTGTTTGTATGTTTTCAAATCAATTCTTCCATGGTGTCTTTCCCTCACTCTCTTAGTTTTGTCTTCTTTGAAGTTTCTTTTCCTTAGCATTTCAGTAGTAGTAGTCATTTTATAATGAGATGCTTCTGTGCTTCTCTATTATTTGCTATTGTATACTTAAGTGTTAGGTTCAAGGTTACTAATTGTAAAAAAAATGGGTACCTTTTTGTATTTTTCTAATTTAAGTATAAATGAGACTCACTGATGATACTGGTAATTCTTTTAGCAAAGGCATACAATAGACAATTGAGGTTTGACCATACAGCTACAGGAGGTACTTCCATTTTTAAAATAGCTGTGCACAGTAATTGAGTATCCTGCTTTTGAAGGTTACTGTTTTTTATTTTATTACATTAATTAGCTATTATGCTCTCTAATGATAAACTTGTAGGTTAGGAAGCTTACTACTTACTGTCACATGGGAATTCCTGCTCTGGAGCTGTTGATACCCAAGATTTGTACATTTTGGAATTTAAAATTGAGAGGTACGTAGAAAGAGATAATCCAGATTTTCAGGAAATGAAAGCATAACTCTGTTTTTGAATACCTCTGTGTGAGGAGAGTTAGAAGACAGCCTTTTAGATCAATGCATTTCTTAATCTGTTAATATTAAATCATAATTCAGACCCCTTGATTAAAATCCTCCGTTAGGTTTTCATCTTATATACAAGGAAAAAAAGTGTAAACTTGATAATCACTTGATAATCACTTGATTGATCTTGATAATCTCTATGGTTACAGACTAGCCTAGTGGAAGGTAGAATTCCCATGAAACTAATAGGACTTTTTAGTGGGAAAGGACTGTTCGGAAGATGAAAAGAGTTGGTTAACTCTAGTTTCACACACCCTTTTCTCTGTTGTCATTTCCTATATCATTTCAGTTTGTATTGGAATTGACACAGGGACTTTTGTAATTCTAAGGAAAGAATGAATAAGAAAATTTTATGTTTCATAGTCACTCTTATGTTTACTTTAGTGTTTGCTAGCTGACATTGTATAAGACTACTTTCATGAGATCCTTCTGGTTGCCCATTCAGCTGGCATTGTGAAGGGACAGGCTCAGAGGTCACATACAGGTATGGAGTCATCCAACAAATCAGGAGTTGGGTAATGGAGGAGAAACTTGCAGTCCTGTACAGAGAGATGGGACATGGAAAGCTCTCTCTAGGAGGCAGTTTTTGCTGTTTCTTTGTTTTGTGCTAGTACAGACTTCATGATAATTTCTCAAAGATAGATTCCTGAGTACAATGGGGCTCAATCTTTTATAAATTTTTGGCTTCCTTGACCTCTGTATAAGGTTATGTATAACCCAGTTGGTAATTTTGAACTACTAGGCAGGGTTATTAAAAATGGCTGGAGTGTTAAGGGGAGGAGAGGAAGGGACATGCAAATCATGTTAAAATTGAACTCAAGGGTACTCACTAGACCACTGTGATTATTATTTTGATTTTTTTCTTCTCGGCCCTTGGAAATCTCTACTATAGAATGGTCACCATTTTTAAATGCAAAAGACAGGATTGTAGAGATGCCTCAGCAATAAAGAGTACTGCGGTAAAGAGTACTGGTCACTCTTCTAGATGACCTGGGTTCTATTCCAAGCACCTACACAGTGACTCTCAGTTATTTGTAACTCAAGTTCCAGGTGATCCAGTGTCCTCTTTTGGCATTTGTGAGCCCTAGGCATGTACGTGGGGCACAAGCATACAGGCAGGCAAACCACCCATACACAATAAAAAAAAAACATGATAGAAAACACTTTTTATACAGTCAGTAATTTACAGTGTTGCCATTTTCCCCATTATAGGTAAATGTTTTCTGTATGCTCTACATATGCTTCAATGTAATATCTGCTATTCTAAGTAGAAAACTTTTAGAAAATTGGATGTGATCATATTTCAGTTTTACTGGGTTTTGTACATTGCTTTCTAAAGGGATTCCTGTCAGTTTACTTCCATCGGCAGTTATGGAAATTACCAGTTTTTTCATGCATTTAACATTGTGTTTTTCAATCTATAGCTGCTTAATGTGTAAATTAGCATTCCTCTAGTTAATGGTGGGATTTCTTAATTTTTTCCTATTTATTACTATATAGTTATTCTTGTTACTGCCTTTTTGTCATTTATACTCCATTCTCACATATTTTTATTACTGAATAGTTCGTAATTTTAAAACTTATTTATTGGAATCCTGGTATTCTATATATTAGTCATTTATTACTTGAATGGTAAATATCCTTCAGTTTGTGTTTTTTCTTTTATTGTTACATAATGCCAAACCTTTTACTTTAATATTGACATATTTACTTGTCTTATGGTTTTGATTATGCTATCCCTATTATGATAACTTGTGTTGAATTTATAATTTATTATTAATTGCTATATGGCAGATTATTATCAAAATCTATTTTATTAACACAAAAACATTTTTTCTTTTTCTTTCTTTCTTTGAGCAGGAGTATGGGTGCAATAAGGCTGGGGAATCCCTCCTAAGAGCCTGGTCTCACTTAGGTTGACGTTGTCAGGCAGGGTTGAGGTTATCTGAAGAAGTATTGCTGGAGGATTTGCTTGTAAAGGTAGTTCATTACTCTGCAAGAGCAGTATGTGCTTTTCACCACTGAATTATTTCACCATCTCTCTTGCTACCATTTTTATGTAAGTGTGATTGATTAAATCAATGGCTGTTAATTTTTATCCCTTCTCCCCAAAGGATGAGATTGAGGAGAGGCTAAAAGTAACAACCTTTCTGGCAACAAATCTCCATTATGGAGCTGTGTAGGTAGGGACCCTAGCCATTGATAATCTGATTAACATGCAAAAGTCTCTTCACTCGAGGTAATTTCAGGGATCCTAGTGACTTCTGTGTTAGGAATGAGGACTAATACAAATATAAGAAAAGGTTCTCCTATCACCAAGGAATTTACAAGGGTTTTCTGCCTGGAACTTATGAGCTAGTGATAAAGATCACATATGTATTTAATATTAAATAACAGGCTTAATGCAAGAGTGTGAAGATTACTGGAGGCTACCTGCTAGACTCTAGTAAACTAGAGACTCCTATGTTTTCTTATAAGCAGTCTGTAGTTCTTTCGGTCTTTACTCCACCTGGATTGAACTGTATGTGTTTGATGCTAAGGTGGAAGTCCTGTCATACTCTCCTTCCAATGGCATAAATGTTTATTGAGAATCTGTTGTCATTGTTTATTTATGCATGGATATGTTCTGGAGGTCTCTACTTATGTACTTCTCTGCTATGATCTAAATATTTGCCCTATCCTCCAATTTGTATGTTGAAGCCCTGTAATCCTGGTGTGACATAGGGCTTTGTGTTCAATTTATTATAGGTGTCCTGACAGACTTACTCCTTTAGCTCATTTTTTTCCTCTTTTTTTTTTTTTTTTTGTATATGTAATTTATGTATTTGTTTAGTTAGAGACAGGATCTCTGGAACTCAATATGTGGACCAGGCTGGCCTTGAACTCACAGAGAGTAGCCTGCCTCTGCCTCCCAAGTGCTGGGATCAAAGGTGTGTGCCATTACAGATGTGAGTTCTTTATAGCAAGCTGTGATCTGATCTTTCTGTTTAATATTTGACTTGCTGCTCTTGTCTCTAAAAGTCATTAGAAGAGGAATAGTTAAATATATCTATCAATCTTTTCTGCATTTTAGTTTACTAGGTCCTGTGAAAAATTCTGTTGCAATCTTGCTTTATAAAGAATATGTAAATATCTCCCTTTCACTAAGAAAGTAATGGATAAAGATTTGTGAAATACAGTTATATTTTAAAGCCATCTGCATTGCTATTACCCAATGTCACTGTTACAAGCATCTGAAATTCTTAAAGATTTGGCACTATAGAAATTATTTTTTTGTTGTTGTTTGTAAATGAGGGTAGATAAGTTACATAATTGTATTTACATTGCTGGGAAAAAAACCCAAACAAACCAGTACCTTACCTTAGGAAAAGAAGCAGATTGTTTTAACTAAGTAGTCATTATACAGAGCTCTGATGGTACTTTTTATTGTAGACCTTTTTAATGTTTGAGTTGTGACAAGTGGACATATGACCTGTTTGTTACATGATTTAAGTCTTGTTTTGGCACCATACAAATTTAGACTTTAAAGTTTCTAACTACTGGCCTGCAGCACAATATCCCTAACATAGCATATAAAGCCATCACCTTTCTTTAAAGGTCATCATTTCCAAGACAAGCTTCATAATTTATATTCTAGAAAGGTGTTGTGTAGTTCTTCTGCTTACAACACTATTTTGTAGTTGTATTTCATCGTATCTTCTTTATATTTATCTCAAAAGAATCAGTTTGTGATTTCTCAAGCAAGCTATATTCAGATTTTACAAGATTAAGTTAAGTTTTGACTGTCTTGTATCTATCATTACTCTTACCATACTCTATTCAATGATTTATTTCTTTATTGTCCTTGCACATAGCCACCAAAAATGCCTTAGTCTAGTTTTTTGAAACATATAGAAGGGGTGTCATACTCTAAATAGCCTACAGTCTTTAATAGAGACAGGCATGCAGGAAAACAGTATAATAAATGAGATAATATAATAGGCAAGGGTTCTAACTTTCAAAGGAAGCCTTTGATATGAGTAGTGGTGATGGGCTTGGAGTCCATCTTGATGAAAGCATTTTAACAAGTGTTGCTTAAAGCAGCAAATATTGTAAGATATAGAGGGTTCATGACTTGTGAACATGAGAGAAAAGGAAGAACAGGGACAGATTGTGTCAAGTCTAATTGGGAAAGTTAAATATTAGCATCTAGGGAGAGTTAGTCTTTCAAATGCTTTTGAACAAAGATTGAATATGATAAGCTCAGTGCAAAATGATTATTTTTATGCTTTGCATGGTGTTTATTGGGAAAGAGGGAGATAAGAGATGAGGTACCTGTTAAGATATTTTGTATCATTCCCTTATTATTCAAAATATTCATTTTCTCTAGGCATGTTAGCACATGCCCTTAATCTCACCACTGGGAGGCAGTTGGGTCTCTGTGAGTTTGAGGCCATGCAGGTCTACATTGTGAATTCCAGGACAGTTATGTAGGTATGTAGAGAAACCCAAGTACAGTGTAAAGGTGTCAAATATAGAACAGCCAGCCATATTTTAAGCATGTAAAGGCTAGATTTTACTGTTACTCCGTTAATAAGATTTTTAATCTTTTGAGAAGGTAATATATGTGCTAGTGGAATTATTGACAGGTTCATTCCAAATGTAAATGACTATGTCTTCTTCTAGCTGCATCGTGTTTCTTTATTTTATAACTTTGTTCATGCTCTACTTGTCTCACACCCTTGTCTTTAATCTTGACAGTTGCTTCCTCCTGAAAATCAATGCTTTACACTGTTTGATTCCCTCACATAATTCTTACTACATTATCATTGATCTATCTTTCTTTCTTCCTTCTCTCTCTCTTTCTTTCTTTCTTTCTTTCTTTCTTTCATTCATTCATTCATTCATTCATTCATTCATTCATTTTTTCAGTAGAAGTTCTTGTGTTTTGGGCCTCAAGGAACTGATTGATTCGCAGTCCCAATGTTTGTCTATACTGTTTGATTAGATAATTGAATTCCATTGGGGCAGACTATGTGTAGTCTTATTATGTGTAGCGAAGTTGGTAATACCTTTGAGGCACTAAGTCCTGTAAGAGGCAGTAGTGGGGCAGAATTGCATGAAAGCTGTGTTTAAATTCTGGTTTTAGTTTCTTTAAGCTATATATTTCTCTTTTATAAATTGTGAAATCTCAGTATTTTTCTGTTTAGATTGTCATAACAAAGCATAGACTAAGTGTATAACAGAAACTGTTTCTCACAGTTCTGGGAGCTGAATGCTTGAGATCAAGACACCAGCCGGATAGAGTTTGGGAGTATGGTTCCTTGCTTTGTTTTCACAAACTGAAGAAAACACAAGAGCACATTTAGCTGTGTTTATCCTTTCAAGGACCTTACTCCCATCACATGAGCCTTCTTCTCATGACTTTATTGAACTCTAGTCTTCTCCCAAAGACTCATTTTCCAAATATATCACACTGAGGATTAGGACTTCACTATATACATTTTGGAACAGACACATTCAGTGTACAACACTGTCTTATGTTGCCTTTATAGTAATTTATGGAAAGGTTTCCACACTGTGTTTCTAACAGAAAAGGTGATACAATCAGACTGTTTTAATTATTTCTCCTTGGCATAAATTTTGTTTCTGTGATACTGGGAGAAAAAATTTTTTGATCGTGAGTCTATGATAGCATTAGTTGCAAAGGGCTATACTGGAAGAAGACCAAGGTTGCAGATATGGTCTTGAGAGGTTTTCTTCATTGCATCAATTGGCTTACAGATACGTACTACTGACACTATGTAGAATAGAGAAGCTTTAATGTTGTTTAGACATACATAACCTTCAAATCACAATTTTTGTTTTCAAGCCTTTATTTTTAAATTTAATAATGAATGTTTCTGTGAGCTTGGGAAAGCAGAACTATCATGTAGATACATGTCTACAAATAATTGTAAATTTATCTTAATAAACGTGGAGCAGTTTTACTTTAGATATATTTAGATATTTTTAATTTTTTATTTTATTTTTTATTGGATATTTTATTTACATTTCAGATGCCATCCCCTTTCCCCATTTTCCTTCCCTAGAAAACCCTTATCCCATGCCCCCCTTTCCTTTTTGCTTTTATAAAGTTTTTTTTTATTCTTAATCAAAGGCTTTATAAGTTTGGTAATGCTCAATATCAATCAGGAGTGTAACCCAATACCCAACCTAGATATATCAACTATCTTTGACTGGCTGAGACACGTGAGCATCTGCCTCCATGTTTCTCTCTCTCTCTCTCTCTCTCTCTCTCTCTCTCTCTCTCTCTCTCTCTGTCTGTCTGTCTCATCACCTAGCTGCTCCTCTTCTCCTCTCCTTACTCTTCCTCTCCTTACTCTTCCCACCTTAGCTCCTCCTACATATTACCCTTCCTGTTAAAATAAAACTTTTCTCTCAAAATACAATTAGAGCATGATTATGCCAATTTGTGTCAGTAAGGTACAAGATAGACCTAATACCCAGTCTGTCATTTTGTTGACTAACCAGAACCTCTGTCATCTCTCCTAACTAGAAGACTCAGTTCTGAACCTGGCTTTTTTCTTGGCTTTAGAATGAATGTCAGCTGAAAACCATCCTCTCAAATCTTTTCTCTCAAAGTGAATAGCCTGGCTATTCTGGTGAGTGAGTGAGTGAGAGAGAGAGAGAGAGAGAGAGAGAGAGAGAGAGAGAGAGAAAGCAGAGAAAGAGAGAAAGAGAAAGAAACATGGAGGCAGATGCTCACGTGTCTCAGCCAGTCAAAGATAGTTGATATATCTAGGTTGGGTATTAGGTTACACTTCTGATTGAGCATTACCAAACTTACAAAGCCTTTGATTAACATTTTTAAAAAATTGTATAAAAGCAAAAAGGAAAAGGGGGCATGGGATAGGGGTTTTCTAGGGAGGGGAAATGGGGAAAGGGAATGGCATCTGAAATGTAAATAAAATATCCAATAAAAAAAAAAAGATACTGTCTGGGTTAGAGCCCCTGGGAGGCCTGCTTTCTCTGGGTTCTGTAAGATTGGGGGCAGAGCTGCTGCCCGGGATCTGCTCAGTGCTAGGGCCCAGAGTGGAAGACAGATATTTTTAAATTAGTGCATCTGCTCTATTTCTCCTTGTAGTCTTTGTATCTATATTTTCTGTTCTCTAAGTTAGTCAAAGGCTGATTTTATTAGCCTTTCTGGAACTGTGAAGAATCTCTGTTCTTTCATATTTGGCAATGATTGTCTCCACATTTACTTTATAGAGTCCTCTTTGGTGAAACCTACAGGTGGAAAGGAAGTACAGGATTCATAAGATGGAGGGCGGGTGAGTGACAGCATTTGGGGTAGAACTTGGTAGTGGTTCTTTTTTTAATAGTAGGAATAAAACATTTGGACATTAAAATTGTCTTGAGTGAAAACTAAAAGAACAATAGATGGCATTAAGACTTTTTAGTGCACATTTACATGGAATACCTAGTTTGCTACATATACTATGATTTTCTTGTATTTTGTAGTGATTTGACATAGAGCCAATAGTTTGGAGCATCAGTGAGCAAATAGTATTTACCAAAGTAGATCCTTTCTTGATGATGGTGGTCAAGGATATATCATTTTATTGGGGTTTGGACTTTTCTGTTTCAATAAAAATTCAGTTCTTTAGCAAAAATTTAGTTTTTTTAAGCAAATAAGCTTCTAGAACCAGAATTCAAACTAGACTAAAAGAAAATACAAAAGTTTCTAATTTATATGGACATAAAATAATCATGACATTTCATTCAGAGTAAAATGATAAACTTTTCTGAGTTATACAATATACTCGTTGAAAAGGGATTTTGGACAGTAATTCAACCTTACAACAATACAACCTTACAACAAAGGGGAAAAGAAGAACAGTCAAGGAAGGAAGGAGAGCCACCCATGAACTGGAGTAAGAGCTCTAGCAGGTTGGCTGTGGCAGGTATTCTGCTGGTCCTGCTTGTTGGAATAGTGTGAAAGCTTGAAACCACACACTCCTGGTTTAGTCATGAATTTCTGCCTTGTTGTTGTTGTTGTTTTTGTACTTTACAGAGTGTTTCTTTTGTAAAATGGGGCTGATCATAATACTGAAAAAAAAATGTTTCTAGGAATCTTCCCAAACTAAACCTTGTTCCTTTATTCTCCTCTTTTTCTAATTCATTATAAACATAATAGAGACCTAGTAACCTTGAAAAGATGAGTAAGCACACTAAAACATGTGATTATTTGACATTTAATTGGAGTTCTTGAAAATTCAAACAATTTGCACATGGTAAAATGTAAACACTGGCTTCTCTTGATTACAGGGTGCATTATTTTAGAGAAGCCAGTTTTTTAATCTGATCCTTGAGGCAAACCTGTTGCCATGTAGGAAAGAAATTAACATTGTTATAGTCCTCTTAAACATATTAGTGACTGTGTCTCTAGATTTTACTCAGGGTGAGCTTGTGAGAATCAGTATTTTTTAAAAAAATTTTTAAATTTTTTTACTTGTTCACTTTACATCCTACTCATTTCCCTCCCCCTCCGTGTCATCCCCTCCCATAATCCTTCTCCCATCCTCTCTCCCCTTCTCCTCTGAGCTGGGTAGGGCACCCCTGGGTATTCCCTTCACCCTGGCACTTGAAGTCTCTTGGAGCCTAGGAACTTCCTCTCCCATTGAGGCCAGACAAGGCCACCCACCTAGAAGAACATATCCTGCCTGCAGGCAACAGCTTTAGGATAGCCCCTGCTCTAGTTGTTCAGGACCCACATGAAGACCAAGCTGCACATTTGCTTCGTATGAGCCGGGAGGCCTAGGTTCAGCCCATGTATGTTCTTTGGTTGGTCATTCAGACTCTGAGAGCTCCAAGGTTCCAGGTTAGTTGACTCTGTTGGTCTTCCTGTGGAGTTCCTATTCCCTTTGGGACCTGCAATCCTTTCTCCTATTCTTTCATAAGAGTTCCCAAGCTCCACCCACTGTTTGGCTGTGGGTATCTGAGCAGCTGCTAGTTTGTGGAGCCTCTCAGAAGACAGCCATGGTCCTGTTTGCAAGCATAACAGAATAATTAATAATTAATAGTGTCGAGGATTGGTGCTTGATCACTCTCTCAGTCTCTGTTCCATCCCCTGTGCCTGCATTTCTTGTAGACAGGATAAATTTTGGGTTGCAGCATTCTTAATTGACAGTATACTTAAAGATGAGTTGAAAGAAGCATGGAGAGACAAATGGCCTCCTAAAGAGGCTACTGGAGAAATTGTCACTTACCAACTTTAAAGCTTTTTGACTTACGATGTAGTAATTTTATAATAATTTTATTCCTTTGCTGTACTCATGTTTAGTGAGCCCATAAAACTTCCTTTACATGCTTTGTAAATCAGCCTACAAGACTGCTGATTTTTTCCCAATCTTTATTTCTGAATACAATTGGCTAAGTGATTGATTGTTTGCTTTTTAAAGCATGCTAGCTATCTTCAAGTTTTGTGCTTTGGACAAGAAAAGATTTATGTGAACTACAATGTTTGAGAATTAGCATAGCAAGAATTAATACATTTCTTATTATTGACACTTTTGAATATATTCATTTTGTATTGTTGGAAAATATTTATTTAACAGAATTATAAAGTATTTACTATTTGTTAGTGCTACACAGTGCTGTTCAGTGGTTTCTTTCCCCACTGATGAATACACAGAAGTACATGTTCATGATTTCATTGAGAGGGTAGTTTAAGAAGGAGACAAGCCTGTGAGGTAAATTACTATTGGCATACACTGAATAGAGTTTGAATGAAGGGAGAGGCCAACAGCTGTTCACTGTGCTGGAATGACAGAGATAAAGAAGTTGTATCTTAAATTTTATTGTCTTTCTCTTACTAATTTTAAAAGTAGCACACAAAACAACTGGTTTCATACTAGGGGCTTGCTTTTTAACTTGATGTAATCTTGTTTGTTAGTTCTTGGTGGTGTTCTAGAGGAACATGACCTTTAGAGGAACATGACCTTTAATAGAACAGACCGTATCTTATTCTATGAAACAAATAAGAAAACAAATCAAATTTTCTCAGCATGTTTATTATTAATATGTAGAAAAAGTGGTGAGTTTTGTGTGATTTAATATACTTCTACTTTGCTAAAATCATTTATGAGATCAAAGAGATTTTTGGTCACATCTTTAGTGTGTTTAAAATATAGGATTATATTATCTGCAAATAGGTATAATTTGAGTTTTTCCCTTTTCTTTGTGCATCTCTTATTTTATTTATTTATTTATTTTTGCCTTCCCTGATAGAGGTATTAAAGCATTGTACTAAGAATGGGGAGAAGGGACACCCTGGTCTTGTTCCTGATTTTAGAGCAAACATTTTTTTCCTGTTTAGTATAATGTTGACTGTATTATTGCTGTATATACTCTTTATTATGTTAAGGGGTATGTTCTTTCTAATTTTTAAATTTTTATTATAAAAAGGATGTTTTTTGTATTAATTAAAATGATCATATGATTTCTGTCTGAGTCTACTTATATGTTGTATAAGACCTATTTTATTGATTTGTATATTTAAATCCTCTTTTTCTTTGGAATGATACATTGATATTAGTAGAGAATCTTGAAATTGAATTGTTGAATTCCTTTTGCAAGTATTTTATTGAAAATGTTGTTGCCTATATTCATTTAGAAAACTTAGTGTGTAATTTTCTTTTTTGCTTCATCCTTCTCTGGTTTGGATATCTTGATAGTACTTGCTTTTTAGACTGAGTTTGATACCATTCTTCTACTTCTTGTTTTATGGACTAGCTTGATGAGGACTTGGTGTTAGTTCTTTAAAGATCTGGCAGAACTATCAATCCATCTAGTACTGGACTTTCCGTTTTGGGAGACTTTATTCATCTAATTACCCATCACAGATAGATCTGTTTGTTTTCATAGTCCTGATTTAATTTTTGTAAGTTGTACATATTTAGAAATTTCTCCATTTTTTTCTTTTAGATTTTTCAGTTTTGGAAACGTACGATTTTTAACTATTTCCTACAGATCCTTAAGATTTAATTTCATCCTGTAATATGCCTGTTTTCACCATTTATTTTATTAATTTGGTTCTTTTTCATTATTTTGGCTGAGGTTTGTGGATCTCAAATGTTTTAGTAAGTTATATTTTCATTTTATTCTGGGAATTTTAAATATATTCTTTGTAACTTTAAAAATGATTTATTGATAAGTCAGAATTATATTATTTAATCTCCATATCTTTGTGTAGTTTCTGTAGTTTCTTTTTGATTTCCAGTTTTATTCCATTATGATCTGATAAGACACAGGAAATATTTTGATTTGTTTTGTTTGTTTAAGTTTGTTTCATAGATTAAGATATCGTTTGCTCTATTAAAGGTCAATGGACTTCTGAGAAAAAATATATACTGTAATTGAATGCAATATTCTATAGATGTCATTTAAGACCATTTAGTCTATAGTATAGTTGCACTTTGAAGTTGCTTTGTTAATTTGTTTTGTACAGGTGAACTATCTATTGATGATAGCGGGGTATTAAAATTATCTGTCATTATTGTTTCTGGACCTGACTGCCTTGTTAGTTATGTCTAGTAGTGTTTCTTTTATACAGTAGGGTGTATCAATGACTGATACATATGTACTTGCAGTCATTTTATGATTATGGATTAATTTCTGTTTTGATGTGTAATGACCTTTATTTCCTTATTTTTTTATTATTTTTAAAAATGTTGTATACATGTGCACATGTATGCATGGGTGCATGCCTGTGCAGAGTAGAGGAGGAGAGTGGTCTCCTCTTCCATGGATCTGCCATATTCCCTTGGTGCAGCATCTCCCACTAGCTCACAAAATTTGGCTAGACTGGTGACTTGCAGGATCCTGTCTCTCCTCACAGCCCATTGTTCCCCCCAGCACTGAAGTTCCAGGTATGCTTACATGGATGCAAGAGATCTCAGCTCAGAACATTGTGCTTATAGGGGAAACACTGTTAGCCACCGAGCCATCTCTCTAGCCTCTTTTTTTTTTTTTTTTTTTTTTTGACTAATTTTCAGATATTTTTTGCCAGGTATGAGGATTGTCATTCATGCTTGTCAGCTTCTACCTACTTGATATAGTGGGATTTGTTCTTCTACCGTCACTCTGGGCATTTATTTACCAATAAAGTATGATTATTGCAGACAATAAATAGAAATAGTTTTAAAATACTTTATTATTTTTAATTAATTGACTATTTTTTTGTGTGTGTTTGTGCATGGGTACATGTATGTGCATGCACACACATGCATACTTGCTCATGCGTGCATAAGCCACCACATACCAGTGGAAGTCATGGAATGGGATTTGGGAGTTTATTCTCTCCCTCTACTAAATGAGCCTTGAGTATCAAATTCAGGTCATCAGGCTAAGTGGCAAGAACCTTTACCTGAACCATTTTCTTGGCCTGGATTTTGTTTTTAATCCTGTGAGTTAATCCAGAAATAGGCAGAGTTTATCCATTAGGGTTATTGAGATGTTTGTCAATTCCCTCAATGTTTTTCCTGATTAGTTTGAGGGGTTTTTTTTTTTTTTTGTTTGTTTTTTTCTGTTCTTTCTCTCCTGTTCATTTAAGAAGTTGTCTGGTTCAGGGAGTTGGACATTATTCATTCCTAGTGCTCATTTGCGATTCCATTTCTTTCATTAGACTATTCTTTCCTGACACCTCTTTTGGGGAATGGCTGCCTTCTCTATGTGTTGGATGCTTGTATGTGTTGTCTGAGCCTGCTGGCTTAGTGGCTTGGAATTGCTTTAGTTCAAGCCTTTTCTCAGTTGTTTTTTATTTCAATTTTAAAGGAGAATTTTGCTAGATACAGTAGTTCTGGTCAACAGTTCACAGTCAGTTCACATTTTCCTGTTGCAACTTTTCATATTGTATGTATCTTTGCTTCAGTATTCTTAGCATGGT
This sequence comes from Arvicanthis niloticus, assembly GCF_011762505.2. Taxonomy (NCBI): domain Eukaryota; kingdom Metazoa; phylum Chordata; class Mammalia; order Rodentia; family Muridae; genus Arvicanthis; species Arvicanthis niloticus. Next base: position 67,172,016 of record NC_047673.1, on the reverse strand, counting down.
GGACAGGTTCTTTAGCTGTAGTCATGTCTCTTAAGAGTTATAGCTGAATCTTCAGATAGTAGCACTATTTCCAGTTTTCTCAGGAACTGTCAGAGTGATTAGCTAGCTTGCAGTCTCACCAGCAATGGAGGAGTGTTCCTCTTTCTCCACATCCTTGCCAGCATCTGCTGTCACCTGTGTTTTTGATCTTAGCCATTCTGATTGGTGTTAGGTGGAATTTCATGGTTGTTTTGATTTGCATTTCCCTGATGACTAAAGATGTTGAACATTTCTTTAAGTGCTTTTCAGCCATTCAAGTTTCCTCAGTTGAGAATTTTCTGTTTAGCTCTGTACCCCATTTTTAAATAGGGTTATTTGGTCGTCTGGAGTTTAACTTCTTGAGTTCTTTGTATGTATTGGATATTAGCCTTCTATCGGATGTAGGGTTGGTAAAGAACTTTTCCCAATCTGTGGGTTGTCGTTTTGTCCTATTGACAGTGTCTCTTGCCTTACAGAAGCTTTTCAATTTTCTAAGGTCCCATTTTTTTTTTCCAGTGCTCACCTGTCACATTGAAAACATTATTATTACACCACCTCCTGCAATGGGATTTAAGCCTTGTGTTAACTGTGGGCCTATCTTATGGATCGAACAGTTAGGCTTTTCATTGGCTTATCTTATAGAAGAGATTTGGCCTCAACTCCCCTTCTGGGGAATTGGGGCTCTGTCCTTGGGATTTATTTTTCTCCTTTCCTCCCTCCCTTATTCCTTCCTTCTCTTCCTTCTTCGTTCCCAGTATTCCTGTTTTCCTTTGTTTTTCTTCCTTCCCTCCTTTTGCAACCTGGAAATTTGAGCAACCTTCCTGCTTCAGCTTCTGGAGTGCTGAGGTAGAGGCATGAGGCAACACACAGGCTTGCCTTGTCCTTGTGTTCATTCTTTCTCACTGTTCACCACTTCTCTTTATCTGGGGAGTAGTCTGTCCTGGGTGTTCTGCCTCCTCTCACTCAGGTAGTCACTTCTGTTACATTGCTCTGAACTTAGAATTTTATTTTGACCAAAAGAAAATTTATAGCTTATGTGTACAGACTGCATTGGCACATGGTATATTTCACTCACTGTGTTAAGGTTGAACACTATTTTGTTTTTCTCCAAATCATATGTTACCATGCTTATTCCCCTTTCCCTAATACATACTAGGTTTCTCTTCTTTAAGAAAATTCTCTGCATTTTTCCATGCCAGTTCTTATATATCTCTGTTTTTTAGAATCACAAAGACCCTGTTTCTGCATTCTTTAAAGCACTGAGTGATGACGTACCATAATTGTGGGAACGTGGAAGGCAGAAGTGACAGCTAGATAATGGACTGCTCTCTGTTTCTAATTGTTACACAAATGCTCTCCTTTCCTCTGAATGTTCTCTTTCCCTCTGCTTACAATATTCTGAAGACTGGAAGGAAAACTAGCTGGCTTTTTGGACTGAAAATGGAGTAAGTGAGGAGTCATGTGGAAGAATACATATGCTGTGCTATTGTTTTCTGGACCAATTTAATGAGAAGAAATTTTGGTCAGTTATGAAGAGTCCAACATAGTTGAACTTTCCTACACATGGCTATCTTTGCTTTTCATATACATGTATATTTTCATGCAAATATACATGTTAAATCAGTTTTATTTGAAAAACACTGGGTTCATGTACATGAAATGTCTAAAATGTCAAATTCATAGGGACATAAAAATTTCTAGGGACGAGGGGAGGAGCAAACATATACAGCTAATAAGTGATTCAATGTTTCTGTCTGAGAGGATGAAAAGTTCTGAAATCAGTGGTGGTAATTCCACAATTTTACCATTCATGTATTAAAATCATGAATGATTGCATTCTTTAAAATAGTGTTCTTAAACAGTGATTTGGAACTTAACTCAAAAAAACTCTTTGTGATGGTCTTGTGGTAGAAAGCTCTGTAGGAGACACAGGTTGACATTCTGTTCTACAGTTCAGGGTTAGAAACAGATTTCTTGATACACATAATATTTAGGCAAAAACTCAATGATTTGGAGTAACTCAGGTGAAATAACTGGGAAGAATATAATTACAGTTACCAGCTAAAATGCAGTCAGCTCTGACAGGTACTTCCTTTTGTCACTATATTAAATGTAAAGACTTTGCATAGGTAATCTAGCTTGTATGTCAGTGGGTTCTCAACCTGTAGGTTGTGGCCTTTTGAGGGTATGTTGAACAGCCTTTTCACTGGGGTCATCTAAGACCATTGGAAAACACAGATATTTACATTGTGATTCATAACAGTAGCAAAATTAAAGTTATAAAGTAACAATAAAAATAATTTTATGGTTTAGGTCACCACAACACAGGGGACTGTATTAAAGGGTCACAGCTTTAGGAAAATTGAGAACCACTGCTATGGACAGTCAAAGTGATATAATAATAGTTATTATAAAAAAATCCTAATTTTTGTGGGGAAAAGAGATTTTTTTGTATTTCATGGTTAGATTATTAATATTTTTATATTCTAGAGTGTAAGATTTTATAATTTAAATATTTCCTGAAACCAGAATTAAATCCTAGTACTTGTTTATTTGAGGCTCTTTTTCTCTGCTTATATAGTTCACAAGTCAAGTTTTCAACTTTTTACTATGTAGAGATTCTTGTGTTTAATTCCTTTTGACAACCTGAGATTAATAATAATAGAAACTTGTAGATATTATCTGTTGCATCTGTTTGCTGTTAGGTTGAAAACCCATTTATTAAGAAAACATTCAAACAAATACTTAAAAAGAAAAAAAAAAAAACAGAGGAGAGTAGAACCAATGCCAATGCCATCATTGCCTGTTCTAACATCGGTTAGTTCATGGCTATTCTTACTTTTTCTGCATAGATTCTTCTTTCTTTTTTGCCTGTTTTCCATCTAATCACTGACACATGTATTTCATATGGAAATTCTATTTCTCTTCAAATGACAAAAATTTTTTAAAAATATGCTACATTGATCATTCTTTAAACATTAAACTTTAAAAATGAAAATAGTTTTTGAAAGTTATAGGTAAAAGTGAAGTTATTCATTAGTGAACTCCTGATTTTTTTTACATATACATTTCTCTAAATATTAAGTATGTTTATAGAATACATTGTCATGTAACATCAATTACAAACAAAAATGCTAGAAGAAAATTATGTATTCTTATTATTATTCCAAATACTCATTTTTGTAATTAATAATAATTTACTAGGACTTCATAATTCTATGTTTTTGTTTACTGGTTCCCTACTGAAATATATACCTTACTTGACTTCCTCATATTTTATGTTCTAGGTGCATCTCTTCATTGGAGTGCTATTTTATTGACTTTCTTAGCTATCCATAAGATAGAAAGCCCTTTCTTACCCAATTCTGAGCTGCTTTTTTTGCTGTTTGACTATACATTTTGTCTATGGATCAGTTCCAACTATTTCTTAAAGTGTAGTGTGTTAGCTTTACATCACTATAACAAAATACTTGAAGCACTTAAAAAGAGAAAGGATTTATCTTAAATCCCGTATAGGAGGAAGGTTATAGTCTGAGACTACATTTGATCAGGGTGTCTTGCATGATGAAAAAGACTGCAGAGAAAATTGTTTCCCTGGAAAACTAGAGAACAAGAATGTGAGTAGAATTCCAGTCTCCTGTGAGAACACATATCCCACTGACCTAAGACCTTCTCATTAGGCTCTTAGAGCTTGCTAGCACTTACCAGTAGTGCCACTTGGGGACAGGCCCTGTAAAACATGGTCTTTAGTGGCACTCAGTAATCAAATTGTAGTTCCCAGTACAGAAACTGACTTCCCTATTCTAGTTTAATATTTAAAGCCTTTAAATGGGTGTCTTACTGTCATTATAAATTTACATCTTCAAAACAGAGACTATCTTTTGTTAATGTATTCTCTTCTATCTTTCCTGTGACAAATCACTAGGCTTCTTTAGATTCATCTGCTATTAGGTATGTAAGTGTTTTGTGTGTGTGTGAGTGCACGCATGCAGTGTCCACAGTGGCTCAATAAGAACATCACATCTGGAATGTGGGTGCTAGGAACAGAACTCTGGTATTCTGCAAGAGCAAGTGTCTTAACTGCTGAGCCTCTTCTCTAGACCCCCACTCCCCCATTTCTGTATTTAAAAGATAGAATTAGGAAATGTAAGGAGGCACACATCTTCAGCTTTTTGGAGAGGCCATTGAAAACTTCATAGAGGATATCTGATATTTCTAAAGTTCTTTTTAAAATTCTAATTTGAAAAATTTATTTACTGACCGTATGTGTATATGTATGTGTATGCATATTGTAGTGTGCATGTGAAGACCACAGGACAACTAATGAGAATAGGTTCTCTTCTATCATGTGGATCCCTGGGGGCTGGAACTTATAGTGTCAAGTTTGACTCAGGTTAAGCTATTTTGCTATCCCTCTAAGAATCTTCTCTACTAAAATACAGTGCATGTCACTGGTACTTTTACCTGAGTAGCTGCAAAAAGGAAGAGAAGTTATCAGCAGGGAATTATTGGCAGTTTATGAGGCTGTTCTCATTCTGATTAATTTGAACATTCACTTTAGTTAGAGTAGAGAAATTTAATTTTAATACTTTTTAATGTAGAAATTATTTTTAGATTATCTATTACTTTGCTACCTTAAATAATTGAAAGGAACATTCATTTATTTTTTTTGTTAGGCCTTATAGAAGATAAGGCAAGCTTTGTAGTCTGTGCTCTTAAATGTAAAGGAATCAGTAGGTATTAGCAGTTAGCACTACTACTAATCTATATAATTTATCATTTACTATAAGAGCAAAGATTTGTGAAACTCATTCATTGCTTATATGTGCTTGTGGAGAAAATTGTTTACCTTAATTACCAACAAACACTGAGAATGTGATTAGAATCTCACAATCTAATATTTTCAAGAAACAATTGATAGGCTTAACAAGGTATTTTATATACATTGACGGAAATGAAGGCTACTTTACATGTTGGATGGTAGCCTAACTTTGGTTTAGGATTAATCAGGATGGACTTTTTAGTTTGATGGTTAATGGTTAACTTATGAAAATATTTTTCTTAGTCTTCCCGTCACTGGTAGTTTATAATAAAGTCTGTCACATACCTCATAGATATTATAGGATTTTTCAGTCTTCATTTTATAATTATTGAGATCATTATTACTGTAAGTCATCTATTGAAGGAGAATTTGTTTTGTTTAAGAGAACATGAATATTTCTGGTTATTTTCTTCTTTACTGTAGTTGTAAAACGATGGCTTTTAAACCTTAGTTTTACTTTGTAAAACTACCAAGCAAATATGCGCCAAGAATAGATATAAGTGTAAATGAATTTACATTATTCAGAATTCTAGAATTAGACATCTGTTTAATGAATGCTGTTCTAAATGTTGCTAAATGATTAATAGTAATTAAAAGGTTAAATACAAGCTGAAGAAAGCTTTGAATTTTGAAATGTTTGCAACAGCTAGTAATCTGAGTGATGCAGACGTTTTTGTCAAAGTTGAAAAAGTTAGAGCTAATTAATTTCTTGGGAGACATATGATGAAATTGTAGGTGTGATAACATATTTGAGTAACATATGGTGGTTATGGGGCACCTTTCTAATGACTGAACAGCCAGTTAAATATAGACTTTGCACACTTTCTTTTCTTTCATTTCCAATCTTTGTTTCCATGTATTTTAAAACTGCTTTTGTTTTCTTGAGGTCAGTTTTCAGGATTTAACAGTTTGTATTTAAAATGTTAATATGAACATCCATTCTTCTTCTTAGTGGGCATACATTCTAGCTATATTTTTAAAAAATACAGTCATTTACTCCAGTATGTGTTTATATTTTAATTAGTGGTATTAAATAAATCAAATGAATGGAGAATTATACTGACTGCTTTACCCTGATCATCTTTGAATGAGGACTAAAAATAGTGCCATAGATACACAGCATAGATATATTGATCTTTCTTAAGAGTTTAACTTTTTCCCCTTTGTGTATAATAATTTCATTTTTATGTCTTTTAAGCATTACTACATAAGGTTCTTGAATATTGCTTGATAAACCAAATTTAGGGATTGAAGTTATTTTTGGCATTTGTTTATTGAAATGCTATTCTATTCTGTTTATATTTTGAAGAAAGTGTTTTGAAACAAGACTTAAGCAATTAAAGTCTACATAACAGTGACATATAGCTTATATTTTTATTTTTAAAGGTTGAATTTTTTTATCAAAATATTACATTTTTAAAGTGGCATATAAGTATTAGAGTGCAAGAAGTTATTATGTGCTGCAGAGACAGCTATTGGAGGATTCTATTAACAAGCATTTAAAGAGAGCATAATGATTAGAACAGTAGAGCTGCACTAGCTTTCGCTATCAAACTGTAAGTTGGATTCTTTTTTCCTTCAAGTATGAAGTAAACAATTCTGAAATTTCTAAATCTTGAAGGAACTTATGCCTGAAAAATAAGGATTTGAAAAATAAAAAGAAAGGTTTGAAGGACAGTGTGCTTGATTATCTTACTAATAGCATGGAGAAGTCCATTTCCCACGGAGCATAATGCATCCTGTCATGTAGAAACAGTTTGTTGCATGCATTTTTAGCCATTTTTAGATGGAAGATCATTGATTGTATATCAGTCAGGCATAAAAGGTAATTCTGACATCATTCTTCATTCCCTAAATACCTTGCCTCTATAAAATGGCATATATGTTAGCTTGATCAGATCATTACAACGGATTGCCAAGGAGGCAATTAAAATTTAGTAAACTTACTGTTTATGATTTCATTTTAATATTTGTGGTTGACATGAAAAGTTTTAACAACAGATGATCCACAGTCTAGTTTGAGAATAGATTATTTTTCCCTCTAGGAATGAAAAGTTGATTTTAATAAACATATTGTAGGTCTATCCATTTCACATGATTTAAATGCATGCCAAAGTGTCTCAATTCAGATTTGCTATGAAGATACCAAGTGTATTCTTTAGAAATATAAGAGTGACTAATTGATTTTTATTCATTTCTAGTTGCCAGGTAATTCTTAGCCACTAACTCTTCTGGCGTATTCTTTCTGATCTTGTATAATAGGGCAATTAAAAACTTGGAAAAAATATTTTGTGTATATACTTTACATTTTATGACCTAATATTGGTTTTTTTTTTTAAGGTATTTTTATGTTTCTGTAGTTTTTCTCTTTTTTCTTTTTGTCTGATGTGGTGCTAGATCTGTCAATTCTTTTCATGTATTTTTGAGTTCTCAAATATTCTTTTCTTTTATATCACTCATTGATTTGTGTGTTTCAGGAGATAGTGTACATGAGCACTTTAGAGAACAATTTTTGGTTAGTAAGAGGATCTGTTCTCTCCTGCCACCTTGTGGGTCCTAAGGATCAGACTCAGGTTTTCAGCCCTGCTCCAAAGTGTCTGTACCTGCTAAGCTGTGTTGTCGGTCCTCATGTTATTTACACAGTTTTCTGTTTTACTGATGAACTCTAGGTTAGACCTTTATCTTCATTAGCATAAGATAAGCACACTCATTTTTAACTTATACCCTGATAACTTTGACCTTCTGAATTCCTTGAAGGTGGATTGTTTTTAATAGTTTGTTATTTTTGTTTCTCATCTTGCTTCTGGCATCTTGGCTCCTTAGGTATTGGTTTTAAATGCAGCTGATTCTTCATTGTTATTCATTGTAATGTTGTTGTAAAAACTCCACATGCATGCTGAATCATTGCTTCTAGAAGGAATTTCAGGGCACAGATTCCTTTAGATTTCTGCCTGTGTTTTTGTCAGTTGATCATATATAACACTGTTACCTGTTTGTTTCTTTTAAAAGACTCCTTATTTAGTATTATTTCCATGGCATTGAATTTATAGCCAACAGTACTTTTAAGTCATGACTGAATGAAGCTTTTTTAAACAGCAGGGATTTCATAACAGCTTTCTTACACAGAGAAACACTGTTAGTACTTAAACTTATATTGTAGGGACTGTTTTAAACAATGAAGTCATTAAGAGAAAGCAAAACTGTGAAGAGTGTGGCACTAACTATATTTCATAATGGCATTGTTTATAGTCAGTGAGTAAAAACAACGAGACAGAGTGATACCTCATCCACCCACATCTGGGAACACAGGAGTTATTACGTATTCAGATTATTTGCTCTTCTACACATAACAGATGACTATTAGAACAGGTAGAATGTTACTGAATTTTGGATTATTAAAGATTTTAATGAGTAGATGACTTTGCAAATGCAGAATCCTTGAAAGTAGACTGTCTATGTGTGCTAGGGATGGTAATAGAAAACCATAGGTAGATTTATATGCTTTGACTTAGGTTACCTCCTCCTTCTCTCCACACTTAAAAAAAAGTTTGACTTTATATTTTTATTATAATTTGCAGGCATTAAAATTCTGGAAACAGAAGCTGAGGAGGTTGGGTAGATTGGGCAGGTATGAGGACTTGAGTTCTATTCTCAAAACTCACATACAAAGCTGTGTATGATGGTGTTTCCTTGTAATACAAATGCTGGGTTAGCAGACATGGGAAGGTCTCTGGATTTTGCTTAATTTATGAGCTTCAGGCCAATGAGAGTCCCTTTCATTCATTGGAGAGGTGGATAGTGTTCCTTAGAATGATTTCCAGGGGTGTTCTCTGACCCTCATATGGCATTTCCACATGGACACAGGGACACACACATACACACACACCCTAGAAGTACTACAGTTCAAGCTCAAGGGCTGATGTCTTTGCTAACTTAAATGGTATGAAATTTATGCTACAAAATCTTGTTTATTTTTTGTTTATTTTTAACATTAATAAAATATATTTGTTATTCTTGTGGGAGTTGGTTTGTCATTTTATGTAGCATTTTAAGTTGTGTTTTAGTGGGTTGTGCCTTTGAACAGCCCACTGAAATACTCTGTAGTTGTTAATATGATTGAAAAACTTGTTATTTAAATATAGTCGTTAGACTTACACTAAGATGTGACCTTTTGACTCTGTTAGTAGTAGGAGAAATCAAGCAAGTAAACTTGCTGATTTTTAAAAGAAATCTATTTATTCATCCCCATAGAGACCCTGGTGCCTCCCCTCCATCCCAGGTCTCTGGCAGATCCTAGAGATTCCCCCACTGTTTTTCATTCTCTCTCCCTTACATTCCCTACACCTAACCTCCCTACAGCCTACTCCCCTCCTCATCCCTTCTCCCATCCAGTCCCTTCATCCATCTCTGATATCTATGTTATAAATATATAAGTATAAATAAACTTGTGTTCTTTTTAAATACAAAAATCAGACCTGAAAGTTGGAAACAGACATCAGATGTGTTTCTGCCCTCCATTCTTTCCCGACCTTTTAATTCTTTCTGCCTGACTGTTTCTCTCATTCTCTTTCTCCTAGCCATAGACATCATGTTACTTTGGGAAAGTATGACACAATATACTTTTAATACACAATTATTTAGAAGAATTATTTTATATATACACGTGTACACATAAGTAAATGCCTGCGGAGGCCATAGACTTTGGATCTACCACAGCTGGAGTGGTGACCTTTCTGATGTAGGTACTGGGAACTGAACTTAGGTCTTCTGCAAAAGCAGAATGATTCTTAATACTTGTATCATCTCTCCTGGTAGTCATACTTTCTTAGTTTTGCTTCCATTGTTTATTTTGTGTGGTGTAAATTAAAACCTAGAGTGGAGATTCTTGCCTGTCTGGCTTATTTTTTTCTGTTCTTCATGCTTTAGCTGCTTCTCTGGTAGGAAAGTTCTTTACCTTATTATCCATAATTATTATGAGCAAAATTAGTTATTTTAGTATTTTTTAAAGTTATCTCCTTAAAGAGGTTTCCTTAGTTATCTGCAGCCAACTTTCCATTCACGCCTTTTCCGTTTTGTGCTCTTCTTCTCAACATGCTACTTGCTTCTCTTCTGTCAAGGTATAGTCTTCTGAAAGTGATTTTTGTTTACTTCTTTTTTGTAATGCATCCATTGCCTAAGAGTAGAACACTTAATATTTATGTGAATAACAAGTGGGTAAAGGATATTTATCAACAGAATTTATTTAATTAAAAGTCTTAAATGTTGGATTAATTTCCAAAGTACAAATGAAAGCATACTTTTATTTCTTTTTATATTTTTGAATAATTTCAAAATTACAGAAAAGTAGTAAGAATAATGCCCCTTTCCTTTTGTGACAGAGTACATGCTCTGTTACTCTTACTTTGACTCTTTTTTGTAGCAAGGAAGAAAATACTTTTTATAAGAGTATCAAATACCAAGTAAAAACTCCATTCTGATACATCAGTCACTCACTATAATTGACCCATACCCCACTCAGATTTTGTCAGTTCTTTAATTAATATATTTTATTGCAGGATTTTAACTCAAATACATACATTTATTATTAAGGCTTCTTGGTTATTTTTCATCTAAAATGGCGCCAAAAGTTTCTTTTATGACTTTGATCCTTTTTTAAGACTCCATACTAATTTTGTAGAATGACCACATTTTAGGGTTTATCTAATGTTTCTTGGTAGTGAGATGTAGATTGTATATTTAGATCATGTTATAACAGGTTTGATGCTTTATGTTTTTCTTTATTTGTAACTTATGTATATATCTATTTGAAACAAGTTTTACTATGTAGCCCCTAAGCAAACATCTCTGTTGCTAGAATTTTAGGTATTTCTGTGATCAGCAGTAATCCTTGATTATAGATATTTTTGATATGCAGATTTTTGCACATCTGGCTAATTGGAGCTCCTCAGATTCATGTGATTTAATGTCTATACAATCCTTTGAATACCCTTTACTATCTGGTACAGTAGCATGCTCCAGACTCACCTTGTAAAGTTTCTGCCTAGACTCTGGAATCAGAATCAGTTGTTTTCTAGAGAATATATTGGGTCTTTTGCCTTTGCTTTTGTTGTTGTTGTTTTTGTTTTGATAGAGCATGATACTTAAGAATCCCAAATTGGGTAGTAGATTGAGTACTGAGTGCCAGTATTTTTTGACTTTTTACCTAAATAAAATTAGGAAATGTATGTATGTGTATATATTCTGGTTCTGCAACTTTAATTGGAAACCCAGGTAGTATCAATCTTTCAATTTCTGACTAACAGCAAATGTTTTCTTCTAACTTTCCCCATCTACATTTGTAACTTGCAGGGAGAAACTGAGATACATTTTTCTGTAATTAATCTATAGTTAGTCTTTGGTAGATGACCAAGGTCATGATAAAAAAAAAAACGTTTTTGAGGACATTTCCTTGGATAGGAATAGGCCATCTTGATGCTTCCTTCAGTTTCCTAACTCCTTTGGTCTTGCCTAATGAGTTCAGGAAGACAAGAAGCAGCTTTCCACCTTAATGCATGCTACATGGGAATTCTCAGGTTTGTTTTTATGTTTTAGTAAGGACCTACCTTTGATCTGTGGGCAGTCTTAGACTTGTATTCTGGTCTTTATAAACACTATTTGTTGCATCCAGTACCTGTTTATGTATAAAACACTTTAAAGACTCCTAAGCATTTCCTTCATGATTTAAGTTATATTTTTGTTAGCAGAGCACATGATTTATATGAAGTTTATCCAGTAGTCTTGGCATTTTAAAAACTAACCTATGTCTAAACTTTTAGCCCTTTGTATCTGTCTAGTCTTTCATGTGAGTTTGCCAATGTGGCTAAAGACAAGCAAGGACCAAGAAAAAGCTGTGAGAAGAATAATGCATCTTGAGGTTTGGTTTATCCACTGTCATATATATCAAACTATTCTGGGAAGATTGTGAATTAAAACAGTCAGTGTCCTTGTCCTCACAAGGGAGTTCCTTTTCTTCCTCCTCCTTCTAATGGTTTATTTTTATTTTATGTGTATTGAGTGTTTTGCCTATATGTGTGTCTGTATGTACCCATATGTGTATAGTGCCCAGAAGAGGGCATCTGGTCTCCTTAAACTACACTGAGCAAGTGATTCTGAGCTGCCATGTGTTTCCTGAGAGCTAAGCTGTAGTTCCCTTAAGAGCAGCAAGTGATCTTAATGACTGAACCGTGTATCCAGCCCCATGAAATAATTTTTTAATCTTAGTACTTGAACCAAATAAGGAGGCTGTTTTGTGGACTTTGATATATCTCTGCTTCCTCCTTCCTCTGTTGGGGCCTAGGCTGCCTTATGTTGGGCGCCAAAATGTTGAGAACCCGCACTAGTCCCTGTTCGGGCGCCAAAAATGTTGCGGCCCTCTCCACTCCACGCTTAGCGGCCACTGTTTCCCGGCCCAAGCTGCCGCTCCTGTCTGTGGGTCAGGGTTCAGCAAGAGAGAGAGTGAGGACAGACTCGAAGAATGGAGATCAGACAGAGTGTGATTCAATCCTGTTTATTCTTCAGTCTCTCTTCCTAGTCCAAGTCCCAAGTCTTGAGTTCCTAGTTCCGAGTTCCTAGTTCCTAGTTCCTAGTTCCTAGTTGTACTCCTTTTGTTCTCTTCTGAGTGTCTAATGTCTACTCCTACTCCTAGTGTCTGAATCTCTGTTACTCCAAATTGTTTTCTCTAAAGTGTCTGATTCTCTGATCGCTCTTCTGTCTGCCTCTCGCCTTTATATGTCTCACTTCTAAGCCATGCCTTTTGGTCACACCTTTAATCATGCCCTTAGGTCTTGTCTCTAAATCTGATCTCTAAGTCACACCTTTAAGTCACACACCTTTAATCTCACACACCCAAGGAAAGTCCTAAAGCAAGATGTTATCAGAGTGTGCTCAGCTGTTGTAGGCTATTGTAATCCAAGTCTCATGTCAGGGTATATGGCTCAAGATGGCTGCAAAGCTGATAGCCGCTTTCTGCTAAAAGTCGGCTCCCAACATTCCTCCAGCTGCAGTAACAAAAATATATCCAAATACTGCTAGCTATCCATTGGGTGTGAAAAGCAAAATCACCACTCTTGGTCATGTATTGCTCTTGACAGTAAAATGAAATACAGATACATAAATTCAACAACTAATGTAATCCTTACTAATTATAATAATTAAAAATTTGATAAAACGGAAACTAAATGATGGCTATAATGGATTTGGAATTCAAATAGATAAAATGTTTTTATTGAGTATACTTTAAATATTTGATGTGTATAAGAAATGGAAGAAATCTTTTGCTTTAAGGTCATGCAAATGATAATACACAATACAGTCTATCACCTTCTTAATAGTAGAAGAGTTCAGTTTTAATATTATTGGCCAACAGTCAGAAATAAGTCAATTCTTACAAAAGGATTTACATAGTGTATTTCTGTACTTCCACTGTTTACGAAGGATCAAGAACAACATATAAGTACATAGACAGTAAATCCAGACAAAGTGTAAATTGACTATTATGCTTTTGACACAAGAAGACTCATTATTACACTGACATTGATAAAGGGCCTCAGTGGCATCTTGATCTTAGTTTTAGAGGGTCTCGAATGTTTCAACATTCCTGTTCTGATAGCACATTCAACTGCTTGAGCCTCTGGCTATTGAAGAACTAGAGCTTTTGGAGTAGACAGCAGAGAATTGCTGGGATCTTTGAAAAGTCATACTGCATGGTGAAACATTCACATGCTCTAGAAGAAACCACTCACTTTTGTTTAATCTTGTCAACTTACCAGATTGCTTTACAAAAGAACAGCTGTCAAACACACAACTTTAAATGGGATGTCTCCATCAAATCTTTTCCCTCAGAGCTCAAGGAACTCCACAGAAAGTCTTAGAGCCAGTGGGGATAGAGGACACCAGGAGAACAAAGCTCTCTAGATTAACTGAGCAAAATTCAGAACTCACAGAACCTGAAGCAGCAAGCATAGGGTGTACACGGAACCACTATCAAACACACAAGGACACTTGTTTCTCAAGCTGAACCATGTGCTTCTGCTTCTTAAAAAAAAATAGATTTCCTAAGATTATTGTACAAGTGGCTATCCTGTGTCTGTGGTTTCTGATGAGACCAGAACATTTTGAGACCCAATATGCCCAGGAAAAGGGAAGGAAAGAAATTGCACAGAGGTGAAAAGTTACTGCTTTTGGGTCTGCTTCTGTAGAAGTTCCTTCCAGTTAAATGCTTTGCTTTGTATTCTTGACTTTCATTTCAATAAATTTTCTAGAATTTATTTAAGTTAAGTAAGAAATTTCATTTTTTGTCTTTTCACACGTTTCTTTAAAGCAATTTGCATTTTTGTTGCTTGCTGAGATCAAAGAGTGGTGGAGTAAGTCTTCATATGTGTGGGACATTTGTGCAAATTAAGGCTGACCAAAGTAGTATGATACAGTGGAAGAAATATAAGGAACTTGGAACAGGCATAAGTAAAAAGCAATTTTAAAAAGGAGTTATAATGAAGAATCTGTTGGGGAAATAGGAATGCCAAAGGTCTTATTTTGGTTAGTACTTCCCTGGATTGTTAGGCCTAGATGTAGGGCTAAGTTAGCCAACCATGATTAGAAATATTAACTGAGTTTAGTGACAGTTTGTGACATTGTCTTCAAATTTTACAACTAGTGTGTAATTCTGTGGAATAAAGCTTTCAGGTTACTAAGGAGCTATTAGGGAACTAAAGGAACATTACTTACATGATTCTGATATTTAAAAGGTTACAGTTTTATTGAGTTTTATTGAGTTTGGAGAAGTAAAAAAGCTGAAAATGCTGAACCTATGACTTGTGATAATTGAGATAATTCTTAGAAAATTTGGCAAGTAATTAATCCTTAAGAAATTAATTTAACAGATCTATTTCTTTGTGAAATTTAGATAAAGAATGTGGGTAGTGTAAAATTTCTATAACATAACATTGATCACAAGAAAGGCTGAATTAGTGTCCTCAAATATAAAGAATGTTCATTTCAGTGTCAAAGCTGTTTAGAAAGCACAGTTTATGGTTACTAAAGTTGATTTGTTGTTTCAGAACCTTTAAAATTTCTGTGTCATAACACTATAATATATATATATCTTTCAGGTGCTCAATTTTAGATATATTCAGGTATTCAGGTTTTTATATTTTCCAGACCTGCTAATAACATCTCAGCCAGTGATTATTGGTATTGTACCTAAGGTAAAAGATATCTTCAGTCATGCTAAATCAATTAAAAAATATCCAAAAAGTTTTTTTTTCAGACCTATACACAGACCAAGTCATCTCAGCTGTGATAGGCTAAGCAAATATTTGTCTTTTCTCTGGAGCTAGAAAAAGATTGATTGGATGAATTGTAGATTGACTAATCAAAGTCAATTTATTATATAGTACTAAAGCTGAAGTTTCTGGAGGCCACATGACCTCTGGAAATCCCATAAAACAGCTTTCTTACTGCTTAAGCTGTTTCCCTGCCCTTGTCTCTCTACTGTATAAAGAGTAGTGTGTTTAAAGTCAGAATTTTGAAGAACTAGGAAGATTTGGAAGATAAGGACACTAAGCTTGCTGTGCTTCTAAAATACTATGTGTATAGGAGAGTTTGGGGAAGGTAATAGAGGACTAATATGTTTGCAGACTATGATTTGGGCTAAATGTATAGGGAAATTAAGTGTCACGTACTAAATGAGCTACTTTCTTAAGAAAAAGACACCCACCATACTTTAGTTTACTAAAGTATGTATGGATAGTATATTTGACTTAAGCTATGTAAGGAAAAGGCAGAGGAGTCTTAAAGGAGCTAGAAAGAACAGGAAAGATTACTGTGTACTTTCACAGCCAAGGGAGAAAGAAAACATCTCAATTTGAGAAGAATGTAAAGAGAACACTAATGATAAGTGCATCGGTCACCTCTAAGCAATTATTGTCAATAAAACGGTAGTGATAAAAAGCAAATTGTCAGTGTTTCAAGAAAAGTATTAAAGAAATGGTAAAAGCATAGGCTCATCTTTGAACTGATTTTGGCAAAAGGCAAGTAGCTTGTAGTAGTTCAGAGAAAGATCTTTTGAGGTGGAAACTTGTTAAAACATGTTCATAGATTATGGAGAAGGCATCCAAATTCAGAGGGAAATCTTGAAGAGTCAAGAAAAAAAATCAAAGACATAAGTAAATTTGGAGAAAGAAAAAAAAAACAAAACTGGACACATAGAAGGGAGCTAGCTCTTGAAACAGCCCTTGATATAGAGAAAGGAAATATATTCTGAATAGGCTTTCAAACAGTGAGCTGGGACTCTGAACCTTGAAGTTATACACATTTAGTTATAAACATGGTTCCTTGTTTCCTAATAGGCAAGGAGGATGCAGTATGGTTGGAGAAGATAATAATCATACTGTGTCAACTAGAAATGATAGACAATTTCCCAGAGTTGCATGAATTACAGTGGACTCATTTGGCTTAGGTTTCATGACTTAATGTAGTCACCTTCAGAAGAAATAAAAAGAAAATAGCTTATAAAATAGGGCAGAGAATGATTAAATGTATACAGTGAAAGAAAAAGTAAATGAACAAAATATGGGTTGACCTTAGATTTTGTACAGAACTAGATAAATAAAAAATAACTTAAAGCTAAAAAATAGAAAACAGAAGACTAGAGATATTGAAAAAATGAAGCAGAAGTTCAGAATTTATGAAGAAATAGGAATGTTAGCTTAAAATATCAACGTAGATTACATATTGAACAACATTGCTCTATCTGCAAGTAATGCAGTACCAACTGCCAGTTTACCACTAGATGTCGCTCTGACTCATATGGTTAAGTGTAGCCTCAACTTAAGATCCAGGGTGTTGGAAATAATACAAGTATATCCAGATACACCTTGGTGGTCTGTAAGGAGCCGTTGTACTCAACTTCTCATGTGGGTGTTTTAGTTAAATAGCTGCTTTGGAGAGGATGGCTTCTTTAGAATAAAGCAAACCATTAAATCTAGATAATTTGGATGATTAAATGCTGTCTTTATATTGCTGATTTTTTTGTTTTACTGTGCTAATCACATTAATGCTTTTTTTGGCCTGTGCTCTTTAAAAAGTTTAAAATTATGCATAAAATCTATAAAGATTTTCTTTCAATATTGTTGTAATTATTTGTTTGCTGAATTGGTTATGCTTTTATATGGACTAATAGCTATCTATTGGTACTAACAAAAGTGTTTATTTTTAAGTGGTCAATATTAAGCATGTTGACACCAGACTTGCAAATGTAAAGTTTGACTTCCTGCAATTTTCTAGCAGAACAAACAATAAAAACTAAAGGAATAATGTTTAGGAAGTATGTCAGATTTGTTGCATACCCACAGCTTTTTTTAGCTGCTTTCAAAGTCTCTGAACTATTTGGAAAGCTTTGTAATATGATTGTTTTTCAAATATAAAAATATGTAAAATCAAGTATTTATATATCCCCAGAATCATATATAAACAGTACCCAGGTACACACTATGTAGATTGTAAAACACATTTATATTCCTCTTTTCTGTTTATTAAAATTTTTCCTTTGATAGAGACTATTTGTGAAATTATATTACACTATTAGATTGTTAAGTTGCAGAGTATAGGGTAGAAAATACACTGTTTCAGGCTTTTGCCTGTGATTTACCTAATGATATAGTCCATTGTTTCCTATAGTCCTATTTTTATTGGTAAATTATCACAAGTTACATAAGAAATTGTGATCTGTTATTATATTAAATAATTTTTAGGTGTGTTGACAAAAACACCATTCTTTGTTGTAAGGAAGGCATCTTATATATACTATCTCTTTTAAATTTTAGTAGGTTTAGTTTACAGGAAAGCCCTTTGCACAAATACAGACTCTGTGTCAGAGACTGGTAAGACACAGAGAAAGAAAAGCATACCTTCTTTAGAGTAACTCAATTGGAAATAGGCTGAAGATACCTTTGATCATTGACATAAAATTGCTTATTTTACTCACTGATTAGGAACTTACTTGTAACTGTGTTTTAGTACAAAATTATAGGTACTAGTTTAGTTTTGTGCTCTATGAAGATATCTTCATTTAATCTCTTTATTCTCTCTGGGTTAGAGGACTGGTTGTGAACTTGCTGTACTTGTTAGAGCTGTAATAGTATAACATGGTAAAGCAGCGGCAGGACAGAAGCCAGTCACACTTTGCCACACTGTACCTTAATTCTACTTCTATGAGTTCTATGAGTCTGATTCTAAGAAAGTATTTCCTATAACAACATCAGTATTGGTAAATATGATGTGAAAGTGCTTTTTAAATCAAAGAGTTACTCTTGAAGTTATTCTAATTTATCTCTTTATCCTCAAATTCACCTTGCTATATAACTTTCAAAATGACTTTTTTTTGTTATTGTTTTGTTTTACAAGGAAGAAGTATTTGTTTTGTTTCTTTACAATTTTACAGTTAAACTGTTGTATCTTCTTTTTTACAATATTTGTCCTTGTTGTGCCAGGAACACTACGTTAGATAGTACTAGCTGTCTGTATCCTCTGTCTCTCATCTCTAAAGGCCTTAACCTCTATTGGGAACAAATCTAGGTTTCTTTTTGTTGTTTGTTTGTTTGCTTGCTTGCATTTTTGCTTGCTTGAAATGGCTTCCTGGGAATGTAAAACCCTTTAACATTATTATTTAGGGCCTCCTATCCTTCCAGTGCACTCACAGTCTAACACAAAAACTTTGCAGCTGGTGAACTCCCAAAGCCCCTTTGATGATTGTTGTTAAACTCAGCATGGCAGCCTACAGTCGTTCCTTCCTTATTCTGGCTCACTCCACCTCATGTTCATACTCTTTATGACAAGGAGTTCTCCAGACATAAAACAGAGGGTGAGATTTCAGATGCTTCTTTGTCTCTGTTCTTCTGGTTCTTTTTCACTTTAACATTAAACATATTCAGAAAGTTTACTGACGCAGTCAAGGGAAAGACCACCCTCTCCACTGTTCTGATAAACTTTTCATATCTACAAAACCAAATCAAACTATTGACAGTCATAAAAATCAAATATGCAGAAATGGTGTGGTACCTCATCTTGATGGAGAATAGGCTAGTTTAAAATAAACCCAAGTCAGAGGTTCAACCCACACTTCTGCCTGGGACCTACTTTTTCAAATTTGGGCGTTTTCCATCTCATATATATATACTATGCTGTCTGTGAATAAAAGTGAGAATATGTCTAATACAGATAATAGCAATTAGTGACCTCAGAACTTAACAAACTGGTTGACAAGCTTTCTTTGAAATTATTTATTTTAACTTGTTCTTTTTAAAAATCAAATATAGCCTTGCTTTAGTCTTACTTGGATGAAAACTATTTTTCAAGGTAAATATGTTTATTGAAGTCTAAATATGGAATCCATTTTCATTTATCAGCTAAATAGGATATGATACAATATTGGTGCTGCATGCTTGCTTAATATAATAATCACGTCTTGCTTTAATTGAATTTAACATAAAAAACACAGTATGGCACATTTTTTTTACATGGTAAAACTTCTACTTTTAGAGCCAAAGCTTAAGTGAACAGAAGAATGTCTAAAAAAGAATAATAAATTCTCATTCTAGAGAGTTGAAGTACTAATATTACCCACTACCAGCTAGTTTTGTGACCCTGGAAGGATACTTAATCTGTTGTTTGCTTTTTAAAATTAGAAGGTCACTAAAATCTCTTCAAGTTTTGGCAAGGAGCATTGTGTTTAAATTAATATTTTAAGAGTCATATCTTATTTTCTGTTTTTTATTGAAAATAGTTTTTTTCTATAATACATTCTGATTATAGTTCCTCTTCTCCTGACACTTCCCAGATTCTCCCTACCTCCCAATCCCCCAGATCTCTAGCATCTAAAAAGGCTAGAGAGAAAAATAATAAAATAAGATAAAGTTAAAACAAATTTGAATAAGATAAATGAACAAAAAAACACAGGCCAATAAAAAGCATAAGAAACACACATAGGTGTAAAGACACATTTATTGGCATGCACAGAAATATCCTAAAACACAAAATTGGAAACCATAATATAAAAGCAAAAGACCTTTAGGGTAAGAATAGAAAAAAAAATGCCCAGATTATATGACTAAAAACCTTCTAAAAATAACGTTGAATTCTTTCTGCATTCACCATCTACCGCTTAAGAGTGGTTTGTATGCCCCATGATACTCCATTAGAGAAAACCTAATTTTTCATTTGTAAATGGTTATTAATTGAGAGATATCTTCTAGTTAGGGGACTTGTGTCCACTTCCAGTCTGAGTGCTGGGGTCACATCAAGCCCAGACCTGTCAGGTCTTGAGCATGTTGGCACAGTCTCTTTGAGTTATGTGTGTTGATCCTGTTGTGTTTAGAAGGTTTTGTTTCTTTGGTGTCCTCCATTATTTTTGATTCTTACAATTTTTCTGTCTCCTTTTCAGCAGAGTTCCCTGAGGGAAGGGATTTGATGGAGAGATCCTATTTAGGACTGAGTTTTCCAAGGTGTCTCGCTCTCTGCACACTGTGCAACTATGGGTCTCTGATTTATTCCCATTTACTGTAGGAGGAAGCTCTTTGATGAAGGCTGTGCAAGACATTGATCTCTAAGTATAGAAGAATATCAGAAGTTATTTTGTTCCTATGTTCCTTTAAGAACAGTAGTATTTGTTTTTTTTCCTACTCTCAGATTCTTAATCACCCAAACAGTGTCCTGGAGGGGTTCTATCTTAGGGAGTGGGCCTTAGATCAAATCAGATATTGGTTAATTACTCCTACAGGTTTGAATCATTGTGTCACTAGTATATCTTGCATTTGATCTACACCATTGTAGATCAAAGGATTTGTAACTGGGTTGGTGTTTAGTTTTTCCCTTTCGTTGCAGAGTATCTTTCAGTTCCATGAACACTCTAGTCAGTAAGGGTGAAGGTTACATGTAGGCACCAGCTCTACTTCTTCATCTTCAGTGAGTTTTTAGCTGTTCTTCAACAGCAGGGTCTTACTATCGGTTTGTAGAAAGCAACCAATAGCCTGGGTTGTTTAGGGTTTCTTGTGGAACCTTTTTGCCAACACCTTGATTACATGTAACCTATTACTGGATTTGGTAGCTTCATTTGCTTATAGTAGATGTCCAGTTAGGGCTCTGTCTCCCCCATTATTTGTTTGGCGAGTCCATTTAGATAACCTTCATATATGTACATATTTTAGGAAGCTTCTACTATATTAGGTTGCCATACACTCTCTCAAATGATTCTTAGTTTTAGCTGTCCCTTCCTGTATTCCCTCCTTCACCCCCTTACCTTCCACTTCAGTTTGATCCTCCCATTCCAGTCCCAGTGTCTTCCATGTATAACTATCTGTTCTATTTCTGTTTCCCAGGGTGATCCAACCTACCTGCTTATCAAAGATAGAACAGCTTACATCCACATATAAGCAAATATATGTCATACTTGTTTTTGATAACTTATTTTCGTAAAGACTGAGGTGCTTCATATTTCTTTTCAGAACTAAGAAACTGTCAACAAAACAACACAAAAAATATTAAGAGTCAGGTTGTAGAGTGTTGGCACAATGCTTCCTAAGCATGTACAGGCTCCATCCTATGAACTACCATCTCCACTGCAGGATAGATAGGGGTGGGAGGAATACAATTTAAAACTTCCTGCTATATGCAAAAGAACATCCCTTTGAGGAATTAATAAAGGCACACTTTCATTTGAGCAAGGACTCATGGGTACCTTATTATAAGTAAAGTATTCTGAATTTTTTTGCTTTAAGGTGATATCACTCTATGTAGTTCAGACTTGCCTTGTTCCTATATTATCCTGCCTTAGCATCATAGGACCTAGAATTACAGGTGCATGGCTTATTGACACTGTGTTTTCAAACCTACATTCTCCCGATGACTAATACAATTGAGCATGCTTTCATTCATTTGATATTTACTTGGAGTGTTGGCAATTGTATGACAATTAAAAATGGACACTCTTGGGCTGGGCATGTAGCTCTGTGGTAAAGAGTGTTACACACAGGCACACATGCATGCACATACACACTTGCACCTCTCTCATGTTCAGAAAGAACATTTTAATTTAGATATTATCAAAACAATTTGACTTATCTTCTAGAGCTGTATTTGATAAATTTTGAAATTCTTTTAAAACTTTTTAAATGCAACTATTCTTTATATTTCAAACAAATTAATGTCAAAGACCTTAAGTGCCACTAAGGTTAGTTATTGTTATGTGATTTGAAGAAAATCTAACAATGTATTTTTAAAACAAATGTCAACTCTTTCTACTAGGAAAAAAAAATGGGCATTATAGAGCATGTTTTTTGTTTTTTGTTTTTTTTTGTTTTTTTTTAAATAATGTGCCTAACTAACTGAATGGTACTGGTCAATTTCAAACTTATGTTTTAACAGTTTCAGATTTCCTTGGAAAATGTTGTTGACCTATATTTCTGGGGTAGAAGCTAACTTTCCCATTTGCTCTTATCTTTTCTAGCTTCCTGTGTAATGGGCATGAGTGGTATGACTAACTTCTGATCAGGGCTTCTGTGGTGGATGTGTCACTTATCATGTGTCACTTATCATGTGGCACTTAGAACTGCAGCATTTAAAGCTGGTGTACCTACTCCCTGATTTCTTCCCATAGTGAAAATGTTAGTATTCCAGCAGTCTTTGCTTAATTGACCTAGTATAGTTTCATCTCTTTAAAGGATCTATATTTTTGAAAGGATACCCTGGAGCCCTTAAAATTATTTTGTGCCCATGATTTCTTATGAATAGAGTCCTTTCCTGCCTTTCCTTTGAGGACTAAGGTTTGGAGAATATCTGTAGGAGGAGAAGTAGATTTTTGAAAATAAGAAAAAAGGACAGCAGTTTGCTTGATATATTATCTAAAGAGAAATATCAAATATGGCATCTGATTATTAAAGGTTATATTTAGTCTTTATGAAATCCCATAGTTTTTATAACTAATATATTTTTAACTGTGAGTTTGCTGTTTAATTATTCTTTAGTTTAGAAGATTATCGGTTGCAGGGAGGCATGTGACACAGACTATAGAGGATTTTTGAAAAAAATAATAATTTACCAAATTGTGTTGGTAAATATTTTTTAAACATTGAGACTCAGAGTACATTCCAGTTGGCATGAAAGATATTTAAGAAAGGGAAAGGAAAGTTCCTTCCATTTAAAAAAAATTTTAATAGTTTCTCTAAAACATTAGGTTTAAAAAAAACTTTGTGTTTTTTCTTGTCTTAATTTTGTTCTAGAAAGAAATGACAGAACCCCAAATAAACTGAGTTAGTAATGAAGTAAGAAGTAGCTTATGTTGCATTCTAGCTGCTGCATTCCCGTTACTAAATCATTTAAGCCACGTTAGTAGAAAACATAGACATGAGACTGTTAGCATTTAAAACGATAGCCTTGAATAGGGAAAATTTCGTTAAGAAGGTGAAATAAACATGAATCTATGATGAGTGCTGGGGGTACTGGCTGCTGGTAGAGTGTGTACCTAGAATTTGTGATATGCAAGCCCCAAAAATTACTGGTGAGAGAAATATGTAGTGCCTTCATTTTCTATCTGTTGTAAGAGTTTGTTGGTTGGGTTTCTAATGTTCCTGTCATTATTAGCAAGTGGTTATTTATTTACTTGTAAGTTTTTCTTGTTGTTTTGCTTGTTTGTTTGCTAGTTTTTGTTTTGAGACAAGTTCTGACTAGGTAGCCCAGGCTGGCTGGAAACTCAAGATCTTTTTGTTTCCTTGTAATGCTCAGATTACAGGTATGTAGCACCATACCCAGTTTGAGTCTTAGTTTTAGAGATATATATTTGTAAGTATATGTGATAGAATTATTATTAGTAAAAAAATTAGAGAATGTTAGCATGAGAAAAAAATGAATGTACCTTTTGGTGTTAATACTTTTGTAAATACGTGATCTAGTGCATTGTGCATAATATTGTTTGTTTTGAGGGAAAGACACAGAAATATAAAAGAAACAAATACCGTTTTCAAAGACTAACAACATTTCTACAGAATATACAGGTTTATGTTTTCATGAAACAGTAGGCCAACGTGAAATAATAAGTCTCTGAAGAACTAGGCTGGTTTATAGTGCTACTTGTCTTTATTGACTATTAGGAACATGTAGTTAGATATGTGATAAAGTTAACATTAGTGATAGAATTTTTCCTGATGAAGAGAAAACATTTGCTTTAAGAACACATTTTCATATTTTCATAACTTGAACAGGCATTTGACTGAGATTGTTTCTCTTAAATTTTGTATCTTAGAACTCAACATTAAATATGCACAAAGGGTGTTCATAGAAGTATTGAAGTTTCTGAATGATTGTTGGCCTTCTAAAGACTATTAAATACACTATGAAGAGAAAAGATGGAGTTCAAAATGCATTTGCCCTCTTTTTGCTCTGCATGCCTGAAAAAGCATATAGGCTAAAACCCTATATAGTTTATATTTGCTGCCATGCTTACCTACCATAAAGTTTAACTATGCAATTAAGAATAGTAAAAGATTAATGGCAATAACTAAAACTAGACCATTTGCAATAATATACAGTGGTATGTAAACATAGTGTTTTTCTATCAAAGTACCCAGTTATACTGTCTATCAATGTTCTTGTGATAATGGGATGTGTCTGTGATAAGATAAATTTAAAATAGAATGACTACTAGAAAAATTACAAAGGATTAGGCTACTGAAGGATTACTTGAATACAGACACTATGGTACTGCAGCAGTGTAACTAACAACTGAGACAGCTATCAAGTATCTGATGGGTATATAGTGTAAATACAATGGGGAAATGGATGGTTCACATCCTGGGTGGATGAAGCAGATGGTGAAAGATTTCATCATGCTAATCAGAACAGAACAAAATTTATCAACTCTTTATTTCTGTTTGAAATTACTGACCATGGGCAACTGAAACTGCATGGAACGTGAAACCATGTGTAAGGGCATTAGCTGTACCATGATAACAGTTAAATTGGAGGTTTTAATGTGAGAGCCAAGTCACCTGTTGAATTGCAGAATTAGGCAGTCTCTCCAGTATATTTCAGGCTGTTCAAGCAGGGTAACAGAATAGAGTACAAAAGTCTCTGTTGGTAATTATCTTTGCAAACAATATAGTTTTTTAACTGAAATTGCAGATACTCATCTCTGACTGCTGTGCCAGAAAATAGCCATGGGCAATATGTAAAGTAAAGGTGTTCCAATAAAACTTTACTTAGAAAGAAATTTCCAGCTTCTTGCAGTTTACATTTTCTACAATTCACTCCTTTCAAAAGGAAGAAAAAGCTCTGAACTGGAGTATTCATATCAAGATATTTACCCCCAAATTTATTCACCAGAATTAGAATGAGTAAAGACATAGAAATCTGGAATGAAATGGTTCCTCTTATGGAAAGTAG
The DNA here is from genome assembly GCF_011762505.2 of Arvicanthis niloticus. Taxonomy (NCBI): domain Eukaryota; kingdom Metazoa; phylum Chordata; class Mammalia; order Rodentia; family Muridae; genus Arvicanthis; species Arvicanthis niloticus. The sequence goes on along the minus strand of NC_047673.1, from coordinate 67,146,710 downwards.
GGGGAGAGCTTTCCCTTAGTAGTTACTGAGGTAATTTCTCTCATCATCATCATCAGGAGCACTGATGATGCTTTTCTTGTGGCCTACAGGAATAGGAGCATAATGCTATTTTGTACTTAACATTTCAACTTTGAGTTTCAATACTGTGGTATTTTGACAGTTTCCCTTGTATGTAGTTTATTTTTAGTTAAGTGATAGTAAAATATGTAGTGAACTTTTAGGAAGAAATTATGAGAACAAAAAAGGGAACCTCCAAACTCTAAAGCAGATTTAAAACATAGTAAAATAGACACATAGTAGCTGAATAGATAAGTTGAGCTTGTCAATAAGAGGCAGTGCAGATTACTTTTCATTGACAATGCTTCTCTTCCTGGCACTTGTGGACACATGTTCAACACACTGAAAGAAGCTGAGATCATATTTAAGACTGATTCATATTTCTAAGTACTTACAAAATGCTTTTTTCCCACTTTCATAAAAGCATGACTATGGTATTGAGCAAGAATAACATAGTTCCTGACCTTCCAAAGAGAGCTAGTGCTTTGTGTATCTAAGAAGAGAAAGCGGTTCTAAACCGAAAGCAGAAGAATGAACTGGCTGTGGCCTGTTGATGAGACAGGCAAGAGGAGAGTTAGGTGGAACCAACAGTCAAAAAGGGGAGGGTGGACAGAGCTTGTCATGACCCAGCTCTGGAAGAAGATGGAAAAGCAAGAATTTCCTGTGTTAGGAGACCTTAAGTGTTTGAGTTTTGCCAGGAGATTAATGGAAGGTAGTGGAAAATCTTTTAAGTTGTAAGTGATTTTCATTTGTAAGTGTGTTGAGACTGGTTTGGAAGAGGTATATTAAAGAGGTATATTGTCCAGCAAGCTAGTGATGAGCTAACTATGATCTCTCAAAATGTGGTTGGTGTGGCTAAGAAGCCCTTTTAGATTTTACTTTTAAATTTTCTAACTTAAAAATTGGAGCAAGTTAAAATATATTTCCATTTGAGTATTTTTTTGAGTAAGTTGACATGTCTTGTAAAATGCTGAGAATTTGCTGTGTTGGATGTGCTGTAAGTAAAAACAGCACCAATGGGTTTTGAGTTCATTGTGTGAAAAAAGTAAAATATTTTTCTATGGGTGCTTGTTGAAGTCATATTATGTATATATTTGATTAAATAAAACCACTCAATTTAATCTCATGTTTTTTCCTTTTGCTAGCTCAAATATCTCTGGCTTTTAGAAGCTTTGAAGTTACATTTATCTTTGACAGTATATATTGGTAGCCAGCAGTCATCCTGGAGGCTTTTCCAAGAGGCCAGTGAGGTAGCATGTTCCATGCTGGGACTGGCAGCTGGGTAAGGAGGATTTCTGAGAGAACCATCAAGGAGCTAAAATTGATAAGATATGGCATTTAAGTAAGAGAATGTCTGCTGAATTAGTAGTGTGGAAGAAAACAGCAGCCTCAGTTCTAAAATATGAGGAAATGAATAGTAACTGCAAAATTCAAATGTGTAAATAAAAGTTATAAACATCAAATTTCATTGACAGTTTGTGCTAAAAAGTTCAGTAGTTATACAACTGGACTTTAATTTTAGTTTTGTTCAGGATTGCTGTGTGGAAGTACTTTCTATTAGTTGGTTCTTTAGTTATATAATTTTCAGTTTCTTAGATTGTAGCTGAACACCAAATTTACAATTTAATAGTTTACGATCTGTTTCTTTGTCACTATCTATTCATATTTTTTAACTAAGTAAAGAGTAGGATCAGAGGTCCTTACATACTTTTGAGCAAGTAAATTTTCTATGTTATTTCACATTTAATAATGTGAGATTTATATCTACCTGTATTCTTATTTGAGATTAAGCTTATTTCTGTTTAAAAGAGAATGTACTTTGTTTTTATGTGATTTATTAGACCCTTATTTAATTAAAGTTGAATCTGGGGTATCTGATGCTGGTTAAATGTTTAGTACTTTCTGTTGTCAACCTAAGAAATAAGATGCTTCACTATCTGCAGTTTCTAGTCTTTTAAGCTTATAAAAGTAGTCGAGACAGTTTGTTGACCCCCAAGGAGACCTTTTAGTCTTTGGCTTGTTAGACAACAGGGCCTGTACTCTTCATTGGCATTCAGATCACAGGCAGCCATTGGGCTCAGTGCACAGCCAAGCACAGCTTTAGGATTTAGACAAAGCCACACTGGCAAAGGAACCCAGTTGTCAGGGTAGCTGGCTAGATTGTAAGGGCTGTTGCATAATGGGGAGACCAAGTAGAACTATTAGGATGCAAATGTGAAAAAAAATGGTGGTGCTAACCTGCAAAACAAACATTTCTTTTTTGGTGAAGAGTATTCATTGTTGCTTTCTTCTGTTTAACTTTTCTGGGCCTTAGATGTAGTTGGAGTGTATTAGTTTATCTTAATCTCTGTCCATAATGCTAATCTACATTTAGATTCAACAGCTAATTTGTAAGAGGAGACCAAAGGACTTCACTGTTTGTATTCTTTTCATAATATACAAATATGTCCTGGGCCAGTTTTATATATGTTGTTTATTCTAGATTAGGAAAAGGAATCAATCCTTTTTGCTGTTGATCTTCTTATATTTATAACAAGTTATTTGTATCATTTTCACTTTGTAATTTCTAGTGATGGCCTCTTATGTAGCATCATGATAGATGTTAAGAACAATGCTATTAAGTTCTTAGGACAGTAAGACGATTTTATTTTAATAATATCTGAAGAAAATACTCACTTCTCAGTTTTGTTCCTTTCTGTATTGATTGCCCACTTTGTTTTCCTTTTTATTTTTTCCTACCTCTTTATCTTCAGGAAAATATAATTTCATCTATGCTTTGGTAACTGCTATATTAGAAAATTGGGAATGAGAAAAGTGGGAAAGGTGGTTTTTTTTTTTCCATACTCAGAATAGCAGTAGTGGGCATGCTTTATTGAGTAGTTATGTGTTACTGTGTAAATTTTCTCGTTTGTTCTTAAACACTGTCTTATGAGGTATAAGATGTAGCCTCCATTTTGCAAAGGAGTATGCTGAGTCAAAGAGAAGCAAAATGGTTTGTTCAAGCTACAGTTTTGTTAATAAAAAAGCAAGAAATGCTTTGAGGATCTTGGAGTATTAATCAAGTATTAATTGAATGAGAGCAGGACCAAAGGAAAGTACAAAAAAAGGGAGTCCCACACCTGCCTGAAAGAAAATATAGGGGTGACTGGCTGGAGCTAGTCTAGGAGTGGACTGGGAAGGTCACTGCTGTGTGTTCAGACAGTTTACATATGCTCTTCATATACATAGGTTCATTGGCTTGACTCATCTAAGGGGACTTGGAGGTTGGTTTAAAAGTAGATAATTTTTAGTATTTGATTCCTCTCTTGTTTTAGATGGTTAGATCTTTGATGTTCTTTTTGAAGTTACACTTCTATTTCTTTGTCTTAGCTTTTATGCTTTTCAAGGCTCCTACCTTATTAAAAGTTGTCTTGTATTACTGTTTTTCCAATTCTTGTTCTGCTTAACTTTCAAAACACCTTTGACCAAAAATGCTATCACTGTTGGTTTCCCAGCCCATCAAATACTAGCTGCTATTTGAAGCTGTTTGTTTTTGTTTGTTGTTTTTTACGAGTTTTATTGAAATCTGATACACGTGTTATGAAAAGAGAATGGGGAAAATGGGGAAGAGCTTGAGTTTGTGATGGGGAGGTCAAAACAGGATAGGAAAAAAAGAGGCATAAATAATACTGAAGATATTTTAAAAAGCCATAAGGAATCATATAATTTTATGTTTACCATGAATTACATATATGTAAGTGTATGTTTATGCATATAGTTTAAGTGAAGTTATACTACTTGGGGTGATGATATTACACCCAAGGGTCATAGATTGTTATCTTACAAAACTAAAAACCAGGAATGGGAAACCTTCTTTGTTGTTGATCAAAGGAGTCCAAGAGCCACTGTGAGCAATACAGGCTATTTCAGTTGCCCATGATTACCTCCCGAAAGTTGGTGGTGCTTTCCTATTGCTGACACAGGACTCAGGAATTAAGCTGAGATCTTACCTAAAGGTGCTATGCAAGCTGCCAAGAATGGAGAGCAATCACTACCTAGTTGTGGTACCCTTGAACCACAACAATGACCCAGCAAGGCAAGATAGCCCTAAAGGTACAATAATGACACTGATATCTTGATGGTAACTTGGTGGTAATTAATGGGACTCAAGGCCAACTCAACAGAAGGAAGTCATGTCTGGTACTGGAAATTTAGACAACAACTCATGGCTAGTGAGATTATAGAGCTCACAGGAGAACCTACTACTGCGGCTTTACTAAACCAATATAGTTCCTTGCTGCATTCTAACGTGTTTATTTTTATGCTAACAGCTAAGCGGAGCACCATTTTCAAAGAAGCGTCTCTTTATAGTAGATGGTGACCATTACAGAACACCAAAACTGACCTCGGGGTGCCCAGTCCCAGTTGATATATCTATAACATTTTTCCAAAATGTGGGCTCAGAGAACAATGAGGGAGAAGGGGTGGAAAGATCGCAAGAGCCAGAGGACCAGGAAATCTGTTGTGAAACTGTGTCTCATATAAATGACAGGAATGTTGTACCTATAAAACCTCAACAACATAGCTGTCTAAACCAGACCTGAATAAGGACACATCAACAGAGGAGCTAACATGGGACCCTCCCCAGATGAAGAGCTTCAGGCATTAGCTTCAGACTGCTCAGAGAAGGAAAATTAGTTTTCTCCAGGGGTAAGCCTCCCAATTAGTTATCTAATACCAAGTGGTCAGGCCTGGAACAATATAATTAGATACATATAAGTGGCAATAAATGGACTCAGCAGGGTGTGGGTGTGTGTACAATATTGAGCAATAAGGGTCATGGGAGGAGTTAGAGGAGAGGGAAATGGCAAAGTTGTAATTATATTTTAATTTAAAAATTACAAATATATTAAACAGTTTGATATTTAAACATGTTTTTAAATGATTGAATAACATGATTTTAAAAAGCTTGCTAAGTTCAGTTTTGGGGTAAATAATAGTATAGGGTTTTGTTTTATTTATGATCTTTGATTTGTGTATGCCTTCAGTCACTTATGTATTGATGAATATTTTTGTTGATGAAATACTCTGTAGTGCTGGCTAGGTACAGGTGATACAGTGGCACACAGAGCTGACACAGTTTTGGCCTTGTGGTCTTGAGAGTATGTCTGTCACTGGATTAGATCCATAAGGTTTAACTCTGCCATATATAGCAGACATTTATACTTTCTAGATTATATATTAATGCATTAGAAAATCTTGGTGGTAGAATTTATGTTGTGGTCATATAGAAAATTCATTTGGGTGCTTAAAATTTGTTTATTATGGTTAGCTGTTATACTTAGGGGTTCTGAAATAACCTTTATTTCATTCAGCAGTATGCATTCTGCCCTATCCATGCTATGTAATTATAGCAATAGTTATTGACATGTCATGCCTTTTAATTACTATATAGTATTTCATTTGATAACCAGTACCAGTTTACTCAGTTTTTATTCTGTAGAACTTAAAAATATTTTTCTTTCAATTCAATCAAATAAAATAATTTCAGTTTCTTCCAAGACTATAAAAAACCAGTTTTAGAAAAGCTTTATCCCTTGACTCATTAATGCATGCTTTAAAATCAAAAGGCCCAGTTTTTCTTTTAGTATTCTTGATTTGACTGTTTGCAGAAGGTTCTTGTTGAATTAAAGTTGAGTTGGCTGTTTCCTTTTGTCATACCGTAAGAGGTGAGTTCTAAACTGGCCATATTACTTGGAGTGTGTGACTTGGCATAGCACAGTAGTGAACAGGTAAAAGCAAACAAAAGTGTAGGAAAGCAGCTAATTATAGTAATTGCAGCTGGTTTCAAAGTACTCCTAACAGTTTGTGCATGCTGCTTGCTTGAAAGCATCAAATGGGTGCTAGTTGTGAAATAGAACACCTGTTTGTTGTTGAGCATGTGTTTATGCAGATGATTGTTGTTGTCAAAGCACCTTGATGTAGAGTAGTCCTGTTTACATTTACATTCTCCCCAAAGGATTAACAGTGTTCTCTCAATAAATTTGCAGTCTATTCTCCTCTCAAAGGCTGCTGTTTGGAGGGTGGTGTGAAAGAGGCAACAAGTGCTTGCTAATCACTTGAATATACATAATTAGCTACAGTCTGGTGCACTGGAGTCTTTGTAGGACTCCATAACAATACTGATTGACAAATATACAGAACAATAGCTGTGTCGCCATATAGTTGTTGGGAGTAGTTACTGTCTTTTTATTGGTATTTATTCTTTAATTTTTTTGAACTTACATTTCATTATAGGCCCTTTTTAATCTTTTTAATGAACTAGTGCCAGATATCTAGCAACGCTGTAAAGTCACCGTTAATAATAATGTTTCATATTTATTTACTAGTGTCTGAGATTGTTATTCAAACACATATTTGACATATTTGGTAATTCCAAATATTGAGAGACATCAAGCTTGTTGGATAGTTCAACTTAATTCCGAGTGAGCACTTGCTTCCTTTACTACTCTGACCACACTCATCCACACAAGCGTCTGTCCTGTTCCCATTAAAGTTGCAGGCTGATGGTTTCTAACTTACTTGACATTCTACAAGTTAAAGTATTCTGTTTATATACTTTTAAGTATTTAGTATTGTAAAAGTATTTAAAATAAGCCAAATTTTTAGGTAAAGCATTTACTTACAAATATTTGATATTTGTAAAAATAGTTAAATAAGAAAAGCTTTTCATAATAAATAGGTACTACTTCACATTCTTTAAACCAGTTGTGAAAGGTTTTTTTTTTTTTTTTTTTTTTAGCTATATTAAAAGGATCCTTTTTATTAATACAACTAGATCATATAGGTCAGTTACTGATTTATATTACTCTTTAAAAAGACACAATTTCAGATGCCAAGAAGTGCTTGCTGACGGGAGCCTGATACAGCTGTGTCCTGAGAGGCTCTGCCAGAGCCTGACAAACATAGAGGTGGATGCTTGAAGCCAACCATTGGACTGAGCATGGGGTCCCAAATGGAGGAGTTGAGAGAACGGACAGAAGGAGCTAAAGGGATTTGCAACTCCATAAGAAGAACGCCAATATCAACCAACCAGACCCCCAGACCTCCCAGGCACTAAAAAACGCTAACCAAAGAGTACACATGGAGGGACCCATGGCTCCAGCTGCATATGTAGCAGAGGATGGCTTTGTTTGGCATCAGTGGGAGGAGAGGGCCTTGATCCTGTGAAGGCTCAATTTCTGAGTGTAGGGGAAGGTCAGGGTGGAGAGACAGGAGTGGGTGGGTGGGGGAGCACTTCATAGAAGCAGGAGGAGGGGGGATGGGATGGGGGTTTCCAAAGGGGAAACTGAGACAGAAGATAACATTTAAAATGTAAATAAATAAAATATCCAATAAAAAGTAAGGCAAAGCCCATCAAAAAGGGGGACTTTGGAAGAATTAAATACATTTGAGCTACATATTCAGAAATGCACAGTGATCTTCAAAAGAAAGGCACAGGTACATGATCTCTTCAATGCCCCCCTTAGTTGTCAAGGAAGACCCAGCTTGTTTGGTCATGTCTTCATCCTTAACCCTTAGAAATTCCATGTGCTGTTAGTAATGTCCTTGCTGTAGGGTGTTATTCTTCTCTCTGAAGTATAGATAAAACTAACTGCGGTTCACTGAACTGTAGGTACATCACCTTTTCTCAAAGAATGGCATGACATTCTTTTCCCTCATCCCTTCAGAAGTGGCACTGTGCTTCCATGGAGTTATCTGGTAAATGTTCTTTCCCTTCTTCAGAAGTTAGTTCACTAGTCTTGATTTACCCCCTCAGAAAAGAAAAGTTTCCTGTGGAACATTGCCAGTATTTTATCAGAAGTTTTCTTAGCACTCAGTTTTGCTACTTGTGTCCGGGAATTTCTTTCCTATTATAAAATATCTTAGGGTAGTACTTGTTTTTCATCCCTCTCAGTGCCAAGGAATTGACCAGAGCATAGATGAATGAGTTTTATCTTGAACCCCTAAAATATGTATTAAAATTTTAGTTTTCCAGAATTAGAAATAGAATTTTCAGATTGGGATAGTGGGAGGTGGGCATAAATACCCGTAGTCATTCATCTATACAAACATTTAAGTCTCTATATTAAGTTACTATAAAAATGAGTAACAATATGTTTTAGTTGAGAGGAATTTATTTATATTTGTTAAAAGTATAACCATTTTTCATAAAATAGAGAAAAGTATCCATGTTGTATACCAAGACTGATAATCTCTGAAAATTACCATATCGATTCTCACTTTTTTGCTTGATTACTGATTGGTTTAAATAATAATTTTCTATGCATTAGACCTACAAAACTAAGAAATACAGTCAGCAGGACTTGTAATTTTGTAAAGTATAAAGAAGTAGTAATCTGCATATTCAATAAAAGAGTAGTTTTATTATTGTTTGAATTTCCTCCCTTTCCTCAATTTTTCTTGAATTTGCTTGTCCCTTGTTGCAGATTTTGTTTCTCTGTTTCTCCCCAATCTTACTGAGATGCTGGGTACAAACCCAAAGCCTTGAACATAGTAGGCCAACACTCTTCCACTGCCCTGCATCCTTCCTTGCTTTGTTTACTGTGTGTAGATCTTTGCAGGGCACTGGTGCTCAATCTCCCTCTCCTGTCTGACTGAGCAGTCTCATAATGGGGCAGAACAACGTGCCTTCATACAGTATGTTTTATTTATTTATATAGTTTAAAACTTTTTTGGATTACTTGGAAAATAAGGGCTTATTGTACTATTTTTATAAGTGTTGATGACAAGTCTCTACATTTAAGTATAGGGATCAAATCCTTGAGTTAATAGCATTACAAGGAGGGAATATTTAGTGCAATGTAGTGAATGAGTAAGAATTTCTATAGAAAATTTAACCTGGATTCTTAGATCTGGAGATGGAGGGGCACTGACTGCTTCAAAGTGATACATTTTATATTTATATTTATTAAAACATACAAAGAGTAGGCTTAAATCAACCTACAACCCCCCTTCCTTTCTTCTTCAAGATGTGACAGCCATCTATGAATACTGATGAATTCAAGAAAACTCCTAAGCTAGACATTATCTTGACAGTTGGTGGACAGATGCTCCTGATTTGAGTGTGAGACTGAGGTATTCAAAAAGCACTTCAAAACACTCTCCTATGCCAGCCAACATTTTTTTCTTCTATTAGGATTTTTTTTAGCTACTGTGTAATAATAATTACTGATAAAGCACCTATTTATAACTGGATAAATTATTTATAGCTTAAAAATAAAACAACATGTAGTCACCTTTGTAAAGTTTCTTTAGATCTTAATACCTAGAAACTGATGCTTTATTTTTTAAGAAAAGAGGGGATGTATATCTTTCATATTTTACAATACATACTTTAAATGAAAATAACAAATGTTGAATAAAAAGTGTTTTAATACTTTTGAAAATAGTTACTTAAGGCATGGGATGTAGGTCACTTGCTAGTTAGTGTTCTTGACTAGCACGTATGAGGCCCTGGGTTCAATTCCTTGTACCATATTAGTGATGGCATACATCTGTGATCCCTGCACTTGGGAGGTAGAAGAAGCAGGAAGATCCCAAGTTCAAGGTCATCTTCACCTACATAGCATGTTCAAGGCTAGGTTGCAGTACAGGAAACCCTTATTTTCTTCTTTTCCATATGAGAGAACAATGAAAATAATTGTCCAAATTTATTTTTTCTGCTACTTATGATATTTCCTTTTTAACTTAGGTTATAAACAATCCCTTCATTATTGCTCACATCTAATATAGTAAAATATTTAAGGTGGCTTGTCATACTTGTCTTTCTTAGTCAAAGGTTTATTGAAGGAACATGTTTTAATATAATATTTCTACATTTAGGAAGATAATTTTCTAGTGAAATTGGGACGGTCTTCTAGGGTTGTCAATTTTGTAATGTGTGTGTGTGTGTGTTTGTGTGTTGTTTTACTGAAGTGATTTGTTATTTCTGTTTGTAGTGTGAAGGCCTTCTTTGCCTTTATTCCATTTATTTATTTATATTCACGTGTGTCATGTCACATGTATGCCAAGGCACATGCGCACCACATTGTATGTGTGGAGGCCAGAGGACAGCTTGTTGCATTTAATTCTCTCCTTCCACCATGTAGTTTCTGGAAATTAGTCTCAAGTTGTCAGGCCTGATGACAAGTGATTTTACCTCCTGGGCCATGCTTGACTGTATATATGTTTTAGTTTGGGAACATTGATATCAAGTTCCTAAAACTGTTTAACAATATGAGTTTTGAGAGGATACCTTTGTAAAACAAATTATGGTAATTATGTTGTAACATGAATATAGACAGAAGATGTGCCAAAATATAATAAAGTTCTTAATGTTAAACATTTGGCTCATGAGAATAACATAACACCTTACCTTTTAAACTTTGAAAATTTTAAATTTGCTTTTCTGGTGTATTGAGGTATCCAGGGCTTGCTGTGGTGGGAGAACTGGGTTCTGATGATGCCAAGTAGCCTTGGTTTCTGTTGCTTATGTTCTTGCCCTTGACTCTCGACATCTGGTTATCTCTGGTGTTAGCTGGTCTTGCTGTCTCTGACTGTGGCTTGTCCCTCCTGCAAGCCTGTGTGTCAGCACTCCTGGGAGACCAGTTCTCTCTGGGAGGAAGTTTTTGTATGGAGAGCTGTGGCACAGGGTCAGCCACGGGGTGCAGATGGATCCTGTCCCCAGCTGTTCATTGGTTCCTGTGTCCTGATGGCTCTGGGCGGGTCCCTGTTGGGCCAGGAATTTGAACAGAAGTGCTGATCTCACCTGTGCTCTCAGGTGTCAGCACTCCTGGGAGACCAGCTAGCTGTCTCCCTTCGAGATTTGAGTATGGAAAGCAGTGCCATAGGGTCAGCTTCAGGCACAGATGGGAACCAGAAGGATCTTGTCCTAGGCTGCTCCTTGTTTCCTGTGTGCTGATGGCTCTGAGTGGGTTCCTTGGAGCAGAAGTGGTGGTCTCACCTGTGCTCACAGGTGTGTCAGCACTCCTGGGAGACCAGCTCTTTCCTGGTGGTATTTGGGTATGGAGAGCAGTGGCACAGGATCAGCTCCAGGCGCAGATGGGCAATGGAAGCAACTGTGAAAATTTTAATGACTAGAGAATTAAAATTATTAATTATAAAAATGTGTTTAGAAATTACTTAGAATATTTTATGTTTGGCTTCTTTTGTTAGTATTTGAGTTGAAAATGGAAATTTATAAACTGCCAAGGTTACCTTTGTCTGGAATCTTATTTGTGATTTACCTTGTCCAACAGCAACAGGAAGTTTATGTAATGTTACACTATTATCTATGCCTGTATCATATAACTCCAATATTCTGTGATTCTATGAATCTTGAATCTAGAAGTAGCTACAGAAGGTTATCAAATGGATAGAATAATACTGGAATAATACATTTTACAGAGCTATTCTCTTACTCTGATCTGAGGAATAATAAAATGTTAAAATTATAAGAATATTGCCTATGTGAATATTGTTGGTAATCATATTTTCCATTTTAATGTTTTATTGAAAATACTTTATAATTTTATATGCCTACTTTCTGAGATATAGACCAAGGTTTTAGAAATGGCTGAAACAACTGGGAAGATATAAAAAGTAAAGAAGGAATGGCAGGGGCTTTTAGCAGTTTGGCCCCAAATTGCCTTATCTCTTCATGCTCATCTGTGCTGTAACTTTTTAAGAATACTCATATTTAGAAATAGTAACTCTTTAGTTGGTTTCATTTTTTAATTAAGGCAATTTTATGATTATTGCCAATTCTGTAGTTTTATATCAAGTCAGATTGAGACTCTAAGATAAAAATATTGTAAAATGTTATAATATTGTAAAAAATAATTATATTTAATTTTATATATATTGACATTAATTATTTAATACTTATATTGAAAATTTTTAATAGTTACTTTATGCATAAATTTTGTCTTAGTAAAAATATTTAGAAGAGACTGTTCTCTCTATATATTCCTGCCTCCCTCCTAAATATATGGAACACAAAATTTATCATTTTAATACATTTTAAACATACAGCTGCTTTCATTTCTTACTTGTCTGTCATAAGGCCAAGCAAATTAAGGATGACTTTAGAGACTTACAGTTGATATTAGTATAACCAAGATTGCCTAGTCATTTACGTAGTCCATTTGTATTTACTATTTTTACTCAAAAAAAAAAAAAAAAAACCTTTCTTTTTCACAGTTGACACTATCTTCTAGGCATTTGGAAGTTAGGTATAGTTGTTATGCTAACTTGTAGGTACTGAAAATTGAGCAGAGATAATACATATTATTCTCCAATATTGGCTCATAGGCAACTCCTATGTTTAAGCCTCTTTGTATTTTCCCTTCTAAATGCAATCATGAAACTAAGGAGATGTTGGAGCCTCTAGGAAGATGACATCTATGTATTCTGAGTCATTATGTGGGATACATGGTGGCTCACTGAACAGGATGATCTGTTTTCACCTCAACTGAGCCAAAAATTTGTGCTAAGCCACTAAGATCTTTTGTTAGTCAGACTTTATCACTGTGACACATACCTGAAAGAACAACTTAAAAGGTGTAAAACATTCAATTTGTCTCACTTTTTCAGAGGCTTATTATTATTAGTCCATGGCTAAATGAATGCATTGTTCTTGGCCTCATGTGAAGCAGACTAGTATGGCAGGAGCATGAAGTGGAGGCTGCTTCCTCATGGCACATAGCCAGGAAGCAGAGAGAAGAAAGGACAGTTACAAGATAGACTTTTTCAGTGTGTACCTCAAGACTCACATTCTGCCAGTAATGAATACCATTATAATATAATTTTTTTTTAAAAAATGTAAAACATTGATAAAGTCTGAGGCACTTACTTCCTAAAACCTGGCAGCCAAGTCCACTGTACTCGATCTTCTTTAAACACATTTAATATTTAATCAGCATACTTAAGATTTAATTCCTTTAGCAGCTGGCATTACCTTCACTAATTCATTCAGTGGTACTTAGAAAAAAATACATTACTCAAAAGTAGTTTTTACTTGTTTAGAATGGAATGAAGAATTAAGAAAACAAATTTGAATTATTGGGTGTGGCTCCATTAATAGAAAGAATCAGTGTGGGAGTCAGTAACAAAAATGAAGGATAGTGAGAAAAAGTCATATGTTGTGCTGTAGAATTGATTTTCAAAAACATTAGAGGTAATGAGTACTATAAACTAATACAGGAGAACAATTTTTGGGAGTTGATAAAGTGGGATATTATGAATAAGAAAATCCAGTCTCTTAAGAATTATATAGATCTAAAATAGTATTGGTTTTTAAATTGGAAATTTGTCATATTCTATATAGTTTGCAAGTATAAGTTTTGCTTATTGTGATGACTACCAGTGCATATTCAGAAAACATGGAATGGCTGATGGTTAAAGGAACAGAGCTGTGATCCTAGAGTGTAGGCTGAAATTTGTACTCATTACTTGAGTTACTTCTCTATTCAGTTATTCTTTAAGGTACATGAATGAGTACTAATATCACTGTTTTATATGTATATAAAGTACAATGGCTTGCATTCTTATGCCTGAACATAGGCAATATTTACCTTATATTTTGAATATGTAGAATATTGAAAAGAACATTTAAAAGTCAGCTCATTTTGCTAGTATTCATATTGAAGTTTATATAATTTAACCTTCTGAGCCTCAGAATTGGATTTTATCAAACATTAAAAGTGGAAAAATAAAATGTTGTATCTTAGGTTGCTTTTAAGACAGTAGCTATAAATTTAGGTTGGATGTGAGCCCTGAAGTTTTAATGCAATAATGATGGAATAATTATGCTAACCAAAATTTAAATACTTGGCAAATATATTTTAAATCAAGAATATGTGAACATTTGGGAATGCTGGGTTTTGTCAGGTGGAATTGTTCTTCTTGCTTCCAGTATTTCAATATGCTCTATTCTTTGAAAATTAAAATTCATACATACTTTTAAGGACTTGAGAGTGGGTCCCACACTTCTCCTGGGCAGCACAGTAGAGCTGACCCTGGTATGTGTTGGGCAAGGTGAGCCAACCCCATTGAACACTGGATAGCTGCCTCCCTCCTGTCCTTCCTAGTGTGTGAGAGTGCAGAACAGGAGAGCTGTCCCTGGTGACACAGGCATAGGAAAGTTGGCCAGCTAACCTACTCAGCTTCCACCTAGGCCCAGATCCAGGGCTCTGAGTTGACCATCTCAACATCCACCACATCTCTGAACTGCTGGAGCACATAAAGGGGCTAGTCCTGCAGATTTAAAGCTGCAAAATCTCCATGACACAGGGCAACAACAGGATATCCAAGATGAGTTCCAGTGATAATTCAATATTGAAAGTGTGGCAGAAGCCAGAGGCCTCAAACCAGACCAGTGACTCATTGCAATAAACATTTGCAAATAAAGCTGTTTGGGCAGAAAGGTATACTGTGTGACACACTGCAACATACCACAGCTTCCATGGCCAACATTTATTTTTTAATTTTAATTTTAATTTTTGTTTTCTTTTGGGAGGGTTGCAAGGGCCAAGGATACATGCGAAGGGCCAGGTGGATGAGTGTGATTGGGAATATGATGTGAAATTCACAAAGAATCAATAAAAAGTTAGACTGGTAGACCAGAGTCTTCTTTAAAATGTATAATACTGTTAACAAAAAAGATTATAAAATAAATTGTAATTATATTGCAGTCACTTATATACTTCTACAATATTAATGTTTTTCCTGAACATTTTATGTGAAGAACTCACCAGTACAAAAGACATGTTATATTTTAGAATAGTGAATGATATACTCAAATTCATCCCGCTTAGATGTTTTAAGAGTTCTATGTAGTAGTCACACAAATGAGTTGGGCTTTTGTTACTAATACAGTTAATGATTTATGTTATAAAGCCTTTAAGTATTAGTAAGTTTTCCAAGAGCCAAGATTAACCCAATAACTCAACTAGAAATCTGTTCAATTCCTTTTTCCCATTTTTTTTTTTTTTACTTTTCTTCTAATTCCAACTGTCCCATCCCTTTTCTTACCTGTGTATCTTTGATTTGTCAGTGATTATTGCTTCATCCAAGCTTAGCCCCTTCTAAGGGAGGTTGGCTAACCTACGAGTCCTTTTGTTTAGGTAGATTTGTCTGTCCCCAGACAAACTGAACCATAGACAATTGACCCAAGAACTCCTAGAAGGACTAGAGTGTGGAAGACTGAAGCAGCTAAGAGAAGAAGTACAACTAGCATTTTGGGTAGGATTTTCAGAAGGGTCAGACAATCATTTAATAAAAATAAAAACCTCTGAGTAAGCTAGTAGGTTGGTGCTGGAGAGCTTTCGACTAGACAGTTCACTGAGAGATGCAACTGGCCTGGGGGAAGAATGAGAGACAGACAAGGAAAGTGATAGACACCAGACCTCACAGAGCCCCTTAACAAGACAATGGGACCTTTTCTATCACTTTCCAGATCTCACTTGCGGGAAGTTGGCTCTATGCTGCCACATAGTGCAGCCCATTCCTTGAGTACTGTGTTTCCTTACAATGAATATCTCATGGTTGCTGTGGTCATCATCAGCATCCATTGTTAGACAACATTATCATCCTCATGGGTGAACTTTGTTCCTAGTCATCAAGAGTGCTGAAAGTGGTTAAAGACAAAACTCAGGGTAGATCTTTGGTAAGAGGCCTGCTTTGGGCACTGTTCTACATTGGACTTTTCTTCTCATAAGGTTTATGTCATAATAAGCTTCTTTTTTACTTCTGGGTCTTTCAGTTTGAGAGTTTGTGATAGATACACTTATTGCTTAATTTGCCTCTTTTAATAAAAGCTAAACATCTATAGTACACTGGTACATTGTTAAACACTCTACTCTGGAAGTCAATGTGAACGTTAACTTTCTTGCACTACAAAGCATTGCATAGTCATTTATCAATATCGTTAACAAACCAATTGACCACTGCATTCTTACCTAAGTATTCTGTCGCAGTGTTGAACAAATATTTAAGAGTATCCCACATTTTATAAATTGTGTTTGGACTTGCACACCACTTGAAGACTTTAGTTGTTCATATTTAATTAAAATCACTTTGATACTTTAGTGGCATACATAAGCTCTTAAATATACATTAAGGTAAATCAAAATTAAAATGTTTTCTGTAATTATGTGTTATGAGAGTTTCTTGCAACTTTGTCCTGTATAATGTTTGTTCTCCTTCATCCCTGAGGTAAAGGATGTCACAAATTTCTTACATGAAGGACACACTCTCCTTAAAATGTTATCTGGTCTCTTGACAAACATTTAGAAAAAGCTTTTAAAGTGTGCAGTGGAATTTGGAAGGTTTTTGTCATTGTCAAAATGTAAAATAGCTTTAGGTAGTTTAGAAATGGATAAGATGTACCTATAAAGCTTTGAACAGATTCTGGAGCAGCAATGTTTCAAAAGCCATACCCATCATTATTCCATTAAAATTTTAGAGCTTGCTTTCAATTTGTTTTATACCTAAGTGGAGCTTTCAGCCTTTAAACATACTTCTAACTTGATTTTTAAAAAAAAAATTTAATCAAATTCTTGCTTTTTATCACTATGTGGGCGACTAGATCAGTCACATTTTTAACATGTTTTCTAAAACAAGGTTATTCATTTTTCTGACATTCAATTATACTAGAATAATTATTATATAATGTTTCTCTGTATATTTTTAGAAAGGAAGTGATTTTTATCCCTTTAGTCAATTTATACCTTTGTTTAACACCAAATACTGTCTTGATCTTGCTAATATAATTGTATTTACCAATATTCAAAGTATGCAGGGTCACAAATGTTGCTGGTCAGTATTTCCCAGACAAAGCAACAAATCAGTGGTAATCCAACATAATGAACTTTTAAGACTTATTCATACTTGACAGTGTTTAATAAACTGTAAAGTAAACTGTATACACAGGTGGTTATATGGCCCAGTAATAATGTCATTAAGGGAAGCTACCATACCATAATAAGGGATAAAGTTTATCTCTTTTAAGCCAAGGTAGAAATGGCATTATAGAAATTGGTTGTTGGTATTTGCTCGATGGAGTTCCTTCTTTCCTCTGACTGTAATTATGTCTAATTTCTAGAGTGCACTAAATCTTCTAGAGTATTGGGACAGTATTATCACTGATAAATATACTTCAAAGTGTAGCCTAAGTAGACATTTTTGGTTTTTTTTTTGTTGTTGTTGTTGGAATAATGTTTCTTTAAAATATTCTGCTTTAAATGGCCCCTACATAGATCAAAAGGATACTTGGAGCAAATTGTAGTAGTTTAGACTGGTGCTTTCACTCCTCTAGAGACTTTGAGGATTCCTGTGAGTTCTAGTTGAATGGTATGTGTTTAGAACATAGTTGATAGTAGTTAACACATGACACTTTTATCTGAAGAAGAACGTTGACCTCATTAAAGTAAATTTACCTGTTTAAACCTGTAAACTAGTGGAACATAATTTTCTAGGTTTTTTGTCAAAAGAAAAGTTGATAGATGTTGGAGTCTGATAACCATCCATTAATGCTGTCAAAGAATTTGTTTTTAAGCAGTAAGATGTTAAATAACTTTGAAGTAGACAAAAATATTTTCGATTTATTCTTGGATTTATATATACATAAATACATATATATCCATATATATAATATGAGTAAGCATAAATATGCTTATTTTTGTGATTTATATAATTTATTACATATCAAGCATAAATTGTGTTTGTGTGAAAGCTATTGTATACTATATTTTCTCAGTCTAAAACAATGCTTGGCACATTACTATGTAATAACAGAATTTCTAACAAAACAAAACAGCTCTAGGGCACATACAAGGAAGTGTTTCCTATAGGAAACACTTTATATATACTTTATATATACTTTACTAGTATATATGAATGAGAGTCCTATGTGCATTTATGAAATTAAACAGACGAGGTTAGTAAAAGGCCATTCTCATGGAGGCCTTATCTCTGAGGTTGCTGTAGAAGTCTTATCCACTGTCATACTTTAGTCTGTTGGAATTTTCAGAAGTACTAACAACTTAAAAACCCTTCAGTGAACTTGTATTTGTTAAGGGTTTTTTTTTTTTTTTTTTGAGTTAAAAAAGACAGTTTACAAAGTGGACACATTGTTTAATTTTGTTTTGCATTTTACTAGATTGCTGTGCTAGGCCAATAAATTAAACCTAGGCAGTTCTGTTGCTAATTACACAAAACTTCTCTTGGTATCAGATATTCAAATCCATTTTATGAATATAGTAGAGAGAATAACAACTGTAAAACAAAGCAGTATGCATGTAAGTGACTGTTAGCGTGCATTTCAGAAAGGATAAATGCTCACCATATGGTACAATTACTGTGTCCAAGTTTTCAAATTAGCTTCTCTCATCCTCCTTATTACTGTCTTTAAAAAGAGAGGAAAAAACCCAACATGATTTATCTACTGTGCAGCAGAACTCTTGACGCAAAACAGCAGCCCAGTTCTGTCCAGTTTTTTTTTCCTTAGCATAATAGAGGCTGTCGGACTTTTTTTATACTAATTACTGTGTGAGCCTCAGATGAACCCCTTCAATTCACAGGGCTTTGTTAAGGGAGGAGCTGTCAATGTGTCTGCCCGTTTGCAGCTGTGCTGTGGCTTTAGCTTGCTTAACATTATGCTGCTTTTTAGACTTGACAGAAGGGATTTTTTTTATTAAGGCAAAGCAGCCTTGTAGCGAAATGGTTTAAGCAGCTGCATTGTAGGGAAGCACAAAGAAGTTATTATTGTGTCTGTTTGGGGGGGTCGATAAAGGGGGAGATACTCGGCTGCTGTTGGTGCCGATTGTTGACTTGCCATCTGCCAGATAGGGAGAAGAAAAAAATGACAGCTCCAGCAGGGTGTTCAAGAGGTTGTTTGGAGAGACGCATAAACATGTGCAGATGTCGAACTGAATAATAGCTAGAACTGGAGACGGTTTATGATGCTGCTGATGTTTGTGCATATACAGAATGAATGTATGTGTGGATTTGGTTAACCAAGAGTACATACTAATTATCATTGTTTTCCTGCTTGTCCCCCCTCCTCTGATTTTGTTAATTAGTTTAGGAGTGTAATACTTCCTCTTCCCTCTCTTGTTTATGTCTAAGCTTAAAAAAAAAAACTTTCTTAAATGGCAATAGAAACTTTCTTACTTTTCTACAAAGAAGGTAGATAACCCAGTTCGTTAATGTCAGATGTGACTTTCTAACTGATAACAGGAACTTTGAGTAAGTAATTTTTTAGTTCAGTTACCATCTTCTTAATGATTCCACTGACAGTTTAACTAGTCAGTACTTAAACCAATCATCTGAAACTGGGTTGATTTATTCTATAGTTTATTACTAGGGTAACTTAATATCACATTTATTTTCTGGAATAATTCTATAAAACTTTAAACCTAGATGTTCTCTATGCTGCAAGAGAGAGCAGGGGGTGGGGGGGAGAAGGAGAAAGGGAGGGGTATGTTACACAGTAGCCTGGCCTTTTTTTTTTTTTAAATAATATTCTTTCTCTTTGTTTTTGTTTCTATTAATGGCTGGAATTCTCATCAAGATTAATGAATTGGTTTTTTCCCCCCTTGGCCTTTCGTGCCATTAGGTCTTAGATTTTTGAATATCTAGAATCCTCTTAGGTACATATGTAGAATTAAGTGTATTTATCCAAATGTTTTACCTTTATCTCAGATAATTGAAATGATACAGTGATATTATATAAAGATTTTCAAAAAATTTTTTAAGAATACTTCAGATTTTGGTAAAAGTTCATTAACAGTGTAAATGAAATGATTAGAAAAGAGCCCCATTTTTTATTTTTTTCATTTTTATTGATTATTTTATTTATTTACATTGTGAAAACACTGTAGGGATTTTTAATTAAAAAAGAAATTGCTAGAAGAATTACTGAGAAAGAATGCTTACTTTGAGTTTTGGTATACTTTTGCTTTTGGAAATATGTAAAGTCTTGCTGCATATTGTTCAGTAGAAATGCCTGAAGTGTGGTTGAAAGGCCAGCATCCTGATAGCTTTAGGTCCATGATCATGGTTTTCTGAAAGGGTTATTTTCTACGCCTCATAAAGAAGTCTGGCCTTTCTAGGGGAGAATGTATTTTATTTTCAATTTCTTCTCCAGCAACTCTCATGATAAAGCATAGATAGTCATCAGTTTCCCGTCAGTTTATTGGACCTATACTCTGCCTTTGTATTTCATTAGGAAAATGTGGAATTATGCACATATTATTTGTAGTTTCACAGTCAGTCCTGAGATCCTTCCTAAGTTTTGGACAAGCAACTGACATTTTTCACATAGAGGTTTTGTTAAATTGAGAGTGTGATTTGCCAGAGGTCAGTATGTTAATGAGCAGCTGAGTAAAGCAAACTTGAAGAAAGCAAACTTGCTTGTCCATGCTGTACTGGTGACTTATTTGCTCATTTTTTCAGAGCTATGTAACAAACCTTAATACAGGCAAGTACACACAGAGAAGTGATTGAAATATTAAAGGCAGATTAATTTTGACGTTAAAGGGACTAGATTTAAATATCACTTATCTTAGATTAGTGAGCTTGTAAAAGCCACTTAAACTGTTAGAGTCTGAATTTAGTCTAAACAGGAAGCAGTAGCTGTCATTGCAGGAACTTGAAAAGACTGAGATAGTACAGTTAGCATTGCAGGAACAAATTCAGGACTAGCTGTAGGGAGGACTTTATTTCCGTTAGGTGTTAGTGAAAGTCTAGAGATCATAGATACTGCAGTCAACAGTATTTATAAATGTTCTATTGGGAAGTAAGTACACACATTTCTAGAGGCTGTGTTAAGGGAATGGTCACCGATAGAAGATTTTGATCTTGGAATCACTGTTTAATGACTTACTGTTGTTCCATAAATCTGAAAGGAAATAATTTGTTTATAGAGGATATGGAGAAAACTGTTGAATGTAGATATTTTGGAGATGTATAAGTAGCTGTTTTCACTGATAGTTTCATAATTTATACATTAAAGTCACTTTTGTATTTAAAAATAGTTATGCATTTGTTGAGAATACATTAAATTACAAGGTCTTTTTTTTTTTTTTTTCTTTTTTTTTTTTTTTTTTTTGGTTTTTCGAGACAGGGTTTCTCTGTGTAGCCCTGGCTGTCCCGGAACTCACTCTGTAGACCAGGCTGGCCTCGAACTCAGAAATCTGCCTGTCTCTGCCTCCCAAGTGCTGGGATTAAAGGCGTGCGCCACCACTGCCCGGCGACAATACTGTTTTATCTCCTGAGGAAGTTTACAACATTATTTGATTGCCAGAACTCTTTATTTTGTAGATGAAAAAAAATTGTCAGCCCAACTCCCCATCCCTCTGAACAGAAGTGTTTCGTTGGAGAAATTAAGAAGAAATGCTTTTATTGAGCAAATGGAGTCAATGAATTTCCTAGATTATGAGTAATCTGCACACAGATGTAGGTGATGGGTTTTAAGATTTTTCTTCTCAGAATGTTTTTCTTAAGCATGTAGTCTATTAATATAAAGTATGAGTCAGTCATTTTGAATGATGACTGAAGCAAGGTGTGCTATGCCTTGGAGACTGCCTTAATCAGCACTGAAGATTGCTTCATAGGAGTAGAGAAAATGACAATGGAAAATTTCCAACAAGAAATTAGTTGTCCTAGGAAAAGTGGTGTATGCCTTCAATCCTCATAATCAGGAAGGGGAGGCAGAAGCAGGTTGATACTATGAGTTTGAGGCCAGCATGGTCTACATAGCAAGTTCCAGGATAGCCAGAACTACAAAGACTGTTTCCAAAAAACCAATAGGGCTGGAGAGATGGCTCAGGGGTTAAGAGCACTGAGTGTTCCTCCAGAGGTCCTGAGTTCAATTTTGACAACCACATGGTGGCTCACAACCATCTGTAATGGGATCTGATGCCCTCTTCTGGTGTGTCTGAAGACAGCAATAATGTACTCATATACCGAAATATAAAATTAAAAAATAAAAACCTCTATACAGGCATATAAACACACATAACTTTTCAAATAAATAAAATTAACAAAAACTGATGATGATAGTGAATATGACGATGCTTTACTGACTTGTTTAAGATGCTGTTTACAAGAAGTAATTTACATAAAAAGAAATTGAACTGTTCACATATGTGAACAACCATTGTATAACAGATGAAGAAGGAACCACATAAAAATACACGTATAAAGGCATTCTTATCAATGAATGTAACTGTACTTTGTGTATTTTTAGGACAACTAAAAAAGATTTAATATTTTCTAGCATATATGGTATATGAATGTATTTGAATTACGCCTTAAGAAAATGCTACATGAATAGTAATTTTTAAAAGTATTAGCCAGTATGTTGAAAACAGAAGAATATTTAACTATCTGACATACTCTTTAAGGCATCTTGCAAAATGTTTTGGCTTAAAATTTTTAGTGAGTTTTTAGTCTCAAGAATATCTGATTAAAAATGTTGGTAAACAAAAAAAAATAAATAAATGTTGGGAAACTTGATAAAACATATTAGAACAGAGGATGATTAGATTTAAAAGTGGGAAAGACATAAACCTATAAATAGTTTGATGGCCTCCCTTCCTCTCTCCCTCCCTTACTCCCTGTCTCCTTCATTCCCTTCCTTCCTTCCATTTATTTATTGACTAAGCAAGTCACTTACTTATTTGAAACTGGAACATAACATCAAAGTTCATAATTTTGTACATTTAAGTGAAAACACATGGAATAGCACCTGTTGCATCCCAGCATCTTTATGAAAAGATGTTAGCGTGTGCATGCATGAGTGTGTGTGCGTGTGTGTGTGTATGCACGCTGTGTGTATGTGGGTTCACATGTGCGCAGGCCCGTGTGTGTGTGTGTGTGTGTAGGTGTGTGTGTGAGGGCATACATGTATGTGCATTTGTGTGTGTATTTGTATGTATGTGTGCACACATTCGTGTGTGTGTGTGTGTGTGTGTGTGTGAGAGAGAGAGAGAGAGAGAGAGAGAGAGAGAGAGAGAGAGAGAGAATATTATAAAATGACCATTATTTTCTTCTTTCTATTTGCGATGTATTCAACACATGAGGTAATTAGCTTAGTCTACTTTCCATTTTAGTTAAAAGGTATTGGAATTTAATTTTAATTTTTTTCTTTTACCCTAAAACATTCATGGAATTGTGTAGTTTCAAAAAATATAATTGATTAATTTTACTAATAAAACTGTTAAAACCTAGTTTTTTCTAAGTTAGAAAATGACATATTTCCTAATTGATAATTATACCTTAAGTTACAGGGGAAAAAAGTGGGGGCTTTTCTTAAAAGTACATGTAAAATCTACATTAAAAAAACCTATTTCTTTTCTATTTGAGCATGGCTATATAAAATAAATTTTCTGTCACCAACTTGTAATTTTTATCTCCCTTCAGTATGCCATTTTTTGAAAGCTAGGATTTTTCCTTTTTATGTAGTGTGTGTGTGTGTGTTTATGTTAGTGTTGTGAAGTTTAGGCACGGATAATAAGTTATTCATCAAGCAGTGATGGTAAGATTAGCACTTTTATTATGGTAAATAAAAGCTCTATCACACCATTGGAATTTTCAGGGTTAAGTCTTTTATCAAAATGGTTGGTAAATAAATTATAGAAACATTTTTCCACATAATGTACTTTTTAGGGAAAAGAAAACATCTACAGTGTGGTGAGCTAGTGTAGTAAAGGTATTTTATACTTTCAGAATTAGTTATGTAAATTCTGAGCTTTGACTGTACACCATTAACTTACCTTGGCATTATATTTTAATATTAAGTGATTAATAACAAATAAGCTTATTGGCTGTTTGCTGTTTTCAAAAAGAAATTTTTGGATTTATCTTAGTTGTTAATCTGTGAATTAGTTTATCCCTATGAATGTATGTTGCCTCTTAATTTAAAAAAATTATAAAACCACTGATCTACAGAGAATAGCATGATAGATACATATTTACATAGTACTGAGTCATTATATTATTTTTAAAATATTTTGGTGACTTTTATGTACGACTTCCAGACATTTTTCTTACTGGTACCTCCTTTTTGTAAAAAGTTACAATAAGCATTTCAAAACAATCATTTTGATGTCCAAGTACAGATGATGATAAAGATAAAATACTAATATACAATAAGCAAAATTTCCTCATTTGTAGTTTTAAACTAGATTTCTTTTAGGATGATAATTGTTTTTTTCCTGGAATTTCTGTCTTTGTGTTAGGTAATACTGCCCTCAGAGGGCCATGGTAAGTAAATTCATTTTTAGCATTGAAAAGTGGCTTTCCTGGTATTTATTTAATGTTATAAGCTTGATTTTGGGGGAGACTAAGTCTATTTGAATAGTTGAGTAGTGTTTGATTTCTTGTTGTATATCTTTGATTTGTTCTGTCTTTTAAAACATGTTAAAGATATCTGGGCATTTCAATTTGATGACAACATTTAAGCACAGTCTCTCTTGAAAAAATATTTAACAGCTGACTGACTACAAATTGCTACATTAATTCCATATACAAAGAGGATAACAAAATCACCCACCTGGAAAAGTCAAAGTGATTTTACTTGTGTTTGTGTTACTTTTTCATGTATTTAACTAGAGATGTTAAAGTACTGCCTCTCCACATTTGGATCTGTGTATATAGCATCATTCATTGAAATGGAAGCATATTTCCCTTTTAATTAAAAATATAAACCTATTTAAAATTTCAATCAAATAAATTTGAGATAAAAGTTATATATATATATATATATATATATATATATATATATATATAATCAGCAGTTAAAATGTACTTCTTTCCAAGTACTTTTAAAAGCCAAGTATAATATGTAGTTTAATGTGTTTCAGAATTCAAATTGAGATTAAATTGTACCATAAAAGAGGAAGCACAGGAAGAGAATAATGTCAAGGGAATGAGGTGTAGCCTTTTCTTTGTACTTTTTGTGTCTATTATTTTTAATGACATTAGAAAGAAATGAAATATTTGATAATATATCCAATTTATTGCCTTTTCAGGGTCATGTAATACTGGTTTTTTGTTGTTGTTGTCGTTGTTTTTTTGTTGTTGTTTTGTTTTTTGGTTTTTCGAGACAGGGCTTCTCTGTGTAGTCCTGGAACGTAATATTGAATTAAGTAAGAATTTCTATGATAGTATTAGCACCTATTATTTTTTTAAATCAAGATCATTGTAAATGAAAAATGTGGATAAAAACAGGACCAAGTTCAGTAAATAATGAAATTGAAGTTGTTTCATGTATGGTGTTGCGTGAATATGAGGAGGCCAGAGGTTGATGTCAGGTGTCTTTGTCCTTCACTCTCCATCTTTTTAATTTTTGAGGTAGAGGTAACTCGTTGGGAGCTCGCATGATCAGCTAGACTGGCTGGCCTATGAGCCCCAGGGATCTGCTTCCCAGGTGCTGGGAACACCCTCATGAACAGCATGCCCGGCTTTGGGGATTGAACTTAAGTCTTCATGCTTCTGTGGCATAGACTTTATTAACTATAATCCTAGTCCCTAAATTTCTTCTGTTTGCCTTTAAAAAAAGAATTTAAGACATGACTATCATGTATCTTTATATTCTTCCCTCTCCTAAGTCTTTTGCATTGGTTTTCTTTTTTATACCATAAGACATTTTAGTTTATTAGCAAACAACTATATAATTCTTACTGTGAGCAGATGTTTTTTTGTGTGTTATAAATATTAATATATTTTTCTATTACTGGTGTTTCCATTTTACAGGCGAGGGAGCCATGGCATGAAAAAAGTGATAGGCCCACTTTGTCACTACCACACTTGGTGTAATAAGTGGCATAACTGTCATTTGAATCCAGACAGTTGGGTTCACAACCACTGTGAGCAGGATGATAAAACCATGTTTTTTTTGTGTGTAGCTGTCTATTCAAGTGTCATCTGTGTCCTCTACTGGCTTTCCTCTATGGCTCAGTTTCCTGGTGGCTGTTTCTGCAGTGAGGATATTATAATGCTTGCCCCTCATTTGACAGGATCCTTTGGGGTGAAACCTGAACACAGGGCTTAGCTGAGGATTTTTAAGCAAAGTCAGGTTTTCTTGTAACCTGATGGCAATGAACATCTTAGATTATTGTTTAAGGAGAACAAGAATTTTGAAGGGCATGAATTTACCCTTAAAATGATAGATGTCATGGGTTTGACGATATGTTCTTTACAGGGTCTCACAACTAGAAGTTGATCATTGGAGAGATGTTTAGGCAAAGGTATAAGATAAAGTGCTATTCTTCCCACTAGTTTTATAAGCAGATGTGAAATGACAGTGGGTTGAACTACTTGACATTCCACCCTGTCTCCCCTGACCCCCAGCACAGGCCTCCTGATTAGTGAGCTCTACAGTTGTGTCGTACTTGTACAATAGAGACCAAAAAGGCAGTATGGAGTGATCCCAGGTTTGTTTTATACTGAGATGTCCTAAGTTTTTCTGCTATGAGTGTGGCCAAATAGTGATAAGTTGTGTACTTATTTAATTAATAGTTATTTCTTAGCCTGATCTGTTCTAGGTGTTAAATAGACATGGTGAACAGGTTTGTATTATGTTACATTGTTTCCATATTTGATTTTATTAAGGCTTTTTACTAAAATCTTATATAAGATACTACTTAGATTTAAATATATATCGAGTATAATGTGCTAAAAATAGAAAATGTTTACACTATGGATTTTTTCTAATGAAACTATATGTTTAAATAAGTCAATTTCTTTGCAGATTTTGTTTTATTGTGTTGTTTTGAGGTAAGGTCTTTCTTCATAGCCCTGCCTGTCTTGCAACTCACTATGTAGTCCAGGGTGGCCTCAAACTCACACAGATCTGCTTCCCTCTGCATTTGCAGTACTTTTAACATTTCCACATTATTAAAATAGTGTAGAAATGACTTCATATTAAATGAGGTATGGTGTAGAAATGGAGGGTTTTTGCAATGATGTAGAAAAAGAAAGCTCTGTTTTCACAATGTACAAGGGCGTAAGTGAAAGGAAAATAATAATTTAGCTCACATTTAACCCAGCAGGAAGCTTAATACAGATTGAGTAATTCTCCACAACATATATTCTTCTATGGAAACTAATCTCATGGTTTATTCTTCATTAAATTGCCAGGATGCTATTTTCTGTTGGCTAGATTATGTGCAGCATTGAGTGTTCTCCACTTTTTTTGATTTTCTCAGTAAAATTTGATACTATAATCCTCTTAGGATGTTTGTGTAAAAGAATGATTAAATGTATTATTTCTTGGTGTAAAGTTGCCTGACATCCATAGGTGTCAGGTTTTAATTAACCAGGTTGCTGAGTATCATTAAACAAATGCCAGAATGCTTACAGGTGATTTGGTAATTGTTAGGATTATGGAACATTTTAAATAAAATGCAGATAAAAGCACTTACTTAAAGAAATTAAAATTGATCTTCTGACATCTTACAGCAGTGGCTTTCAGCATTCCAATAATGCAGCCTTTACTATAGTTCTGCATATTGTGGTGACCCACAACCAGAAAATTATTTTTACTGCTATGTTATAACCATAATTTTGTTACTGTTATAAATAATAATATAAACATCTGCATTTTCTGATGGTCTTAGGAGACCCATGTGTAAGGGTTGTTCATCTTCACACCAAAGGGTCACAACCCACAGGATTAGAAACACTACTTTATACTATTTGATGTGTAGATTTTTAAAAATTGTTTCAGCTGCAAAGCAAAACATGTATTTTTACCTTCCTTAGGGAGTAGACATGAAAACTATATTTAATATAAAAATGACAAGTTCATGCATTATCCAGTGGAAGGAGAATTTCTTGATTATAATATATTTCTGAAAATAATCATGATGAACATATGGAAAAGCAGAGAACTGTGGGTACATCTGGAAAGCTTTTAAGACGTCTTGAAAGTACAATGCAGGTTTACCAAAATTGTAAACAACTTCTATGTCACCAGTTGCAGTGGTAATATTGTCCAGTCCAGGAGTAGACCAACCTCTTAAAGAGGAGAGCAGGCAGTCCCTCCTCATTTTAGAATCTGCTTAGCAGCAACAGAATGTTAAAATGTTGGAAGATGGTGTACTTACTGACTTTGTTACAGACAACAAATAGTATCAACTACCCTTTTCTCTAGGCATATGTATAGATATTTGGAAATATCAGAGAGTCAAGATGTTGCTATTACTCAATGTGTTTAAAGACACTGCATAGATACCATAGTTTAGCACTGATTAGTTAAAGGAGAAAGTAAGAACTTATTGGAAGGAATCAGTGAAGGAAAATGATATAACCTTTCTTTATCAGAAGGGAGTAAATACTTTTTTTAAAAGAAAACTTAAATTTGGGTATGTCTGTATTCTAAACTATTATGTCCAGGTTGATTTCAAGGTTCTGGATTCAAGGGGTCCTCTTTCTTCAGCCTCCTGACCATCTGGGACTGCACATGTGTGCCAGGGTTCAGCTTTATAGAACCTTACACTTTTCTGACCTCTCTAGATTCTGTATTTCATTCCTAACACGTTTTACTATGTAGGCTTAGATTTCTTAAAACTTACTTTTAATAAGGATTCTCAAATGCTTTGCTTTCTACCCACCCACCTTCTAACCCACTGTCCAAAGGTAGGGGAGAAAAGATAATAAATAGGACAAGGGGATGTGGACCTATTTAGAAGTAGTTCCTTGGAGTGATTTCAGTCTCTTAGTCAGGACACCAACAGTCCAGTTCAGTAATGTCAGGATAGCAAACATGAATCAGCAATGGTGGCACGATCTAACAGAAACTGCCAGGTCTCTGCCGCATTGTGTCTGTTGTGTCCTATTTATACTTTCTCCAAACATCACATGTCCTTCCGTGGATCTTGCCTCAGCAATAAAGCACATGAGTAGACCTCACTGTGTGAGACTATATCAGCAAAATGCCATGTGAGTCTGTATTACTTGAAATATCCAGAAACTTCTACTTCATGACAAGACTTAATATTTTATGAGGGTTGGACTATACCTGCATAATCCATTTTTACATATTTACATTTTAGGTACTTGTATGTATTTCAACACTAAATTATTTAAAAAATGTAAAGGTATTATTTTTATTTTCTGTGTTTTTGATCTGCATGTATGTTTGTCTGTCACAAGTACAGAGGTCAAAAGGGCATTAAATCTTTGAAACTGGAGTTAAGGATAGCTGTAAGGTACTATACAGGTGTTGGGATCTGAACCTGGGTTTCTCTGGAAGAGCAGTCCGTACTCTTAACCACTGAACCATCACTCCAGCCTGACAACACTACATATTTTTTTACTGATTCAATCTATTATACATCTTTATCCTAAATTCTAAAAATGTGTTTTCAAGACATACTCTTTGATGTGTGTTATTGATTGATTATTTAGAATGAGTGACCTGGAGTCTATATTGTCATTGGGGTGTTTTGTAGAGAAATCAATTTTTTGTTTTGTTTTATTTTGTTTTTTAGTTTATTCAGACTAACACATATTTAGAGCCATTTGATGACAGTTGTTCAGGGACACTGGTAGAGATCACAAAAGAATTTAGCATGTTTATTTTACTGAAGGGTAAAGAAATAATGTATTTGAGTGACTCAGTGAAAAAAAAGTGACAATCCAAATGTTAAAATGTGCAAAAACTATAAAAACTAAATTATACATATGTATGAGTGTGCATGCACTTACATGGATGTCACAATGCAAACATATATATTCTTATATGGAGATAAGTTTATTAAAGTTTTAAGCCATATATTAAAATAATAACAACCAAAACCTTTTTAATTTCTTTTGGATTATCTTTATCTTTTATTAAACATGTGGAATAAACATGAGAATACCTTACTAAGCATCACTCTTAATGGAATAATTTACTAATCTCTGAGTTATAAACGATATTCTTTAGATTTAAGTAATAATCGGGCCCAAGCACCAAGCAGATCCCAGGTTGCAGCTCTGCACCCAATCTCACAGAACCCAGAGAAGCGGGCCTCCCAGGAGCTCTAACCCAGACAGTATCTTAGGTGAGGAGACAGCAACACCTGCCCCAAACAGGGAGTAACTGGGACCCACTGGGACCCAGGAATTCACTCCTGGCCTGGAGCACTGGCTCCTTCTGGTCTGCACCCAAGCACTGAGCAGATCTTTGGCCCCAGCTCTAATCCCAGTAGCAACACCCACCCCACACAGTTCTGACACAACCAAGATAATAGGAAAGACAGGCACCAGTCAGAGACAGGGCAGGTAGCACTAAGGAGATCCAGATGGAGAAAGGCAAGCACAAGAACATAAGCATCAGCAACCCAGGGTACTTGGCATCATTAGAACCTAGTTCTCCCACACTAGAAAGTCCTGAATTCCCCATATCACTAGGAAAGCAAGATTCAGATTTAAAATCACTTCTAATGATGATGATAGAGGACTTCAAGAAGGACATAAATAACACTCTCAAAGAATTTGAATAGAACACAGATAAACAAGTAGAAGCCCTTAAAGAAGAAGCACAAAAAATCCCTTAAAGAATTACAAAAGAACAGAACCAAACAGGTAAAGGAATTGAACAAAACAATCCAGGACATAAAAATGGAAGTAGAAACAATAAAGAAATCACAAAGGGAGACTACCTTGGAGATAGAAAACGTAGGAAAGAAATCAGGAGTCATAGACACAAGCATCATCAACAGAATACAAGAGATAGAAGAGAGAATCTCAGGTGCAGAAGATACCATAGAAAATATTGACACAACTGTCAAAGAAAACACAAAATGCAAAAAGTTCTTAACACAAAATATCCAGGAAATCCAGGACACAAGGAGAAGACCAAATCTAAGGGTAATAGGTATAGAAGAGAGTAAAGATTCCCAACTTAAAGGGCCAATAAATATCTTCAATAAAATTATAGAAGAAAACTTTCCTAACCTAAAGAACAAGATGCCCATAAACATACAAGAAGCCTACAGAACGCCAAATAGACTAGACCAGAAAAGAAATACCTCCCATCACATAATAATCAAAACACCAAATGCACAAAACAAAGAAAGAATATTAAATTCAGTAAGGGAAAAAGGCCAAGTAACATATAATGGTAGACCTATCAGAATTACACCAGACTTCTCACCAGATACTATAAAAGCTAGAAGATGCTGGACAGATGTCATACAGACCCTAAGAGAACAAAAATGCCAGCCCAGGCTACTATATCCAGCAAAATTCTCAATTATCATAGATAGAGAAACCAAGATATTTCATGACAAAACCAGACTTACACAATATTTTTCCACAAACCCAGCATTACAAAGGATAATAGTGGGAAAGCTCCAATACAAGGACAAAAATTATACCCTAGAAAGAGCAAGAAAGTAATCCCCTTCCAACAAATCCAAAATAAGATAGCCACAGAAAGATAATTCCACCTCTAATAAAAAAAAAAACAAAAACAAAAAAAAAAAAACAAAAAAAAACAGGAAACAACAATCACTTCCTTAATATCTCTTAACATCAATGGACCCAATTTCCCAGTTAAAAGACATAGGCTAATGGACTGGATAAGTAAATAGGACCCAGCATTTTGCTGTATACAGGAAACCCACCTCAGTGACAAAGACAGACACTACCTTAGAGTAAAAGGCTGGAAAACAAATTTCAAGCAAATGGCCCTAAGAAACAAGCTGGTGTAGCCACTCTAAAATCTCCAGCCCGAGAACACAAAGGGAGGGACTCGTGGCTCCACCTGTATAGGTAGTTGAGTGTGGGTTTGCCTGACATCAGTGGAAGTGAAATGCCTTGGTGCCTGAAAGTTTGGATTTTCTAGTGTTGGGGAATTCGAGAGCAGGGAAGCAGGAATGGGAGAATGGTGGGAGCACATTCTCATAGAAATCAGGGGGGGGGGACGGGGTAATGGGTTTTGGGGGGATGGGAGAGGAGATAAAATTGAAAGGTAAATAAATAAAATATTCAATTTAAAAAAAACACAGATAATGTGTCTGGCAATTGTAGTTGAGCAGTAGAGACTTTTTGTCAATATTTTATTACACAGATTTAGTATAATCTTCAAGGACAAGGCATTGTGAAAGAGGCCCATGGAACTTTAAAAAGATTGGTGAGATATACTGTTGCCGAGACAAAGAATGATCCCAACCTGTGAGCTTGCTGAGTGCCCTGACAAGGGTGACTGGGGAGCTGTATTGGACATATGTTCCTGACCCACCTTTGCTTGACTATATTCCAGATGGGACAAGCTGCCTTGCTTTTGATAATGCATATTTCATGACGGGTAAGAAGGCATTCTTGTCAGAACGACCTAAGACAGGCTCAGTCTTACTAACGGAATAAAAGATGGGGAGAGGTGGAAAGCCTTTGGGGCTGCTTGGCAAGAAGCTGACATCAGTCAAAGATAAGGAAAGGGGCTACTTGGCAGGTATATGACATTGGCCAAGGATAAGGAAGTAGGCTTCAAGCAGTAATCTGACAGACTAGAACAATGAAGTCATTTCTGGTAGGAGTCTAAATCGTAGGCTACAACAAAAAAGTAATCTCAGGCAGGAATCTAAATATGAGGCCAGAAAAAAGAAGTAATTTCAGACAGGATTCTAAATTTTAGGCTAGATCAAGGATGTAGGCTTCCGACATGAAAATGACTTTTGCCTAGGACAGGGACGTAGGCCAGATACTTTAGTTATCCTGTTAAGCCTTTAGAAACAGTGATCACAGGCATGTTCACGTAACTGGGTTTAATGTTCTGCTTTTGCTTTGACTATTTGTGTTTATTGTCTTGTTTGTTCCTCGACTGTTTACATCTATTGTATTGCTAGACCCTCAAGCTAGAACTGACTTTATTACATGCACGTAATCAAAATGGTATAAAAGCATAAAGGAAGCAGGGGCATAGGATGGGGGTTGTAGGGAAGGGAAAGGGGATGACATCTGTATTGTTAATAAATAAAATATCCAACTAAAAATAAAAATTTTAAAAGACTAATATATTTTAATAAGGGCAATATGCAAACATCATTTTTACTTTTAAGTTATTTCATATAGATCTTGTACATTTAAAAAGTAGTATAAAACTTTACTATGCTTTGAAGAACATGAAATAAAATTACTAAATAGATTATTTTTAAAATATCTATAAAACAATAATGATAATTTCTGTGATCAGCATGTTTCTTCTCTCAGAGAGACCTGAACAGGCTTCCATATATAGCTTATTTGATGCTTTTATGTGAAACTACAACAGGCACGTTTAAACACTGCAGATGTTGTGCTATATTTATTATCATGTACTTTTTAATATAATGTTTGGTTTTAAGATAGTTAAGCTATATCAGATATTGTTGCATTACAAAGTATTTTTTTATTTGTGGGGATTATATTTGCTTATGAAATCCAGTGATGGAAAAATGTTTGCTTATTCTTTTAAGAATTTCATGTGTTTAAATTTAGTTTGTGTTTGTCAATAAATAATCAACTAAATGTTTACTGTAATATGAATCATGAAGTTAAATAGATTTTTATGCAGATGGTGTCATTAATTTTTCTTCTTTTGGTCTAAGGTTAAAAAATAATGTCCATGAAGACTTTTCTTTTAGAGTTCTGCTGGAGATAGTTTGTTGAAATATTTATGTTTTATGAAATGTGTTCGTTTTTTTCTTAGTGTCTAAAGGCATTTACTAGAATTGTGTGCACATGCATGTGTGCATGCACAAGTATCCGAATGGGCACACATGTATGCAGGTGAACATATATTTGTGTGCACATGAGTGTGAAGGCTAAGGTGTCTTCATGTATTACTCTCCACCTTATATACTGAGTTAGGATTTCTCACTTGAACCAGGGCCTGCACAGTCTACTACTTTAGCTCTATCATTCCAGGGATCTCCTGTCTTTGCCTTTTCCATACTGGGATCGCAGCCTGGCATTTTTGAGGGTTCTAAGGATCTAACTCTGATAGTCAGGCTTGCAAAACAAGTGCTTTTGCCTGCTAAGCCATCTCCTCAGCTTCTCGAAATTCTTAAATTCATAAAAATTGTTCATAAAACTAGGAGGGAGGTGACTAGTGCTTGGGAGGCTAAGGCCTAGAGGATTGCTTGAGCTTAGTTCAGGATGAACTTGGACAGTACAAGGAAATCACATGCATAAAGGAAAAGAAATTCTAAAAGCTCTGAGACTTTGCTTTACTTTTCTATTCCTTTATCTTTGTCTTAAAAAATATGATATGAACTAATGCTGTGTTTATATATTGCATAGTTTTTCCATTTTTTTACTCAAAAAACAAAACAAAACAAAACAAAACTATTTCCAGGCTGGTGAGAACTACTCTGTGTTGAAAAGCATGCACTGGTCTTTAGAGGACTCAAGTTTGGTTTCCAGCACCCATGTCATGCTGTTCACAATCTTCTATTTCTAGCTCCAGGGAACCCAAACCCTCTTCTAGACCCTGTAGGTACCTGCACTAACTATGCACATGCCCTCTCCACATATGTATTAAAATAATAAAAAAACAAATATTTAAAAAGAAAAGTTTTGTAGACCTTTCCTGCTTAAAAGACTGTTTTTGATTTATGATACACATCTATTGTTTTCTAATTATATGAATATTTCCGGATAAGTACAAGGCTGATTATAAATTGTATTAATTAGCAATGGTTCCATTTAATAACAAAATCTAGTGCCTAATGACTGCCAAACAGAATTTTAAGAGCTGCTATATTATGTCCGTAAATAATTTGTGTAGGTACTATGATAATTCTCATTTTCTAGTTGAGATGTGGATGAGGGTAAGTTCTTTTAGTTAAGCAGTGCCATAATCATGGTTCATATATAAACTGTGTGTCTCAGAGAGGCCCCAAGCCATCACATTACAGTGTAATTTAACTCAGGATGGCATCAGACACACAACCCTGCCTCAGCCTTGAGAGTGTGAATTGCAGATGTGAGATGTGTGCCACCATGCCTGGCCACTGAGGGAATTAAGAAGTCGAGTATAAAAAAGTCCAAAAAAAACCCTCAAGCCTAGTTTGTGAAGTTTGGTTAGCTTTTTAATTCTGTAACACATCAAGTAGGAGTCACCACTGGTAATTTAAACAGTAATATCATGCTTATATTTTAATAATTTAAGTTTATTTACTGTTACAAATTAGGGTCTTTAATTTTCTTTGGAATAATAGGAATCTAATCTCATGTCCTATCCCATGTTACAAGGAGCATATTTTTAATACGATTTTTATAATTGAATTCTAAATGATTGATTTATGAGATTTGTGAAAATTAGTGCTGTAATTATATCAAATCAGTTGAACTGGGTCGCATCTATTTTAATAAGGCCAAATTTATTTTACCTAGTTGTTTTTAATATATATTGTTAGCCTAGTCCATGTTAGCATGAAACATTGTGGGTAGGTCTCTAGTTTATGAGTTTGAATGTAGTGTTTTCCACTGGCTTATCTTTCACCTTGCTTCTAACTTTATCTCTTTTTTTTATAAAGTTTCTTCCATAAAACCTAACCTTAAGACAAAATGGATATTTAGCACCCCAATTCACCTTTAAGAGCAGAAGCCTGAGTTATGTTTAAGCATATTGTCTAGTTAGATATCTGAATAGATGTGGATATATCCAATCAAATACAGATCAGAGACTGCTGGAACATTTCATCTGGTTTTGGTCTAAACATATAGGCCCCTAATTCTTACTATGGTACTTTCTGGTGTCTTCATCAGAAAGTTTTAAAAACTACAATTATTCTTAATGAAGTACTAATGAATAATGGGATAAAGCTTATATATGAAGACTGATTTAAAATGAAGACATTAAACAATGTAACTTGACACTAGATGAACAACTTCAGGAGACCCAGAGTTAAATGTCTATCACTTTACCCTCAGTATAATCCATTTGAATAGGCTGTGAAAAATTTTAGGCTTTAGCCAAAACAAAATTATCACTTGTGCCTGTTTTTGTAATAGTGGGAATCTCCTCAAAACCATTGGGATTATTTGCTGTAATATAGGAAATGAATTATTAATTAAAAAGCAAGTTGGTCAAGACTCCAACTGTAGAATTATCATAACCTAGTAGCGCTCAGGACTGTTAAAAAGAAAACATTTTCTTCCTTCCGGTCTGGGCCAGGGCACTGAGCAGATCTGGGGTGGCAGCTCTGCCCCCCAACCTTCAAGAACCCAGAGGAAGCGGGGATCCCAGGCGCTCTAACTCGGGCAGTATCTTAGAATACACAGCCTTGGTGTATCTACTCATCAAGTATACAGAGCAGACCTGCCCAAACCTCCGATGTCCTGGAATTCCATCTGGATTCAGTGAAGACACAGCATCAGAGGATTATCAACTTACTCTTCCCCTCACCCCTCTTCTAATATCTCAACGCCCGTAATCAGCCTGAAGAAGTTACAGAAGAGTCAGCGCCCCTATTCCCTGGGCTTGGTGACTAATGTGGTTAATAATGGTCTGTCTTTCTAGGGAAAGGTAGTGGTTTTGTTGGAACAGGGAGGATTAGTTAGGACTTATTGCACAGCCATAACCTATTGGTAGAAATCTGTATAATTATTATCAAGATGAAGTTATAATTTCTTAAATGGTACAAAATTTACTTTGATTTCAAATTTAAGGTTTTCATTGGTACGAGCTCCTTATTAATATAAAAGTGAGATGAATATTGATACTCTCATGGGCATTGTGCTTGTATAACACATTTAGGAATACAAGGCCTAGACCCAGTCCTTCCTTAACTTTTTAACTGATTTGGGATGGTTAACCTATGAGTTAAGGGACTATAGCAAATTTATGGCTTTGAATTAATTGTTAGGAGGTTAACCATATTTTATTTAGAAATAGCCAAGAGGAGTGAACAGACAATAGTCCAGGTGACCTTACATGGATAGTTGGTTTTCAAAACGTCAGAAGTCCATAGAATTGATGCTACAAAAATTTATATAAATGTCCATTCTGATTAGAGACCTGTCTGCTCCTGACAGCTTCCTGTTGTGGATTCTAAGAAGAAATTGAGCATCCTTGGAGTTATGCCAGTTGTGTGGTGACAGCCACTAGGCAAGAATTGCCTCTTTCCATCTACAGACTAACTACTGTCCTGAAGAGGACACACATGCAGAATTATATCAGACAGAGTAATCAGCCCTTAATAATCCTGCATCACTAAGGTCTGTCAGATGACTCTGGGACAGAAGGCTGAAGATTTGATGCTCGAACATTCGGTAGTATAGGGGCTTCTCAGGTGTTCAGAGGTCTCTATAAATTGGCTAAGTTTTAGAAGCTATGCTTAGTGCTTCCTATAACTTCAGTTAACTCAGTCATTCTGGATTTCTGACGGGGTTGAAGACCCATAGTCTCATAGCCAATCCTGGCTATTTACTTTGAGAGAAAAGATCTGAGTAGATAGTTTTCAGCTGACATTCATTATAAAGCCAAAAAAAAAAAAAAAAAAAAAAAAAAAAAAAAAAAAAAGCCAGGATCAAAAGTAAGTGTTTTAGTTAGAAGAGATGACAGAGGTTCTGGTTAGTCAACAAAATGATGGACTGGGTATTAGAACTATCTTATACCTCACTGGTACAATTAGGAGTAAGTATGCTCTAACTGTATTTTGAGAGAAAAGTTTTACTTTAACAGGAAGAGTGATATGTAGGAGGAGCTAAGTGAGAAGGAGTACTGAGAGGAAGAGATGGAGTAAGGAGAGAAGATGAAGGAGAGGAGAAGCTAGGTGATGAGAGAGAAAGAGAGAGGGGGCATGGAGGCAGATGTTCACATGTCTCCACCAGTCAAAGATAGTCTTTATATCTAGGTTGGGTATTGGGTTACGCTTCTGATTGAGCATTACCAAACTTATAAATCCTTTGATTAACATTTTAAAAAAATTGTATAAAAGCAAAAAGGAAAGGGGGGGTTATGGGACAGGGGTTTTCTAGGGAGGGGAAATGGGAAAAGAGGATGGCATCTTAAATGTAAATAAAATGAAAAAAAAAAAAAGAAAACATTTTCTTACAAACCTACAGTTCACAAATGGATTCTCTACTGCTTATAAAAATAGTTTGACTTTTTGGTTTGCATTTATAAGAAATTGACTGAGTAAGCTGTATCTCATGCTAAAATGATAGTGAATCATTAGATTTATTTTTGTGGTTGATGTATAAACAAATCTTTGGGAGCTAGAGAGATGGCTCAGTGGTTAAGAGCACTGACTGCTCTTCCAGATGTCCTGGGTTTAATTCTCAGCGACTACATGGTGGCTCACAACCATCTATAATGGGATCTGATGCCTTCTTCTGGTGTGTGTGAAGACAGCTACAGTGTACTCACATACGTGAAATAAATAAATGAATCTTTAAATAAACAAGTCTTTGATGATAGTGTATATAAAGACTTTTTCATTTTTTAGGGTGGGTATATTAAACAACAACTACAATGATGCCTTATAACAACAGATATTTCTATCAGAACCATGACGACCACAATAGAGGAAAACAGTTATGAGCAAGGGTACTCTTCCTTCAAAAGCTTTCGGAGAAAACCTGTTCTTTATTATTATTTATAGTAGATCAAGGTTTTTGTTTTTGTTTTGTTTTTTTTAGTTTGTACTGAATCTTCTGCCATCCTTTCTATGGTCACGTGCTTCCTCCCTTTCTTCATGTGTCATGTATACTCTTCTGTCAAATCTGTTATTCTAAGTGTATTTTAAATTTATGTGGGGGCTACCTGGATAACCTAGGAAAAGCTGTTTTAAAAAAGTCTGTAACCTCCTTGCCTCTCTTGCAAAATGAGATGACACTTCTATAGAATAAGGTAATATTCACAAGTTGCAGAGATTGAGATTTATACCTCTTTTGAAAGTCTATCATTTAGTAATCACATTACTCCAAAATGCCAGAATCCTTTTTGGGAAACTAAAAGACTATATATGGAATGGTGGTCCCATAATACTGATTATAGAGCTGAAAAATTATGTAGTCATAGTAAAATTCATTATTTATGTAGTTGTGGTGATTTGTAATGTACACAAACCTTTGGAGGTAGTTGTACAAAAATATGCCATAATTATATAATGATTAGTACTTGATAATGATTTGATGGGTGTTGGCTTACATATTTTTATACTGTGCTTTCAATCATTATTTAGAGTCACTTCTACTTAATTAAAAAATGTACACAGTAAGATGGTGCACTTTGTTTGGACACTAGTAACTTGTGTTTATTTATCCTGGCTTTTGATTGTATCATTTCTTCTTGGTCTTGACTTAATCTTATTTTGTTCATTGTAACCCTAGGAGCAATAGGTTATACACATACATTATACATAGGCTAGGGAATTAGGTTTGTGGTGGCTGTATGATCTAGATGTATTCAGTAATGTTTGCATAGTGAACAGCATTGCCTAAGGACATACAACTGAGAACAACTCTGACAATAGGCAAAATCTGCCGACTCATTTTGGAAACAATGGATTTTAAAGTGTGTATACCTCTCATCAAAGAGGGTAAGGAAGAAGAGTTATAGTTGTTAAGTTAGGAAAAGGTTGTTCTGGTGACTTTATCCAACTGTTTCTACAATGGTTCTTAAAATTTAATATTAGCGTACACACAAGCACTACCTTTAAAAATAGGATTATGGGGGCTGAGAAATGGCTTAGTCTCTACAGTACTTGCTGCACAAGAATAAGGACTTAAGATCAGATCCTCAGCACCAGTGTCAAGAGCTGGGTGCAGAGGTTCAGACCTGAAATTCCAGAATTTGGGATGCAGAGACAGATCCTAAAGCTACTCTTCTTACTCCGTTCAGATGCATGTGTGCATGCACATGAACACGAACATATTACAGCATCACAGCTAAAAGCATTATGGCTGGTTGTTAGTAGTTTATCTTAATGATTGATTACATGAATTTTTGTTGTTGTTATTCTAGGCATGTAGGCTCATAAAATCTAAGATTTTCTGTTTCTGCTTCACAGAACAGCCTTATGACATGTTCTTTTCTTGAGCTCTCCTTGCATTTGCGCTATAACTAGTTAGATAATTTTTCATGATTACTTGGAAAAGGTCCAGTTGGGACTCCTTAGGCTATAGAGACAGTTCTACCTGAGTATTACTTATTCTTCACTGTCCTCAGTGCCATGCCAGGAAGTCATGAAAAACTAAAGTTTTATATAGTTGCAGGCTAGGAAAGTTTTCCTCTATATTGGGCCTAGTGAAGCAACAATAGACACTACCCTTTTGTTGTTTGCTCACTTGCAGTCTTTATGTCTTATGTAAGAATCATTCTTCAGACGCAAACGCATTCATTCCATTTGTAGAAATAGAAAACGTATATTTAATAAGTCCAGTGCACCATGCTAAACTATGTGTTTTTCTTCAGAATTTTTGTAGAATCCTATATAAAAGAGGTTCTTTGCCCTCTGCCCCTCCTTTTGCCTGCAGAAAATATTTAATACCTTTCTCCAGATGCTAATTAGGCACATCTGAGCTCTGGTGGAATACTGGGAAAAGCTCCATGAAGTTAGGTTTGGTCTTTTTTATTTTGGGTGGTGGGAAAGGGGTTACAATTTGTGTCCCCAGCACCTTCAACTAAGTGAATGACTGACTGACTGAATGAATGAATGAATGAATATACTGTAAGTTCATTTATGTTGTAGATGAAAAATGACAAGAAAACAGAAAGCAA
Source organism: Arvicanthis niloticus (assembly GCF_011762505.2). NCBI lineage: Eukaryota > Metazoa > Chordata > Mammalia > Rodentia > Muridae > Arvicanthis > Arvicanthis niloticus. The sequence continues at coordinate 67,105,924 of NC_047673.1, read as the reverse complement.
ATTAGAAATCTTGATTGAAAATTTGACACTCAATTTTAGTGTGGTAGTCAGCTCAATTGCTGAGTAAATTAATCAGTTCAAAATTACTAAAAATATATTCAAGAATACTGCTAATTTTTCATTTAGTGGAAGAGAAGTTTTCTGTTTCTCATTTTTTTTCTTTGGTGGAAATAATTTTATCCCTGTGTGATTGTTGTACATTTTTCTTAAGGGATATATAATAGACTCATTTTCCCAGAACTGTTGACAGCTCTATGGCCATAATCTTTTACTCACTATCTTCTGAACATGTAAATACTTAAGATGCTAAAGGAAAACTAGGTTTAGAAATAAAATTTTGATTTTTCTTTTAAAATTACATTTTCTGAATGAATGTGTTAGTTTGACTTTATATGAGAAGAAATGATTCCTATTTAAGATTTGGTCTTTGTATCCTTCAAATGAATTTGTTTCACTTTATATTTGTTATGATTATGAAATTATTACTTGCTGTTCATCTTGACCAACATTTACTATATCAGTGTGAATCTGTTCTTGTTAACAACAGCCTTTGGAACCTAAATGTTACATCATTGATTAGATATTGGCCCCTAACAATTATAAAATTATATAGGAATGCATAATTAAATAGGAAAGAATCAAATGATAAGGACAGTCAACACAGGAACAACTTTTTAGTGCTGAATAGGAACTGTGAACTTAAGTAAGTATTCTGTGATTGCTAAGAACAGAGGAGATATCAGGTATATGTATATTAATATTTATCTACCTATATGCTTATATCCATCCTTTATTTCCTATGAATATCAATAGAGTGATAGGCAGTAAGTAGAGTATATCACTGCAAGCCAACAAAGCATGACAGTAGTTGCTGCGGTAATGAAAAATGAGCTCCAGGGGCAAAGAGTAGAATTTTGGAAGACATGTTTGCTAATGAGCTTTAAAAGCTTCTCAGTACTTGAGTTTTTTTAAAAAATGAAATTGATTAGTGATAACAAATATAACTATGTAAAGTGTTTTAACTGTGAAAGTTGAACTGTTTAATCAGTATCTGTATGACTAATACATATTTTTAAAACTGTGTACAGTATACAAAAGTTATTCAAGATGCAGTCTGAATAAACCAACAGCTGTTTGAATAGGCTTCTCTTCTTCAGTTACCACTTGACTTTTATTCTCTTCTTATATTTCAACCAGAGCAATATACTCTTAATAAATTGAGTGTCTTAACAGAAAAGAAAGTCCAGCTATTTGTGTTTAGATGTAGGTAGAAATGCTGTACAGTGCTGCTGCTTTTTTACTAAAAGGTCAGGTGTAGCCTTAACTTGTAGACCCTTTCTTTTGCCTTACTAGTGCTAGGGATACATGCCACCCTGCTGCTCAGGAAGAAGGAAGAGGAAGAAGGAAGATATATATGCATATATATATATATATATATATATATATATATATATATGTGTGTGTGTGTGTGTGTGTGTGTGTGTGTGTGTGTGTGTGTGTGTGTATGATGTTTATGTATATATATGTATGTGTATGTATATACATACATATGCATCTCATATATATAAACATGATACATATATGTTAATGTATATCTGTTAAGTTAAAAGCAATGAGTTTGCTTTGTTTTTGTTTTCTTTGTTTTCTGAGACAGTATCTTACTTTGTAGCCTTGGTAGGCCTAGAGTTCATTCTGTAGACTAGATTGGTCTTGAACTCAGAGAGATCCACCTGTGTCTGTCTCCCGAGTGTTGGGATTTAAGGAATTCTCCACATGCCCATCAAGTTGTGTTAGTGTAAAAATACATTAGAGCAGACAGATTGGAAAGGTAATGGAGTAAACACACAAATAAGCATAATCTGGAGTTGATTTGTTAGTAGAAGCTGTCGTGAGTGTGTGGGGAAAACAATTGAGAACATTAGCAGAGGCTGGATATAAAGCAGTAATGGGTTAGGTAAGGCTTGCAGAAGATACTCAGAAGTTTGTTCTGACTTACTACTGGTAGCATAAGGCATGGCAGACGTCAAGTGCTAGGTTTAAACTTGGTCAAAAGAACAAGCTGCTTTGTATCAAATGTAAACTTTTCAGATTTTTGTAGTTCTGAGATTCAGCACTTACTAATAGTAGGAGACCAGATAACCACATGATTCCCTCTTCCTGTTCAGCTTTGTTTTCTTTCTCTTCCACCCTTCTCCTTCCTTCCTCCCTTGCTGATGCACTTACTCCATAAACCCTCCACCCCCAAGTCTTGGTTTGTCGCTCAGCATGGGCTGGCATTCATGGTGATGCTCCTACTTCAGACTCCTCTAGTGTTGAGAAAACAGATGTGAACTTGTTGCGGTAATATAGTGGCACCCAATCTGGTTTGTTGTTATTATGGAGCTGCTATGTTCCCCACTAGGCTAGGCCTGAGGTCAAGAGCATCAGCAGCACGTTCTTGCTGCTGCCTCCCTGCTGCTTCGGCTCAGGCCACAGGCTCAAGCCGCCAGATCAGGCAGCCAGAGACACTGGGCCTGCCACCCACGAGATGCCAGTGTGGGAGGTGGCTCTGCCAATCTTCCATACTGTCTCCACAAGGCTGGGCAGATCCTACACCATCCTGCCAATGACATAGGCCTGGTAAAAATGAGACTCTAATGTTTAAAAGTTATCCAAAGGCTTTATATGTTTGGTAATGCTCAATAACAAGATGCCCACACAATCAGAGGTGTAACCCAATACCCAACCTAGATATATCAATTACCTTTTACTGCTAGAAACACACGTACATTTGTTTCCATTTTCCCCTCTCTTCCATCCTCTCTCTGCTAGCTCCTCCTTTTCCTTCTTCTCTTCCTCTTCTTACTCTTCCTCTTCCTCTCCTTACTCCACCCACCTTAGCTCCTCACACCTTAGCTCCTCCTAATTTGCATGAAAAATATGCCATTACATATTACCCTTCCTGTTAAAAAAACTTTCTCTCAAAATACAAATAGAACATAACTATACCAATTTGTGTCAGTAAGATACAAGATAGACCTAATACCCAGTTCATCATTTTTGTCAACTAAACAGAACCTCCGTCATCTCTTTAACTAAAAGACTTAGTTCTGAACCTGGCTTATGTCCTGGCTTCAGAATGAATGCCATCTGAAAACCATCCTCTCAAATCTGTTCTCTCAAAATAAATAGCCTAGGTTGGCTATGAGACTACAAGTCTTCAACCCCATCAGAAATCCAGAATGACTGAATTAACTAAAGATATGGGAAGCACAAAGCATAGCTTCCAAAACTTAGCCAATTTATAGAGATTGCTGATTACCTGGACAGTCCTTTACTTCAAAATGTTGGAGCATCTGATCTTCAGCCTTCTGGCCCAGGATCATCTGACAGACCTAGTAATGCAGAATTTTTAAGGGCTGATCACTCTGTCTTGGCAGATATAATTAGTTTACTATTTTGCAAGTGTGTCCTTTTCTGGACAGTATATTCTCTGTAGATGAAAAGAGTCAATTTTTCCTAGCGGCTGTCTCATCACAACTGGAGTAACTCCAGAGATGCTCAATTTCTTCTTAGAATCCAAGACAGGGAAGCTGTCAGGAGCAGACAGGTCTCTAATCAAAATGAACATTAATACAGAAATGTTTGTAACGTCAATTCTGTGGACTTTTGACATTTCTGAAAACCAACTACCTATGTAAAGCAATCTGAACTGTTGTCCATTAACTCTTCTCAGCTATTTCTAACTTAAATCTAGAAAACACCCTAACCATCAACTCAGAGCCATTAATTTGTTATAGGCACTTAACTTAGAGGCTAACCATTTCAGGTCAGTTAAAAAAAAAAATTAAAGAAGTACTGGGTCTAAGCCTTGTACCCACCAATTTTGACCTAATAGAGGAAAATATACCAATGAAACCCTTGAATTTGAAATCAAAATAAATTTTGTACCATTTAAGAAATTGTAACTTCAGCTTAATAACAATTATACAGATTTCTACCAAATAGGTTATGGCTATGTAATCAATTCTCTAAGTATTCCTCCCTGTTCCAATAAAACCATTACTTTTCCCTAGGACAGCCTAATATTAACCACCTCAGTCCCCAAGCCCAGGGAATAGGTGTGCCGACTCTTCATTAACTTCTTCAAGCTAAGTTTGGGTGTTGAGAAGAGAGGTGGGGGGAAGGGTAAATTGATAAGCCTCTGACCTCTGTGTCTTCACTGCATCCAGCTGAAATTCCAGAGGACATCAGAGGTTTGAGCTGGTCTGCTCAGCTTGCTTGATGAGTAGATATACCAAGGCTATGTATTCTACAATATACAGTTCTCAAAACAAATTTTAGTATCAAGACAATTTTTTGTTTGAATTCTGGAATCTAGTCTTATGGCAGCCTGCCTCTGTCATGTCTAGCCCATATAATTCTGGGAGGTAGTAATACCTTAATCATCTCTTCTGAAAACACACAGATAAAACCTTTTTCCTAAAAACTGCATATCCTTGAGCCAGTAACCAGAAAAACATTTATTTTGACCTCTTTCCCAGAGGAAAAATATGACCACAAAACTGAAAATCACACCCATCTTGAAAATAAAATCAATTTAATAACTAAAGTACTGCATGTGCCTATTCTTTGGCCTTCCCTATTTTGCAAAGCAGGAAATGAACCCAGAATTCCCACGGGGCCCACGTTAGACAGAACCCGAGTCTCCTGTGAGGCAGTATAACTTTATATCATCTGAATACGCCTGATTTACATTATCTTTCTGTTCGGCCCTCTGCCTAGAACAGTTTTTTATTTATGCCATCTATCTGTTTGGCTCTGTACTCCAGAGCAGCCTCTAGTTATATACTATACTTTCTACTCTAGAGTCAGTGACAGTTTTTCTAAGTTCCAAACCGTGGGCGAAAATCCCCACATAATTTCGGACAAATCTGTTTATAAATCTTTTCTAAAAGTAAATAATCCCTATATTGTAACTTTATATTTAAATCAGTAACTGCTCCACAATGGAGGCTTATTTATTTAGCTCTCTTGACTCAGAGAAGCTAATAATGTATACCTGTCTAGGCACAGAGCCACAGACAAATTTTCTCTACCTATCTTTGTTCTGAACCACAGGTGAGATTCCACATGTGAATCGGACAAAACTGTTTCTAAATCTATCTTAAAAACAAATAATCAAAATTTTAATTCATAGTTCAAATCTCTCTCTGCTAGAATTAAGCTACTTCCTTCTTTTCTTAACAAAAAGCAACCTGTGTTTCCTCACAGCAGGGACAAGCAGGTTTTTTGTTCAGGGTTCCTGTGCTAGGAGTCACATGATTTATATCAGAGCTTATTCACTCACTTTTTAAAAAGTAAATAAAACTTTTACTCTCAGGTGAAATAGACTTAAATTTCTAGTGAAGTCGTGCCAGACGTTAGTCGCCACTTGTGGTAGTATTTTAAACGGCAGTTCCCAATCTGGTTTCTGCTTAATCAGCTGTCATCTTCTCAACTAGGCTAGGCCTGTAGTCTCGAGCAGCGGCCTGTTCTTGCTGCTGCAAGGCTCAGGTGGCCAGAGACACTGACCTTGCCACCCACGAGATGCCAGTGTGGAAGATGGCTCTGCCAATCTTCCACAATGTCTCCGTAAGGCTGGGCTGAGACCAGACTATCCCGACATCCACGCAGTACCCAGCAGAAATGAGACTCTAATGTTTAAAGATTATCCAAAGGCTTTATATATTTGGTAATACTCAAATAACAAGATGCCCACACAATTAGAAGTGTTAACCAATTAACTAACCTAGATATTAAGTTGTTACCCAGGGCTGTTCCCAATACATGCTTGATCCCCCACTGCTCCTACATCTCTGGCTCCTCCCTAGCTCCGCCTCTTTCTTCTCCTTTTCTTCTCCTTACTCCTCCTCTTCCTCTTTTCACTCCTCCCACCTTAGCTCCTCCCAACTTGCAGGGGAAATATGCTGCTATGCCTGGTTTACCATTGAGCTATTAAGGCTCTGCTGTTTCAAATTGGGTATTTTGGTAGATAGGTGGAGCTCATATGTAAATCTAATAAAATGTACATTTATATACAATTAGTTATGCTCTATAACTATATCGTGTTGAATTTGTTTCTATATGTAACTTTGATGTGGTTTTGAGCTTTATTAACTTATGTTCTTTCAATTTTATGACTTGGTCAAAGCATTGTGTGAAAGGTTATTTTCCTACAAAGAGGAAGTTAAGGTCAAGATTGACAAGGAAATACATCCTGTAAAAATCCTACCTTGGAGGCAAAGGCAAGAAGATTGAGTTTGAGGCAAGCCTGGAAGACCCTGTCTTAAAAAGAAAAAGGAAAAGGAATTAACTTCTTTCCCCTTGTTTGAAAAACAAAAGCCAAAAAGAAATATTATTGGTCATGAAAGTGGAACATGTATTTCACACTCTGCGTATGATTTGTTTTCCCTGAAATTCATAAATACTATTTATGAAATTACAAGAGCTTCCTAAAGTGGCTGAAAATATGCTTTAACAGCCAACTGATAAAGTGAAAACTGAACAAAATGTGTATTCAGAAGAATGATTCTCTGAAGGAATAACAGTCCAAATGAATAACCCAAGTATGGAAACATTAAAAACAAAATGTCTAGGGCTTATTAAATCTTAATTGTAGACTTATTTTCTTTTGTAAGTCAAGTTAAAAGAAAATTACCTCGTTAAAATATTGGTGGTCAGTGTTATGGAACATGTTAAACCATTATTTATTTCCCTAAACATTACTTCCTTTTTGGCATTAACATATGTGCTCTTTCTATGTAGGAGAATATATAAAAAATTGGAGGCCAAGATACTTCCTTTTGAAGACAGACGGCTCATTCATAGGCTATAAGGAGAAACCTCAAGATGTGGACTTACCCTATCCCCTCAACAACTTCTCAGTGGCAAGTAAGTGAATAACAGTTGTTAATTCACCTTGGGTTCATTTATCTGCACGATGTTATGTGGCAGGTTTGTTTATGGGTCTTGAGAAACCAATGCAAAAGTTTGCTTACATTTAATGGAAAGAAATGATCAACTGTGTAAGAACTTTTAACTCCTTATGACAGGGACTTACAATCTTATGCAGTGTACAATCTTATGCAGTGCTGTGTTCTGTACTTAGAGTTGAATGTAATAAATGTAATTGCCCATCTATGCAACTTAAGTTTTTTATATAAGATGTAAAAAATGACCTATGATCTGGGTTGTAAGATGTTATCTTACTTTCTGCATTACCTCACAGAATTCCCTGTCAGCGTTTTGTTGTTTGGCTTATTATATAAATGTTTTTCTATTAGAAATCATTTCCTGGGATTATTTTGTATTTTTAGTTATATTCATATTTTTACTACATCTAACAAAATGCTCATAGTTTACTTAGCAGTCTTGTCTTTATTGAATTTTTTAATTGAAAGATGTCCATGATGATAATAACAATGATTATTTTTATTTTTATATTTGACCAAGCTTTTAAATGGTTTATACCTACTGATCCAATTAAAGGATCTTCCTGTGTTTATCCAGAACTAAAGCAGTTTCAAGTTCAAATTGACATATAGAAGAACTAGGTAGAGTCTAGTCTACAGTGTTAAAATGTTTAATTAGATGGCCTCCTTTACTCTATTGTAGTTGGATGATATATGTTAGATACGTTGGAAAATATGGGAGAACTGATATTTGTGAACATAATTAAATAACCAAAAGATCCAGAAAATAAAACACTTTTTAAGTATTACAGAATTCATTTTACCACAAAAGAATTTCAACCTTCATTTCCAGTTTTTAAAATAAAGCTAAAAGAGTATGGAATTACAAATAATTGAAGAAGGATAGTATTTTTCTAAAATTTTATCAAAAAACTTTATGTGCAACATATTTTGATCTTTACCATCATCGATACTTCTCTTGCGAACTTCCTTGGGAACTAATTTTAAAACCCTTTCCATTCATATCTTTGCTTTCTTGTGTAGAAAACTCTTATTTTTGAAATGAAAGCTCCCTATCATTGTATGTTATAAATGCATATATGTACATGTATATGTGTATATTAAGAAAAACAGCCTTTTCTCTATCAAAACATGTTCATTATATATTAGTGGCTGAGGTAAGTAAGAAATTGTTTAATCACTTTGACAACGGGGATAGTATGTTTTGGGGTTTTAAATTAATTTAAGACATATTTCAGGCTAAAGGAATTGCGGTTGAACATTTGCTTACTAATATGGTAGAAATTACCTTTTAAATAGTTGTTATGTCCTGCTAAAAAATTTCCACCAACTCTATTCGTTTGTCTGAAATAATTTATAAAAGAACAGAAAAATCTCTATCTGCTGATCAAAATGCAGCATTTTTTGACCTTACGAAATTTCACACCCCAACAAGTTTTAAAGACATACTGTATGTCACAGTCTGCCAACATCTGCTCTAACACTTCCACTGGCAGAGGCTGAAATAAATGTGTACTTGTGCAGAGAGATCCTATAGAGTGACTGACAGCTTCTCCAGAAGATAAATAGCAGTTGACATCTGTAATTTTTACTTGCATAACTAAGTACTTGTTGGTACTTGAATCTTGCAGATAAAGTAGTAGTTGAATACCTAATTTTCAGGAGTATTACCTTCGATCCTACCATGAGTCCATTTAAAATTTTACTTTTAAAGCTTTATTATAATATTAAATGATATAAATAATTAAGGAAATAATACTTCATTGAAGGGATACTTGTGAAAGAAATGGTTCAAATTTCTACTTTGGCTCAAGCTCTGAGTATGACTGGGGGCAGATCATGTTTTAAACTCTGATCCTAACATTTTTTTTATCAACAAACTGAGTATTTGCTTGCTGCTTTGTAAGGTAGAGTTTGAGCAGGCCCATGAAGATGAAGTAAATAGGAAGCTAATTCAAACAAATGAGGAGGCAGAAGATGACAGTGCTTTTATGGGGCATCAATGAAAACAACCTGTTTTCTTTGACTGGCAGTTAGTTCCTCACTTCCCTTGGCCCTCTATGAAATATTGTTCTTCAAGAGGCTGGAGAAATGGCTCAGCAGTTAACTGCTAACTGTGGTTCACAGCATCTATAACACTGGTTCCAGGGGATGTGACACCCTCTTCTGGCCTCTCTGGATACCTTTATGTACATGGACAAGCAGATGCAGACAAAGGCATGTAAATAAAAATAAAATTTATGAAGAATTGATTTGGAATTTTGATGGGGATTGCATTGAATCTGTAGATTGCTTTTCAGAAGATGGCCATTTTTACTAAATTAATCCTGCCAATCCACGAGCATGGGAGATCTTTTCATCTTCTGAGATCTTCTTCGATTTCTTTCTTCAGAGACTTGAAATTCTTGTCATACAGATCTTTCACTTGGTTAGATTCACTCCAAGATATTTTGTATTATTTGTGACTATTGTGAAGGGTGTCATTTCTCTAATTTCTTTCTCAGCCTGTTTATCCTTTGAGTAGAGGAAGGCTACTGATTTGTTTGAGTTGATTTTATATCCAGCCACTTTGCTGAAATTGTTTATCAGGTTTAGGAGTTCTCTGGTGGAAGTTTTATAGTCACTTAAGTATACTATCAGATCATCTGCAAATAGTGAAATTTTGACATCTTCCTTTCCTATTTGTATCCCTTTAACTTACTTTTGTTGTCTAATTGTTCTGGCTAGGACTTCCAGTACTATATTGAATAGGTAGGGTGATAGTGGGCAGCCTTGTCTAGTCCCTGATCTTAGTGGGATTGCTTCAAGTTTCTCTCCAGTTAGTTTGATGTTGGCTACTGGTTTTCTGTATATAGCTTTTATTATGTTTAGGTATGGGCCTTGAATTCCTGATCTTTCCAAGACTTTTACCATGAAGGGATGTTGAATTTTGTCAAATGGTTTCTCAGCATCTAGTGAGATGATCCCCATCAAAATTCCAAATCAATTCTTCATAGAGATAGAAAGCAATTTGCAAATTCATTTCAAATAATAAGAAACTCAGGATAGGGAAAACTATTCTCAACAATAAAAGAACTTCTGGGGGAATCACCATCCCTGGCCTCAAACTGTACTACAGAACAATAGTGTTAAAAAAACTGCATGGTATTGGTACAGAGACAGACAGGAAGATCAGTGGAATAGAATTGAAGACCCAGAAATGAATCCACACACCTATGGTCACTTGATCTTTGACAAAGGAGCTAAAACCATCCAGTGAAATAAGACAGCATTTTCAACAAATGGTGCTGGTTCAACTGGAGGTCATCATGTAGAAGAATGCAAATCAATCCATTCTTATCCCCTTGTACAAAGCTCAAGTCCAAGTGGATAAAGGACCTTCACATAGAACCAGATACACAGAAACTAATAGAAGAGAAGGTAGGGAAGATTCTAGAATACCTAGGCACAGGGGAAAAGTTCCCGAACAGAACACCAATGGTTTATGCTCTAAGAACAAGAATTGACAAATGGGACCTCATAAAATTGCAAAGCTTCTGTAAGGCAAAGAACACTGTCAATAGGACAAAACGGCAACCAACAGATTGGGAAAAGATCATTACCAATCCTACATCCAATAGAGGGCTAATATCCAAGGTATACAAAGAACTCAAGAAATTAGACTCCAGACAACCAAATAGCCCTATTAAAAATGGGGTACAGAGCTAAACAAAGAATTCTCAACTGAGGAAACTTGAATGGCCAAGAAGCACCTTAAGAAATGCTTAACATCCTTAGTCATTAGGGAAATCCAAATTAAAACAATTCTGAGATACCACCTCATACCAGTCAGAATGGCTAAGATCAAAAACTCAGGTGATAGTAGATGCTGGAGAGGATGTAGAGAAAGAGGAACACTGCTCCATTGTTGGTGGGATTGCAAGCTGGTACAACCACTCTGGAAATCAGTCTGGTGGTTCCTCAGAAAATTGGATATAGCATTACCTGAGAACCCAGCTATACCACTCCTGGGAATATACCCAGAAGATGCTCCAACATATAACAAGGACACATTTTCCACTATGTTCATAACAGCCTTATTTATAATAGTCAGAAGCTAGAAAGAACCCAGATGTCCTTCAACAGAGGAATGGATACAAAAAATGTGGCACATTTACACAGTGGAGCACTACTCAGCTATTAAAAATAATGAATTTGAGAAATTCTTAGGTAAATGGATGGAACTAATATATCCATCTCTTTAGAGGTTTGCCAGCGTCCAACATATTCAGAGGCAGATGCTCACAGCTAACCTTTGATCTGATCAAGGGGTTCCCAATGGAGGAGTTAAATGTTAAATATTATATATTCTATTAATAGCTACAATTTGAGTCCTCTATTTTTCTCCTAATTAAAAATGTTCCTTCATGGTCTGGCTTCTAAGAGTGCTTTATTTGGTTATCTGCTCCTCTGGTGATTTAAGTCCTTAAGTTTGGCTGTCCAAGACCATATGAAATAAGTTTAGGAGAACATGACTTTATTCCTGGTCTCTAGTAGCAGAGAAAGGTTGTTTAATGGAGCTCATGGTGTGGCCAGCCCAGCATAATCTGTAAACTCTAGGTTCATTGAGAGACTACCTTAAAGGTAGAGTGGAGAGTGATTGAGGAAGGTGACAGAGGACTCCAAACACATGTGCATATTACCAGTGCTAATATGTATGTGCATGTGGTCACACATTTTAATAAAATTTCCCAGAAATAGCCTTTTTACTCATTTGAAAAATATAATATGGACCAGAAGGATTTTAAAAATGATTTTTCCCAATATTCATTATATAAGAATTCTTCCTGTCTTAATAACACTGTCCAGGCTAGGGGTAGAACATATCCTTAGCATGCATAAGGCCCTGGGTTCAGACTGCAGTATCAGGAAAAAAAAAATCCAAAAACCTTTGTTCTCATTGATTATACTACTTAACTACTATTTGACTGAATCTACTTTTGATGATTTCTCCAGTAGCCACCTTATTTCTAATGGTGAGCGGAGTCAATTTTTGTTTTTCCTATGTTGGATTCACTTCACTGCTAAGGACCTTATAAACAAAAGAAAAATATACACATACATTTGTCTACCATTAATTTTATCTAGACTTTGGAAACCAAGACCCCAAAGACTTGTATGTTTTTGTGTTGTGGGTACCCCCCACCAAAGTTTCGCTTTGTAGCCCTGAGTGGTCTGAAACTTGTTATATAGGCTGGCTTCAACCTAACAGAGACCTTCTTACTTCAGCATCCCTCATGATGAGATTTAATGCATGTGGATTAATGAAAAGGTGGGTAGATGATCATGGGCAAATAGGACTGGGAATATAGGTAATGTACTGGTAATAGACTGAGGAGGACAGAGCAAGGCCTGTTTGTTGAGAACTTTCTCTTGATTACTATCTTCAGAGATTTGTTCCAGGAATAGGAAAGACATTTCTTTTTTCTTTTCTTTTTTTTTTTTTTTCCTACTGTAACTTTATTTTATTTTTTAATGAAATCATGATTTTTACTTTTTCACACAGGGGTTATAAACACAGAAAGGCAGGATGTGGGGAAGGGGATGACCCAGGAACATAGGTGTTCAGGGGGAGTACAGATATCTTCCAGAACAGAGTATCGGTTGGGTGAAGGTTCAGGGAACATGTCACTATGACTCTGTCTATGAATCACTTGTTTCTTATCTAAGCTGGTACTATCCACCAAGGTTACCTATCCACAAGGTCTATGGCTATTAGTTCTTATCCAGGCTGGTAAATTTCCACCAAAGCTGCCTGTTGACAGTATCTTATAGCTATCTGTGTTAGTGTTTTTTCATAGAGACCAAGGCTTTGTGTTAGCAGGCTGGCTTAGGCCTATGCCTGATTTTAGGCCTTCAGTGTATAAGCAAGGCTGCCCCTGACATCTTCTCCCTTCTCCAAGTATGGGAGGACCGTGGCAATTCCAGTCTTGCAAAGGAGGGGATAGAGGCCTGATGGCTCTGGTCTTCCTGTCATTTTCCAGTGAACCATGAGGGCCATACCCATCCCGATGTCTTTTTCCTGTAGAGGGGATACTTTTGACATCAACCCCTATACAGTTAGGTTTGTCCCTCAGGGAACCCAGAAGGATATTTTAAATTTTTATTTATATTCCCTTGCAGTGCTTAGCCTCGCAGCATAAGCAATAATTTAAATCGCCAGTCAGAGGGGTTTCTGGGTGGCTCCTCTCTGTTTTGCCCAGGGCCAGAAGTCCCCTCTTTTAGGTTGGGTGGAGATGGGTTTTGGGAACACCCTGGATAGAGTAACAACCTCATCTTGAGTCTTGTGGTCCTCTATAGATAACTTATGATAATATATCTGAATAGGTTTTGCTGTCAAAATTATCTGTTGTTTCACAAAGTTAGTCAGCCTATTTAAGGCCCAGGGACCAAAAGAAATAAACAAAAGTTACACAATTATTGGTCCCAAAATGGAAGGAAGTAGGGTTGACAATCATGAAGGGGTTGAAAACCAATTCTTGTATGAGCTCTCATCTTTCTCTCTCACTCCCTGTCTTTCCTCAATGCCTTCTCTTACCCTTTTCATGTTCTCTTTAACCATCCCTGTCTTGTCTATGTAAAAGCAGCATTCTTCTTTAAGGGCTATACACAATCTAGAGCTGTACACAGTGTTTTTATTGTAAAAGTAAATCAAGTGCAATAAAGTCCTTTGCATTTTTTTGGAGATCACTATAGACAGCAAAATGGGGGGTTTCTTCAGATTAGTGGTATCAATCTCTAGCTGTTTGATGTCCTTGTCAATGACCCGTTGAAGGTCTGAGTAGTATAAGTTCAGAGGCCAGCGTCAGGATTAGAACTTCCAACAGCAAACACCATGTGTGATTCATTTTTACCTGGAAAGGAAAAAGAAGGGAATTCTCAGGGAGATTTCTCTTTTCTGGATGTCAAATGTTATTCATCTTATTTATAATTGGGCCTGGCTTTGTGGGGGTATCTATTTACTTCATTAATCTTTCTGGCAGCCATTTAGCTGTGCCTTCTTTGGTATCAAACAGGCATACCACTCCTCGGCCCCATATGAGAACTGTGTCTGGGCGATTACATTTAAAGGTAAGAGGGTCCTTCCACATAACTATGGCATAGTTTTTATTGGTCTCAGCATGCCAAACTCAATCAGCAGCAGCTTTGTCATGAGCTTTTAGATTTAGAAAATTAAAAATGAACAAGGCATGATGGAAAGTATTTCTGGGTGACTTCTTCTGGGGATAAAGTTCCCCCTCTTTCGTTTTAAAAGCCAATTTTTTAGAGTTCTTGTAAAACCAGGGCAGAAGCGCCAGTAGCTGCTACCCTTACTCAGAGAATTATTAAGATATTATTTTGAAGTTTTATAATATCTGTTTTATAATATCTTGTTTTGGAGGATTATAAGGAATTCCAGTAATATGGGTAATGATAAATTATTAACTTAAACATCTCAAATGTCTGACTGTAACAGTCAGTTTTGTTTATCTTAATCTGATATGGAACACCAAGCATAAAAGATACTATAGGCAATAACTAATTATATTTTAATCTTCTTTTGTTAAAGTAATTGTAACTAGAAAGCCTGAAAAGGTGTCAAATCACATATACATATTTTAATTTTTTTAAATAAAAAATGAGCAACATCCACTTATCATAATTGACTGGTATAAGTCCTCAAGTATTAACACTATTGTGAAAATATTGAGGACACTAAAAACAAATTTTGTAATTAGACCTATATACTCTCTAAAGATGTCAAATTGTTGTCTCAGGCTATTATTATTAAACATAGATCTATAAAAATATACTATCTTGTGGTGATGTTATATAACAGATGACTTTTTAAATCTTAATGATGATCTTATAAAAATTTTTAAAATTATATCCATGATTATTAAGCTCTTTTATAACAAGATTGTTACTAGGCCTTTTTCTGATAGTCAAAAACTATAATAAGAATTTTGTCAGTCTCTCAGATAACATCGGTTAATTGTTCCTAGACAAATAACCAGACTTTTACTTAGAACACATTTCAGGAAGTTATAAAACAATTTGTCAAAGGACCATGAAAAGGGAACCAACAATTTATCATAGGTATTAGGATAGAAAATAAAATATTGTCTGGGCTTACCTACACAAATCTTCACTAATAACCCAGTTATTAGTTCTGTAGCTATCTTCTTTTGGAACTGTTGGAAAGAGATTACTTTCTTGCTCTTTCTAAGGTATAATTTTTGTCCTTGTATTGGAGCTTTCCCACTATTATCCTTTGTAATGCTGGGTTTGTGAAAAAATATTGTGTAAGTCCGGTTTTGTCGTGGAATATCTTGGTTTTTCCATCTACGGTAATTGAGAGTTTTGCTGGGTATAGTAGCATGGGCTGGCATTTGTGTTCTCTTAGGGTCTGCATGACATCTGTCCAGCATCTTCTCACTTTTATAGTATCTGGTGAGAAATCTGGTGTAATTCTGATAGGTCTGCCTTTATATGTTACTTGGCCTTTTTTCCTTACTGAATTTAATATTCTTTCTTTGTTTTGTGCACTTGGTGTTTTGATTATTATGTGACGGGAGGTATTTCTTTTCTGGTGTAGTCTATTTGGTGTTCTGTAGGCTTCTTGTATGTTTATGGGCATCTTGTTCTTTAGGTTAGGAAAGTTTTCTTCTATAATTTTGTTGAAGATATTTATGTCATATTAATTTCACTGTAAATTATTGCCACTCTATGTGTTTTTTAGCATTTACTTGTTTTAGGCTGACCTCAAGACAGTTGCTTGTTTTTCCTTATCGTTCAGTATTTCATTTCTGCCTCTGCTTGAGTAGAAACCTGGGTCTATTCTCTATCTTTTCCTTTCCTTCACATCTTTACCACACTCTCAGTCCATTCCTAGTTCTGTTGATTTTTATCCTTACGTTGAAACCTATTATGTATTCCTCAAACTATTTTCCTGGAATGACTCACCCTCTTAGTCTGTGATACAGAGTCTTAACTTGATCTCTGCATCTTGTCTGTGCCACTCATGTTCTCCTTTCACTTGTCTGTCAGAAGGATCTTTTTAAAATTACATCCTAAGTATGCCATTCTCCCCAGGAAATCTCTGCCTTGGATCTTCATTGCCTCCTGAATGCTGTCCAGCTTCCTTTATGTATCACACTAGGATCTCTGCACTCTGGCTGCTCCTTTCCTCTTGGGCTGCATGTCTCTTCTGCTCTGCAGTTGTGCTTCAGCAGAGCTCAGCTGGTTATAGCTCCCTAAAAACTTTGCTGCTCTTCTGCTCTTGGTCTTGGCTTCTGGTTGCAGTATCCTCATCTTCCTATTTGCCTGTGTAATTTTCTTTTTAAAATAAATAAAATTTATTTTAAAATTTTTTCCCCACTAATTCATTTAAAACTATTCCTCTGCCTTCCTCAAACTGAGGTTTGAGTGTGAACGTGTATGTTTATAACCTTGTTTCTTGGGTATCTGCTTCATGGCTATGTCTTATTTATTAGTCTGTGCTATTCTAGGTGAAATAGTTTGGTCTTATCTCCTAGTGTCTACATACTATGACTTTAATAATTATTCTTGAATATCTGACTACATACTATGTAAATTTCTCCTTTTTAAATAAGAAAATGAAGCCTTTAGAGTCAATGATTTGTTTAAGGTTATCTTACCAGGTAATGGTATTTAAATACATGGATTAAAACTTATGTGACTCAAGCCAGAAGAGATGGCTCTGTATTTAAGACTGCATACATAATGAACTGAGTTCAACCCCCAGCCTCTATATCAGGTGGCTCAGTACTGCTTATAACCCCAGTTCAGGGAGATTGACACTTCTGGCCTCTCTGAGTACCTGCACTCACTGGTACATACCCACCCCATACACATAATTAAAAATAAAATGATTCTTTTTTTAAAAAAATCTTGCAGTACTCTGCTGTCATTTAAATGTTATTTTTTTCACTCCCCATTGTAGTTGGATCTTATGTTAGTGCATTACATACTTATTCTTTTGTTGTGAAAAATGCCTAAAAGAAGCCACCGAAGGCAGGCAGTAGGATTTATTTTTGCTCATGGCTTTGGGGTTGTCCTACATTAGAAGTTAATCATTTTGCTTTGAGCTCATCGCGAGGCACTGGTTTATGGTGAAAGCATGTACCGGAATAAAATTGTTTATCTCATGAGCAGGGAACAAAAAGAGAAAGGACCAGGTTCTCATGACCACCTTTAGGGATATAGTACCAGTAACCAAAAGACTGCACATCAGGTCACATCTCATAAAGTTTCTACCACCTCCCAAGAGCTCTAGGCTAAACATTGTACATGTAAAACATGCCTTTGCAGAATATTTAAAATCTATAATAGCAGATAGTTTTCAACTTCACTTTTCATTGATTTAGAATATAATAATTATTATTTGAATTATTAAGTAGCCATTGGCATTTAGAATGGAAATTTATAAAGTACTAGACAATGTGGATAACAACATTTGACCTTTATTCTAATTTGAGTTTATCAGATCAAATATGGACTGTGAATGAAGGTGCCTTCTAAATACAGTGAAATAGAGATGAAATTTAGAAATGTTTTAAGTATAGTATAACCATAACTAAAAGTTACCATGACTTATTTATAATAATCATAGATTGAGAAAACATTGTTGCGAATACATGCATACTGAGTTGAAGAATACTGCTACAGATACATATTGTCACATGGTACTTTGAGCAAAGTAGCTTTTCTATCCAGTATCTCTGATATTTTTCACTTATCATATTTTTACTGAATTCTTAGATTTTTAAACTTCAAAGAGGGAATAATTTCTCTATGGAAGACTGAGAACTGCCGAGATGTTTTTAAAAACAGGTTCATCCTGTTTTTGCAAGGCTCCTCTCACTCTGTGTGGTAAGAAGCAGGGTGTACCAGCAGTTGTCCCAGGAAGCTCCTCCTAGAAGTCTGTGCTATGTGCTGCAAATGTTGGTCTACCCTGAAAATGTCTCTTTTCTAAAACTTTTCTTTATTCTTTTTTAAAAGATAGGATACCTACATTCCTAGCTGCCCTCTTTTGAAATGAATGTTTCCTATCTAACCTATTTTTTACTCACATTGAAAGTCTTAAAACCACCAAAATCATCTTCATGGCTGAAAATTGTTAGATTTGGGTTTCAGATTTGGAGACAAATCAGTTCCTGGTTCAAATCAAAACATATGGAAGAGAAATTTAGATTTAGCATTAATCCTGTATATCTAGAAGAGCCATTAGCTGTCTAGATACGAATTATGAAAATTCAGAGTAATTAAATTTTAAAAGTTTGTTGATCATTTAATATCTTATTTAGTGCCTAGCAGATTATATCATAAATTTTAAATATAGGAATTTGACATAAACACTGTATAGTATTATCATTGTACACATAGTAGGTGAGGAGAAAAATGGGTTTAGTTGCCAAAATGGATTTTATAAAAAGTAAATGCCATGGAATTGGTGAAAGAAGAAATATGTCATAATTAAGTAGAGTTACTAAATAGTTTTTATTTGAGTTGTTAGCATGAGTTCTGGATAATAGGGTTTGAAAGAAGGAAAGGAATTATTGATTATATAAGCATTTAAGTTAGAAATTAATACCTTGCTTTGAGCATCTGGTTATATTGCATGGTGGTAGGTGTATATCTTCAAACAAACAAGCTGTCAGTCAGCTCTTCCTGTTATGAGCCACCTCAGGTCTTCATTCATTCTCCCTGGATTATGTTAACAGTCTCCTAATTGTTTTCTTAAGTTCAGAAATTCTTTTCTCTCAGATACTTGGAATAAATGCATATATATGTTAAAAACAACATTGTCCAAGTACCATTCCTTCTCTCAGACAAATCTTAGAGTTGCTCTATGTTTTTAACATGGGGAAGCTGAATTATTATTTTTTTACTTATCCATAAATACTTGTACAAAGTAAAAATTATATCTTTATATATACATCATGTTTTCAGAATTTCTCTACATGACTTAATATTCTATATTTTTGTTGCGGTAGCGGTGGAGATGGAACTCAGGGCCTAAACAACCTTGATGATGAGCAATACCTTAACTCCATGATGTTTTTTATGTAAACTGCTACAGTCTGTTAAGTTCAGTACC
This sequence comes from Arvicanthis niloticus, assembly GCF_011762505.2. Classification (NCBI taxonomy): domain Eukaryota; kingdom Metazoa; phylum Chordata; class Mammalia; order Rodentia; family Muridae; genus Arvicanthis; species Arvicanthis niloticus. The sequence continues at coordinate 67,086,829 of NC_047673.1, read as the reverse complement.
ATGCACATTTATAAGTGTTTTCGCTTTGAGTGAGTTCTCAGACTTATTTTATATGCTTAATCTTTTGAAGATTGGATGTATTTTTACTTCTAAATCTGAGGAAACTTTTAGATAGATGGGAAAATAAGTCTAATAATAGGTTTATCACACTGTAAATAGCAGATGCCTTATTTGAAAATAAAACAGAAAATTTCAGTGTAAACTTAATCAAATGGCTTTTGAAGAACCAAGTTTCTGATGGCTAAGGATTGCACATGTGTCAACCAGTTACTCCTATGTAGTCAGAAGTTCCCTTTTTCTTTTCATAATCTCCCAGTGTCTTTCTGAAGAAACTCTTGCTTACTATCCATTGGGGAGATGCTAAAATTAAATTGTTTTTAAATCACTGCTTATTTAAAGGGGAGACTATGTAGTAGGTAATGGTTTTAAGAGAAAGCAGGCTGGGAGTGATAAGCTCTGGAAGCTTACAATCTGAGATACTAGAATGGAAGCAAACCCCAGCAGAAGTAGCTTCCTTTGCACCCACTCTTCTGTTTCTACCACTGAGCTAGGTCCATCAAGGTTGACCATCTGTTACCTGTCTATAATAGATGGTTTTTCTATAATTGTTACTGAATTACTTTTAAGTGCTTGTAAAAAAAATTATTGGTTATTTTGTTTATTTACATTTCAAATGTTATCCTCCTTCCCGATTCACCATCCACAAATTCCCCATCGCATCCCCCACTCCACCTCAGCCCCACCCCCCTTCTATGAGGGTGTTCTGCCACCCACCTCCTTCTTCACTGCCCTAGCATTCCCCTCTGCTGGGGCATCCAGCCTTCACTGGACCACTGGCCTCCCTTCCATTGATGCCAGATAAGGCAGATATGCAGCTGGAGCCATGTGTCCTTTCATGTGTATTATTTGGTTGGTGGTTTAGTCCCTGGGATCTCTGGGCTTGGGTATCGGGGTGGGTGGTATCTGGTTGGTTGATATTGTTCTTCCAATAGGGTTGTAAACCCCTTCAGCTCCTTCAGTCCTTCCTCTAATTTATCCATGGTCATTTCGATGGTTGGCTGCAAGCATCCACATCTGTATTGGTAAGACCCTTACAGAGCCTCTTAGGAGACAGCTGTATCAGGCTCCTGTCAGCAAGCACTTCTTGGCATCAGCAATAGTGTCTGGGTTTACTGTCTGCTTATGGGATGGATCCCCAAGTGGGGCAGTCTCTGGATGGCCTTTTTTTTTTTTTTTTTTTTTTTTCAGCCTCTGCTCCACTCTTTGTCCTTGCATTTCCTTTAGACAGGAGCAATTCTGGGTTAATATTTTTGAGATAGGTGGGTGGCCCCATCCCTCAACCAGGGGCTATGCCTAACTTCTGGATTCGGTCTCTACAGGTTCTTTCTCCCCTTTGTTGGGTATTTCAGCTAATGTCATCCTTGTTGTGTCCTGGGAGCCTCTTATTTTCCTGGCATCTGGGACTTTGTGGTCATTAGCCCCAGTTTAACTTTTTCCTTGTTTTCTCTCCTTGTGTTCCTAGATAGCAACTTGGCATACATACTCTGATTTTGAAACTGCCTATCATGTGTGTCAACATAATTGACTTATATGTGAAGTCAAGTTTATCATGTGTCTTTATAGTAACAGAACTGAGAGATTGAAAATACATACATATGAGATATATTAGATATATCTGGCTGCAGGCCAGGTAGGCATTATAGCAATGGCTGTCTCACACTGGATAGCCAAAAATTTGGTAGTTGTTCAGTACATGAGACTGGGTGTCTCAGAGTTCCCAATCCATTACAGGAGTCCCAGAGAAGTCCTAGAGAACTTCTCTAGGACTGGTCTTCGGTCTACAGTGAAATCTTGAAGAAGTAGTTTCTAATAACCAGAGAAGGAATGTCTCAGCAACAGGAAAGATGAACTTGCTAGTGAAAGTGAAGGCAAGCAGTCGAAAAGCAAAAGCTTCATTTTTCCATGGCCTTTTCTGTGTCTGTCACTAAAAATTGTGGCCCAGATTTAGGGTAGGTCTTCACACCTTAAATTATCCAATCAAGAAAAATCCCTCATGTGTACCCAGGTGCTTGGTTTTTAGTTCATTCCAAATGTAGTCAAGTTGAAAACTAAGATTGCCATAAACCTTAAGCTCTAGTGAATATTTAGAAAGTTTTGTTGGGAGTGTTATGTTCTCAACATTGTACCTAGTACTCAAAGAATTAAAAAAAGAAAGAAAGCAATCTTTTAAAAGTTGTTAGTATGGACCATACCCTTTCAGATAATGTTATCTCATTTACTTGTTACAGGAATGCTGTGAAGTGAATATTGTGTTTCCTATTTTGAAAAGGCTCAAAAAATTGTGTGATATGCTTCTTGGTAGTTGTTAGAGCCAGAAATTAAATATCTGAGTAACAGAATGCAAACTCCAAATTCTGTGTTCATTTTGTTACTCCACAGATAATAGAATTTGCAATGTAGTAGCAAAAATACTCTGTGACAATTGGAATTAGTACTTGACATGTTTCATGATTAAATTCTGGAGTAAGTTTTACAATAAAATACAAATTTTAGGAAAGGGGAGATTCATTAGAAACTAGACTATTGAGAAAAACCCTCTCTGGAGATTGAGATTCTTTAGAGAAATAGTAACATTTTTAAAAGACAGGCTGGATTCTAGGTAGAAATACTATTCTAATTTTAAAAATTCTCTGGAACTTCAGCTGAATATCTTCCCTTTTGAATTAAATAGGTATGAATTCTCAAGAACGAACCAAAGCTCAATGGTATGTCATTCCTGTCTCCATATAGAATGGAAACTATTGAAGGAAAAAGGAGTTTTAGTTAGGGTTACAATTGCTGTGATGAAGCATCATGACCAAAAGCAATTTGAGGAGGAAAGGGATTATTTCCCTCACTGTTACATGTTAACAGTTTGTTAAAAGTGAGGCAGGAACTCAACCAGGGCTGAAATCCACACAGAAGCCGATGCCATGGAGGAATACAGCCTACTGGGTTGCTCCTCATGGCTTTCTCTGCTTGCTGTTTTCTAGAACCTAAGACTATGAGCCCAGGGTCGGCACTACTCACAATGGGCTGGGCCTTCCCACATCAACACTAATTAAGAAAATGCCGTATAGGTTTGCCTACAGAGCAGCCTTATTATTCTTCAGAATAGTTTTTAGCTTGGAACAGATTGATATCTCTTGAAATGTTTCATTAATAAAACAAAACCAATCCTTTTCTTTAGGGTGGTGCCATAATGTGGGTAGAGAGAGGATGGACATTGGTCGTTATCTAAACTGATGTATAAACCACCAGATACCAAGCCAACTTTGATGCATAGCTAAGGATCCTTTTATTGTTGTCTTATATTATTTCTAATCCTTGCACTGTCTTTTGTGATGTCCTTTCATATTTGAATGGCAAAAACAATTCTGCTTGTTGCTTTCAAACTCTAATCAATTATGGTCTGATAAAGTCTATAGAAAATGTTTGGTTGAGCATATATACTTTTATATGATTTAGTCTTTGACTATTTTCTGTATATTATTTTGCAACTTAAAATTTTAGTTTCTAGATAGTAGAGGATTTGTGTGTGGTTTTAAAAATTAGGATCATGGTTATATGCCTATTGTAATTGGTTCTTTAATCCCATTTTAAAATTTAATGCATAGGGAACTGGAGACTGATGGGAGTAAGGAAAGAATTGACATTTAAAAACCTACTATATCAGTTGTTTTACTTTTTATAATTATATTTACCATAAGAAACATAACATATTCTTCCCTTTTTTAAAAAAACTAGATAATAAAGCAGACCTATAGAGATTAAAATTTTCTTAGCGTCTCAAAGCAAATAACTGTGGTCTAATGCTTAGCTTGAATTCATCTTGTTTATATATTGAGTTAAGATTCTTTAGGTAAAGAGTAGTCAATACCCAAAGAAAACTATGATCTTGAAGATCTGAAAGATGGTACATTCACACACACACTTATTCTCAAAGTATATTTTGAGTATGGTGAACCCATTTAGGATACATAAGGGTAGATGCCAGTGTAATGATCAGGTCTATTGATTATTTTGTAAAAAAAAAAAAAAAAATACTGCTTAATTTGAGCAGATCATATAACTGTCCTTCATCAGTATTTTGACACATGTAGACTACAGCAAAAGCTTTAAGTCCAGTGCTTGTTCTGGTCTTCCTCCTTACTTCAGCCTGTCTACTGCTTAGGGCTTCAGGGTGAGTTTTTCCAGTGGGGAGTTCAGGGGAGAAATGCTTACAATCCTCTTAACTTGTTTGCCAGTGTTATTGATCAACTCTTGTCATTCTCATCTAGTATATAAAGATACATTTTAGATTTGGGGAACAGCTTCCATCTGAGGAAAGAGTAATGGTGCAGAGAAGTTACTAGTATATAAAGCTTTCAGCATTGATCTTCAAATCATATCAGAAGCCACAGCACAGACACTAAGTTTTAGAGGAAATATCATCTGGATATTCTTGATAAATTACGTAGTTATCAACATTTTGGCAAATTGTATTCGAGTTTCACATGTTTGTTGCTTCTCCTGAATTATAAGTGCTAAATCACTGCCTTATTGTCCCCTGATCCCATATCTGTCTTGATTTAAAAGCATTTGCTAAATTTCTAGTAATGTGAAATGAGGCCTAAGGCCAGAGTGGAAGGAGGGGTCTTTCAACCTCAGGATTTAGAAAAAATATAGAGAAATTGTTTGGGGTTGGAAATAATACATAATCAAGCAGATGCTAATGAAAAAATGCAATGCAGGGGAAAAGAAAAGAGATTGGGGTGCTGTTTGGAAGTTCCATAGAGGAGAGTACATTGCCCCTTTATTATAACAATGTTTCTGCACTATAATAAGGCCTTTCACTGCAAGTGCAGCCTTTTTCATTCATTTGTTTTGTGCTCTGCTTCCTCTGTTACTAATTGTCAGCACAATAGTCTTCCAACTATGAAGTCTCAGTGTCCTTTTGGACCAATTTGTCATTGTCTTTTTCTCTCACCCCAACCAATGCACTTAGAATCTATTTCCATGGTTGCATTTTTAGATATTTTGTATGTTTTAAAATGGCAGTGCTTTTGAAACATGCCAGAATAGTTCTTGATAATTGAATCATCTAACTAGCAACAGTTACTGCTTTCAAAATGCATACTGATAGTTTCTCTTTCTATAGGCTGTTCTTATAACTTAAATATGCATATAATATACTTAAAGCAATATTTCAGTCATTTTGAACTTTGTTATAGTCTAAATTATTTGCAGATTTATTGGTTACCTTATAAATTATTCTGTTTTGTGACTTTACAAAATTTTATGTCATTTTCACATCAATAATTTTTATTGTTATAGATCATTTTATTTTGACAAGGGAATAAACAAAATTGTCATAGACTGACAGAGCTGGATGAATTCTGTTGTAAGTTTTAAAAATAGGTTATTTGGTAGACTTCTTTTCTAGAAATCACAAAGCCTAAGGTTCAGCCTCAAAACCTTATGAAACTGAGAATGATGGTACAGGACTGTAATCTCAGCACTCAGGAGATAGAGGCAAGATGATCAGAAGTTCAAGGTCATTTTCAGCTAAAAACTATGTTTGAAGCAAGCCTAAGGTACATGAGACCTTATCCTAAGTAGAAAAAAAGATATTAAACAGAAAAAGTATTTAAGGTACTAAGTTGCATTTTGAGATTTTATATATATATATATATATATATATATATATATATTCAGCAAACTGTACACTTAAAATCATTGTAGATTACTTGGTATATATATTACCACATTTTAAAGTCCATGGCAGGAATCTAAATCTTAGGCTAGAACAAAGAAGTAGACTTCAGGCATAAAATGACTGTGGGCTAGGACAGGGAAGTAGGCTCACCCTGATGAGCCTTTAGAAACAGTGATCATAGGAGTGATCACAGGACTTGGTTTATTGTCATGCACGTTCTTTGACTGTTTGTGTTTATTGTCTTGCTTGTTCCTTGACTATTTGCATCTATTGTATTGTGAGTTCCTCAACCCAGAAATTACCTTAATACTTGCATGTAATTAAAATGTTATTAAAAGGAAAAACAGTTCATGGCTAATATATTGGAATAAATAAATATAAAAATATTGTTCCCAATTTCTTATTTTGTTTCTACTAAATGCTAGTAACTATACTAACATTCTTTCAGTAAAGGGTTGCACTTTAGTGTTTGAACAATTATTTAAAAGTAAATACAGTGTATTTTTATTAGCAATTTTGTGTGTGCAAAGAAAGGTTACTGTAGAACACTTAATACATGTATTTCATGCGAGGCAGGATATGGTGGATAGACAGCATGAAAAATATTAGTAGTGAAAATGCTGACTCTCAAAATACACTTTGTATAAATAGTGGTCTCTATGGAAACCATATACATTAAATAAAATCTATTTGGAGAGGTTCATGATTTAAAGCTACCGATAGTATCCCATGAAGGTACCAAAGTAGTATTTTAAAATGCCAGAGTATGAAATACAGATCATAAAAGTGAAGAACATCTACCAGAATAGAAAAATTATATTAGTAACCTGATCATAGGCTTCTCATTATTGACTTTGTTAAGCAATAAAGAATGAGGGTTTGTTTTATTTTCAATTTCTTTGCGTGGAAAAATATATGTTGCTTTTGTGTAATATGATTTTGGGTCAGGAACAGTAACTAGAAATGTAATGCTGGGTGTAGGCCATTTTGGGAATCAGTTATTCATCATTAGTAAGTAAACATGTTTATTATGTAACATAATTGGTAATGTACAGCATGAATCCCAGACATAAGAATAATTCAGAGAGATTGATGTCATTCTCCTTGACTGGACCTAACCTGAGAAACAATCAGTACCATCAACCAGGATTCTGCAAGGGAATATTCCTTCTCTGTCCTTCCCTGTGCAGTGTTAGAGCCGGGAACAAAGATATTCAACTTCTTCTTTCCCATAGTAAAGTCGGCAGGTGAAAATTCTTTTCTTTGTAATGAAAAGGTATCATAGATGGAGAGAAACCAAGCTCAGAGAAGGAGTAGGAGGGGCAACAAAATGGACTAGGTCTAGTCTCCTTGTTTCCACAGATTACTCAGTTTTCATAGACAATTTTTCTAGCACTTTTTTTGAAAGAGCTTGGGATTTGGATTCAGATACTATTAAGGTATGTCTTCAAACAGTTTCACACAAGCTGTGCATTTTAAACAAATTATTTAGCTACTTTGAACCTTATAGATTTACTCATTTACAAAATGGAGGATAATTACACTTTATGTTTTACTTTAAAGTAGAAGCATTTAGAAACCATTCAGAGTACAGCATTTGACAGATAATGGTCACTTAATGGCTGTGCTGGTATGGCTATCTGTTGGCCACAGACTTTACCTATCTTCAGTATATTACATGAATACCTTTAAGATGTAGTTGTAATTAAACATCACTTTTTTATTTATTTAGTAGAGGAAGATGGTCTCAATATACAGCCCTAGCATCCTGCAACTCCTTATGTAGGCCAAGCCAGCCTCAAACTCACAGAGACCCAACTGCCACTGGTTACTGAGTAATAGAGTTAAAGATATGTGCTACCATGCCAAGCCTTAGGAGAATATTTTTAAAAGGATAAAAGAAGTATTCATAGATTTAAAAAGTAGAAATAAAATTTTAAACTGTTTAATAAAACCTGAACAGATGATTTCTTATAATTTCTTTTGGAAATATATACATATACATGTTAATTGGCTTTCAGGTTTGCAGAAAAATTAGAATTTCAAACAAACTGTGTCATCTGTGGTTCAGAATGGTGTACAGTAAGCAGTGTTTGAAATTCAGCTCGTAGTTGGTTATTCTGGAGTGCTTAACTAGTGTAACTGCTTAATGTAAGAGCCAGTTTAACAGAGATTTGAAAGTGGATACTCCCTGTCTAGGGAGAGTAAGATGGGTAGTGCTAAGGAGGACGTCCAGTGACCATCTCTGTGCTGCCCAGATCAACAGAGGCACAGTCTAATGCATGTGTCATCTATACCATGCATACACAATGATGGTCACAAAAATAATCTGTAAAGTTAGTATTTTGTGGCATAAGATTGTTATTTTACAGAGCTCTGGGTGTGCTTCTTTTATTTAGGTTAAATTGATTTTAGTTAGGATGACTTTTTTACAGATTAGGACATGGAGATCATGCATTATTAGTATTTCAGGACCTATTGACCTTTTATGTTGGTAATTTTTCATGAAATTAGGAGAAGTAACATTTATGTTTATAATTATTTTATTTTCTTGATGAATTATTCTTATTTAATATGTAGTGGCTTTCTCTTTGACTATTTTTACCATGAAGTATACTTCATCCAGCTATCAGAATAGCTATATGCCAGCTTGGTTTTGGTGTCTGTTTCTATTTGGTTTTTACACTTTGACTCAGCCTTTTGGTTCCTTTACCAGTGTGGTAGATGTATTTCTTGGAAACAACAGATAGCTAGATTTAGTATTTTTATCCTGTTTACCAAACTGTGTCTCTTCATTGGTGAGTTGAGATTATTTATATTTTAAATTAATATTAAGAGATGTTTATTCATTATGATAATTTTGTCGGTTGTTTTTTTTCTGGCTAGTTGGACTGTTGTTCTTTGACCTTTTCTCTCCCCTGTTGTTAGTATTAGGATCTGTTGGTTTACTGCACTGAACGTGATGATGAATTCTTTTCTAGGTTTCTTTTCTTCGTTCTCTTCTGTTGTGAAATTTGCTCTTTTTCATGCTCTTATGATTGAGACAGTCTTACTTTGCCTATTCTAAATTCATGTGAAAACTTCCAGTAGTGCTGGCTTAGTGGCCATGAACTGCTTTCATTTGTTTTTGTCTTTAAATGTCTCTGTCAATTTTCACAGCTATCTTTGCTGAATGTAGCAACATTCCGTGGTTCTTAACTTTTAAGAATACTAATAAGAGATCTGATATTATTCTAAATTCTAACATGTTTGCCTTTCTGGATTGGAGGTTTTGCCCATACAGCTTTTAATATTGTTTCCTTGACTTAGAGTTTTTTCATTTTGACTTTATTGTGTGCTGAAGAGATCCCCATGTTTGCCTGTGTTTGGATATCTGTCTCTATAGATTTACGAAGACATTTTTAATTCCTTTAGTGTTTATCTCAGACCTTTCTTGTTGTGAATTGATAGATTTGCCTCCTTGCTTACTTCTCAGAATTCTTAGATATCCATTTGTTTACTTTTCCATATTGACTTTAGTGGTAGTTTTCTGTTGACTCAAGCTCTTTATATCTGATTTTTCTTACTCTGTCTTCTGCTTTGTCAAGTCTATTATTGATGGTGCTTTCTCCTCCCCTCCCCTCCCTTCCCCTCCCCTCCCCTCCCCTCCCCTCCTCTTCTTCCTTTTCTTTTTTTTTGTTCCCATTAAAAATTTCATTTCTAGTTATCCTCCCCCATATCAGTTTTCTTGTTGAATGTTTTTAAAACTAGTATTGCTGATTATTCCCCCTCCATTTTCTGGTTTTTATGTTTCTTTTGCTTGCTTTGTTGCCGACTTTACTTTCTCATTTCAAGATTGGATGTGTCTGCTTGTTGTGTCTTTTGTGTCTTTTTTTTTTTTTACAGATAATCTTACAAAAATTTCATTTCACATTTTTATATTTTAATATAGTTTGGTAGTTGATCTGTTTCTAATCATGTTGAGGAATCTTGATATCTCAAGGTTTTTACATTTCTTGTATCTCTGTGCTGTAATTTGCTTGTCTCTTGGTATGGCTTTCTGTTACTTTTTCGGGGGGCAAGGAGGCAACCCCCCAAAAAGAGGTAGATACTAGAAATGATGCAAGCTTTTGAAACCAAAAGCCCAGATCTAGTGACACACCTTTTCCAATGAGGCCATACTTCCTAAGTCTTCCCAGCTGAGGACCAAGCATTCCAAGAAATGAACAGATGGGGAGACTATGCTCACTGAAGCTACCGCTCAAAAACAGGGTGGACAGAAGCAGGGGAAAAGCAAGGTTAAATAAATCCACAGGGGGTTGAAAAGAATGTTATGAAGGAGTAGAAATGAGGAGAGATTAAATTGGAAAAAGAAGGAACTTGTACCCAGTGGTGACATTTTCATAAACAAGATTAGTTAAATGAAGGATAAGAAATGAAGAGAAATTAAAAATGTGTTTGTTAATCTAATGTATTAAAATTAAAATAGTATTAAGTTGGAAAGGAGAAGAATCATGAGGAAGCAAAAGAAAAGATAAGGAAAAAAGTGGCTACCAATGAATACATAAAAATTAGATTAACATATAAAAAGGAATAATAGCATGATATAAAATATACTAAAACATTATTAAAAGTTTAGTGAAAAGGAAAAGTAGAATACAAAGATTAAAAGAAAAGGAAAGTATTTGATGGAGCTTCTCTCTGTGTAGTGATCCAGGTGTATATATTGGGAGGGTTTGTTGAATTTGGAGACTATTTTTTTTTTTCTTGTTCATGCTGTTGCTGATACTAGACAAGTATCTAATGTCTGCTGGAACTGTCTTCACTTGACTAGTATCCCTTCTTTTTCATGCACTGGGACCTCTGTACACCATGCTTAACTGCAGTCTGTGGGGCTGGGCAGGTAATCCTCTTAGGAAGATACTACCTGATTTCTGGTTCATATGCTCTAGGGGTGGCTAATTTGTTAGTGAATGATTTATAAATGTGTTGGAATTGTTGAAATCTCCTCTAATACTGGGCTGTGTACAGGCCGAATGCCTGCCTTTGTACTTTGTAGATAGGTGTCTCCAGAGTTCTTCCTGCCTGCTGACCTGCAGCTTGAGGCTCTCAGACTCTATAAGGTTATTCTCTGTTACGGATATCTGGTCAGCACTTGCTCATTTGATTGGAGCTCTTGCTGCACATGCCCTTTTACTTGTCCGTGTCTACATTCACTGCTATGTACAACTCTGCCTTACCTACCCTGGGGTTAAAGCAAGCCAAATTAAGATTCCCTAGTCTATGCTTGTTTTCTCCCAGGGAAATGTATGTGTGTTGTCTCCCAGGGAAACTCAGCTTTTTGTTTTTTATTTTGTTTTGTTCTTTGTTTTAACAATAGGTTTTCTTTCATGATTGTCCTTTGTCACTGCCCTTCTAGTCATACAAAGCAACACAATGGCACTTCTCTTTACCTCTGACCCATCACCTGAAGAATTCACTGTCTTACCAAGCCCATAATTCAATTTTAGCTTGTGAGGATTACAGGCTCTTAATAAGAGCAGGACAACCCATGTCTTACTTGGCTTATTGCCATTTACAAGTGGCTTCTGCTTCCTTTTCCTTGTGAGAGAGGCATGGGACTCTACATTCATACCGTCAAAATTAGACTATGCTTTGACATCTTCCTAGATTTTTTTCTAACTGAATCTAATTAGTTCCTGGCTGACTGATGCTAGTGACTATACACTAAGAATTACAAGAAGTTTATTGCTTGAGAAGACTGCACATTGATAAAAGCTACTCTTTTAAAATGTTTGATACTATAATACAATGTCAAGTGAAAAAAAAGGGGCATAGTAATAAATAAATGAAAGTATAGACATGGAAATGACAAGTCTGTGCCCAAAAGTAAACAAAACATTTATGCAATGATTATGATTTGATCTAGACTTTAAGGATTGATATTGTTATGACAATTGGCCCTTAAAAATGGAAAGGGTTAAAATAAATAGGTGTTTCAGATAGTAGAAGCTGCAGAAGCAAAAGTTAAGGATACAGGAAAGAACAAGACTTGTTTGGGAACAATTGAAGAGTCTGGTTTAGCAGGTTGAACTGGTCAGGCTCCAAAGAAATACTGAGGTCAAGTTGTGAATAACCTTCAACAGATATTTGTGGAAAGCTGTAAGTTGCTGTGTATTTTGTTTAGAATAACATTGTGTAGTTGTCAACTATTTAATGGTTTTAAGTGCTTGTGTATTTAAAGAAATACTTAATTTTATTTATAGAATGTCAGTTAATGAAAACAGAACGACCAAAGCCAAATACATTTATTATCAGATGTCTTCAGTGGACCACTGTTATAGAGAGAACATTTCATGTAGATACACCAGAGGAAAGGTAAGAGACTTGTTTATTATTATTATGTTAAAAATAGTGTAAAGATGTATTTGTATCTGGATTCATTATTTGTAATTAGATATAAAAATATTTGCAATATGTTACGCTTTATTGTTCTGTTTCTGTTGTCTTGCATGTTTAACTAGGGCTGGAAAATGATAAATCATCCTTGGACTACTTTAAAATAAAGTTCTTCTGAGAAAACAGTACATAAATATTTTTTTTAAGATGAACACTTTTTATACAAACTATATTGTGCTTATGTTTGAAATTCAGAACGAAATGTGCTAGTAAAAGGTCTCACGTGTGACTGCCTGTATGCATGTTAGTTTTAATGGCCAAATGGGAAGGATTCTAAGATTTTTGTCTAAACTTTAGAATATTAGTAAATAATAGGATTGATTAGTGTAACTAATCTATATCCTGTGACTGATGAGCAACAACACTGATGCAGAACAGCTTTGTGACGTCCACGGACTGTATTTCCATTCTTTTGATCGACTGTTTTTGTACCTGTTTTGCTACTTTCTACTTTTATCTTAATATTCTTTTATCTGATGGCCTGATAATGAGTTAGATCTAGCAAACCCAATCACAAGGTTATTTTACTACATATGCTATTATATTTTATCCTAATCAACAACTTTTAAAAGTAGAATATTAATAGCCTTCTAATTATTATTAATAGAATAACTTATTCTAACATGCTTCTCTAAGACCTTAATGAAACAAAATAATATTTTAAAATGATCAATGACAAAAGCTTTTGTTGTTGTTGTTGTTTTTTTAAATACTGTGTATTGGACCAAGGGTTTTTACATGCTAGGTGAGTGCTCTATCACTGAGCTGCAGACCTAGCCCTAGCTTTTTTTATCCTAAAATATTTTTTTAATAATACTTTCAATCAATAAATTGTGATGTATTTTAGGAGCATAGAAAAGAAAAATACCAGTGTGTCACTAATATGACTTTATTTTTTATATTGGCAGTATTCTTTGTTTTGAAGTATATACAGGCTTGTGTGCTCACCCTTCTCAGGCCTCGCTCCCATTCATCGACCCCAGGCTTCGACACACTGAGTTCATTCACAACATAGACCTCAGCATAGAGCTGTAGTCATAATAGCTCTTGTGTCTTTGGGGTCTTAGTGTCAAGCAGCAATTTTCCCCCAGTACTTAGCCTGATTTTGGTGGGTTTTCTGGCTACATATTTACGTAGCTTTATTCCTTTTTCTTTTCATTTTATGTGTATGTGTATTTTGCTAGCATGTATATCCAAGTACCACATTGTGTACTATCCATAGAGACCTGAAGAAGATTTCAGATCTCCTGGAACTGGAGTTACAGACAGAAGGTTTTTAGCTCCCCTGTGAGTACTAGGAATCAAACCTGGGTTCTCTGGGAGAGCAGCAGTGCTGTTAACCACCGAGCAGTCCCTGCAGCCCACTCCCCGGTTTTAAAACAAATGTATCACTTCTATTACTTTTGTTTTCTTTTTGTAAACTGCTTGACATCAAGGATCATATCTTGTTTTGCTTTATTTCATTTTCTATTTAATCTTGAGCTCACAGTCCAGGATGTGATGACAAGGTGTTTACTAGGTGACTGATTAATGCAGGATTTCTTTGAAAAATGTTATTATGAATGGATTTTTAACATTTACTGAAGCTTGACTGATTTTTGCCCATTTTTGCTCCCAAAGTTGGATATAAGCCATATCTTTTTAATTTGGGGTAGAACGGCTTAGATGGTTTCTTGCTCTGCAGTCCAGGTTGGCCTGAAACTTACTATGTCGCTCTTGTTTCAGTCCTTCTGCCTTGACTTCCTGAGGGCTGAGATGAGTATGAGCTGTGAGGTGGACATCAGCTACGCCAGCTCTCCAGCCTCTAAAGTCCTTGGACTTTCCTTCAGTATCTGTCCACTTATCTAAAGAATCAATTTTCTCTCATTTATTTTTAAGAAAATGGAAATTACCCTATTGTTGGAGTATGTGTTTCTATATTTAGGAGGCACCTGCTGTCTGGAGACTTTATAGACCTCCAATCTAGTGTCAGCAAGGACTTAGAGGTGTCTCAGAGTTCAAATCCTCTGTAATGTTCTGGCCTCAGTCTGAATTTTTTTTGTGTGTTGTAAACTAGGTGGATTCTTCCTGTGTGTGCTACTTAATTTCAATGGATAATTTAGTATTGGGACATTTTTTTTAAAGTGGTGAGTCTAATGTCTCAGATCTTACTGACTCATTTTTCTTCACAATAATTAAATTATGAATATGTGGGTGTATGTGTGTGTGCTTGTGCATGTGTGTAAACATGTGTGTGTGCATGTGGGCATGTGTATGTCTCTGTGTGTGTGTGTGTCTCTCTCTCTCTGTGTAGGCTTTTAGATTTTCATTTTCTTTTTTTGCCGTTATATTTTCTGTTGTCCTTAATAGTAATATTGGTTTTAATTAGAAAAACTTTATTAAATTTTTAACTTGAAGCAGTTTCCCATGTTATCTTTTTTAATAAAAAAGTCTTTAGATATTTTATTGCATTTCTTTTTTTAAAATTGTTTATATTAACTTATAGTTGAAAACATAAAATATATATATATATTAGTGAATACCATGTCATATTTTAATATATGTATAAATTATATCTATCTCCTCAAACATTTATTTAAGGTAATTATTAGAAATACATAGTATATTACTATCTATGTTCTCCTGACTATACAGTAGCACAACATAATTTTTTGCTCAAATCCAACTATACTCATATTCACTAATCAGTCTTTTACTGTCCATTTCTCCCCCCTTAGTCTCTGTAGTCATTGGTCATCATTGTTTTCTTCAAACTTAGAAGATCAACACTTTTAGATTCCTCATATGCATGAGATAATATGATCCTTTCTGTGCCTAGCTTTTTTAGCATAGTGATCTCTAGTTTCTTTCATATTGTCTTAAATGACAGAGTTCTTTTTTTAAGAGTAAAGAATATTCTGTTGTGTGTATATAAGTTCTTTATTCATTCATCAGTTGATTGATACTTATGTTATTTCTACCTCCAGACTGTGTGAGTAGTACTACAGTGGACATGGTCAAGCCATTTCCTTTTTGAATGGTTAATTTAATTCATTGGGTAAATGCCCAGAAATGGGATGGCTGGATCATAGGGTAGTTTTAAAATTTTTGAAAGATTTGCCATACTCCTTTACACAGCACCTGCTACTAGTAGCACCACTAACACCTGCCATCATCTATTTTCTAATGTCTTTCATAGCAAGGATTGAGACGTTGCCTTACTGTGGACCATGCCTTGCATTTGCCTGAGTATGGAAATGCTGAGACCCGTCTTTTGTTCATTTTTATTGGATTACTTATTTGTTTGTTTCTTTGTTTCTTTTTTTGGTTATTGAGTTATAGTAGTTCCTTATCAAAAATTAGGAACTAACCTCCTTTATTTCCTTGGTGGGGGGAGGGTGCATGGTGATACACAGTTTCATTTTGTCAGGTGTAGTTATACCTAGCCTGGAATTGCCTGTGTAGATCAGTTTAGCTTCAAACTTAGAGAATTTCTTTAAAATAAAAAATTTCATACCTATGCAAATATATTTCATATATATGTAAGATATATATATTTCAGACTCTTTGACCTATTTCTTAAGTCTCATTTTTATGTTGCTGTTTTCTTTGTTTCAAAGTAGTTTTTTTTTTTAATTGCTATTCATTTTGTGGCCTGTATTTTTGGTGTCATAGTCAAAGATCACTGCTAAGACAGGTGTCATGAAGATTTCACCTGTGTTTTCTTCTAGCTTTGTAGATTTAGGTGTTTATTTTGAAATGTGTATGTGTGGTTTAAAATAAGACTTACATTTAATTCTTTTTCATATTGACACCCATTTTTCCCCAAAACCATTTGTTGAAGAAAGTCTCCTTTGGCTTTATGTAGTTGTGGCCTGTGAAAGATGACCATGTATGCATAGTTTTATTATTTACTCTCTATATATTTCTCTCATTCTGTGTCTTTACTCAGGTTCCATATAATTTCAGTTAGTATAATTTTAGAATGTGTATATATTTGTGTGTTTTTGAGCATTTCATAAATGTATATGATGTATTTTATCTATAACCATCCCACTCTCCATACCACTTGGAATCACCCTGGATCATCCTTCACCCTGGACCCTTCCCAACTTCATGTTTTCTTCATTTAAAAATAATGTAATTCATTGAATCCAATTAGTACCATTAAAATGTGCATGGCCATATAGGGATATCTATGGTAGCTGTCCATTCTCCTGAAGAAAACACATTGCTTTTCCTCATCAGCCTTCAATTGCCCGGGCTTCTCAGCTGGGATTGAGGCCTCATGATCTCCTTGTCGTTCATGCTGCAGTTCATGACTGGCTTTATCTTACAGAAGCAGCCATAGTTGCTGGGAGTTCATGAGTACATACAGCAGCCCTGTCAGGTTCAGCAGACACTGTTCTTTCTCCCCATCCTTCCCTACCTGTGACTCTTTAACAATCTTTCTGTTCCCTCTTCCTCATTGTTTTATGAGTGTTGTAGGGAAGGGATATGATTTAGATGTACATTTAAGGATAAGCACTCTATGCACAGTCACGTATTCTCTACATTTTGGCCAAAAATGAATCTCTGTATTAACTTCAAGTCACCATATAAAAGAAGCTTCCCTTATTAAGGCTGCATTATAAAGTGTAAAGGTGTGTTTAGAATATAGTTTAGTAGTATGTCTATTTAGCAAAATGTTAATTGTACTTTCTCTCTTAGAACTCATAAACTACCTGGCCTTAGATCCTTGGCCACTTTTACAGTACTAGACATTAGTTTTCTCCTGTGGAGTGGTCCTTAAATCTGACAATAGTTGGTCACTCTCGTGATAGTTATGTCACTATTGTGCCTTTTTAGGTTGATTATTGTAGCTCACAGAGTTCATACTCTGTAAGACTATTGATGAATTTTCTCCCCCAGTAGCCTGCTCTGCCCCTGTTAGTACTGTGAAAGCTAGCTTACAGGGAGTAAGCTTCTAGGTCACTACCAGCTTGATCTTTGTCCTGTCAGAAAGTTATGAAGGAATTATAATAAACATTCTTAAGCAGTTACATTGTATCTAACTAGGTCTGAAACTGTCTAGTGTTTCATATATAATGTCTTAAGAATCATCTAAAATACATATACAGAGATTTAAGACAGTGTGGTTAAGACTACAAAGACAAATAATGCTATGGAATTAGATACATAGGGGCCCCAGATGAAAGAATTATTTTACAGTGGTTAAAACTGCTAAGCATGTATGCTCAGTGTGCTTAAGGCCAGGGAATTATCAATAAAGAGAAATTATTAAAAAAAAAAAAAAAAAGAAAAAAAAGAAACATAGAGTAAAAAAACCAGGTGGGCAGGAGAGATGGTTCCGCAGTTAAGAACACTGACTACTTTTCCAGAGGTCCTGAGTTCAATTCCTAGCAACCATATGGTGGCTCACAACCATCTGTAATGGGATCTCATGCCCTCTTCGGGTGTGTCTGAAGATAACTACAGCGTACTCATCACATATATAAAATGAATAAATAAAATATTTGGAAAAAAACAAGTAAAACTTTTATAATTACAATTGCTAGTAATGGTTTTAATTGTGTTAGGCATCTTATTAGTGAAAATTAGTAGCCTCCAAGACCAATGAGATGTGATTATCTAGCATGAAGTATGCAGAGACAGCAGAGATAATAAAAACTGATATGACAGAATGTAGGGCAAAGATTAGACCATGAGGCAGTCTTACAGATATACCTTTTAACTCTCAAGGGATTTGAGAGAATGAGGGAAAAATTTAAAGTAATGGTTCCTGAAATTTTTCTAAAATGTCTAAAGATATAAAACCCAATATCAGAAGTTCTATAACTTGCAGTTGGTAAACAACAAAAATCAATTTATATGCCAGTAAGTTTGTTAAATATCAAAAGTGAATGAGGAAAAAAAAAAAAAGGGTTCTTCCTCAAGGGGGCAACAGATAGAGCAAAAGGTTACATTACAATAGAAAAAAATTGCTATGGGAAAAATATTGACTAAAATAATAATTGGGAGTAATGGAATCATGTGCACAATATGCTGAAACAAAGTAAATGCCACAAAACAAGAATATGTCCCAAGAATAAAAGTACAATTAAAATTATTTTTAGTTTGAGGCATCATTGAGATGGCTCAGTAGGTAAACTCATTAAAAATACCTCCTTAAAAAAAAGGAGACATCAAATTTTAGGGAAATAGTTTTATCCATGGGTAGGATGTATGCAAATATAATTTAATTGTAGTTTCAATAGCTTTTAACTGAATTTTCATTTTTCCATTTTTCTTTTTTAAAAATATTAATATTTTTAAGATAATAGTTTAATTATATTTAAGAATTTAATAAATGTAATTTAATCTTTTACACTTTGCATTCATCTACAAAACTCTCTCAGATCCACCCCTCCTCCACACTCACCTCTATTTTGTATGCCCACTTTTCTTTAGAAGATAGTCTATAGCAGTAAATGTCCCGGGCCTCTGGCTCCTACAGTCCATCCACTTCCTCTTTCCGTGATTTCCCCTGAGCCTAGGTAGAAGGGTTGTGTTGTAAACAGATTAATTGGGGTTGAGCACACACTGGTTCATTTTCTGAATTTTGACTAATTGTGGCTTTCATTAAGAGTCTCCATCTGCTGCAAATGGAAGGGTTTTTGTTTTTTTTTGTTGTTGTTGTTGTTTTGTTTTGTTTTTGATTAGGGAGAGGTGAGAGCTACACTTACCTGTTATTTTAAGGATGACTGTTTAGAATGCAGTTAGAGGTTATACTGCTTTAGGAAAGTAATAGTGATAGATTCTCTTGTAAGCTTCATGACCTCACCAGCCACAAGTAGTTTGTTGAGTTTACAATACCAGGCACAAACTTAATCCTATTGTATGAACCTTATGTCAAGTTGGTTGTCTGTTAGTTACCCCTATGATATTAGTGCTACTATTTCATCTTTCAGAATATATTGTTCTGGTTGTTACTGTGATTCATAGGCATTACAGCTAGATAGGACTATTACTTTCTTGATTGGCAGCTTAAATAATTCTTCCTCGTTCTGTGAGAGCTAGTTCTTAGGGAATGGGCTTTCATGTCAGATTGTGATTGATTACACCAAATACTATGTCTTAAGTGTGTGGTGTCTTCAGTATGGTTTTATTTTCCTCTTCTGGAAGGCAACAAAGGGCTACAGAAATAGCCTATATTGTTTGGATGTCTCTTGGACTCTCTTAACAATAGCTCAAAAGGAGGTTTTGCCTGTCTGATATTTAAGGTTTTTGTTGACCGTCTATTGTTTTTTTGGGGGGGAGTATCGTTAACCCAAAGCAACTTCAATCAACACACATGTTTGTGTTTTTATATGTGTGTGTGTAGACAAACACATTATATGCAATATTAAGTGAGCATAAAATAATACAATTCCCATATAAGTGCTACTCCTGACCCAAGAGTTTTAGATCATTATCACCAAAGGTTGCTGGCAGAGAAGGTGGCTACGCAGTATACTATTTGCATTCATCTTAAAATTTATAACAGGTTTAAAGTTACTTACTGTGTTCTGTTAATGAGAAACTGAACTCATTTTTATAGAGAAGAATGGACAGAGGCTATCCAAGCTGTAGCTGACCGACTACAGAGGCAAGAAGAGGAGAGGATGAATTGTAGTCCAACCTCACAGATTGATAATATAGGAGAGGAAGAGATGGATGCGTCTACAACCCATCATAAAAGAAAGGTAGATAATAATGATGACTTATTCTACCAAGTATACTCTTTATATGCTGAAAGCCACATTTGAGAGAGACATCAGCCAATTTTTGCATTGTATGTATAACTTTGTGAACCTAAAACACCTGTTGCTTACAACTGAGTAATTGACCAGCACTTAAGCCCAGGATGTTTGTGAGACTTAGGAAGGAGTGGTAATTGATTTACTTTATAGATAACATTTTATCTTGCTGGTAACAGCATTTTAGAAACTTGGAAATCAGATGTTTCCTTAAGGAAAACTGTCTCTGTGGTTTCTGCCCTGTGCTTTCAACCTTAACGAAAGCTACCTGGAAAGTGAGAAGTCTTGTAAATAATACGCTTTCTTTTAATTGCTACTCATGTGCCAATAAAGAAGGAAAGCATAACCTTTTTTCTCAGTGTTCTAGATTAGTATATAATTTTATATGAATTGTAAATAATATTTTTCATTACTATAAAGTTTTAAAACAACTTCTTTATGTAATATGGTATTTAAAACTAGTATAAATGGTTGAGTATTTGAAAACTCTCACATATAAGAATGGGCAGAAGCTATCCAGTCTGTAACTTGATAATTGATAGTAGATGAAAATGTCATTTACATGTGTATGTTAAATATATATATATATTTGCTGTTTACTTTGTAAATTATATTCAGATAGGGGGTGAAAACAAGTGCTCAAACTATTATCAATTATGTTTTGTGAGGTTTGTCTAATTAACTAATTTTAAGGTGCTGGAATTTTGAATTCAGAAGTATGTAAATGCTCCTATGCCACCAAATCCCACCACTTGGTGTTAGTGTAGTGATCAGGATACCTTACAAGTTCAATTGCCTGGCTTCAAATCCTTTCTTTTTTTCTTAATCATTTTATTCATTTACATTTCAAATGATATCCTCCTTCTCGGTTATATATAGAAATTTTAGATATATGTGGTAAGTGAAAATAGTTTTAAATTACAGGAGCCTATAGAAGGTATGTTTATACCAATGGCTGCTTTATAATGATTCCAATGATTTAGTTTAAAGTGGGCCAGTATTATAGGTTTGGATGTTAGTGGAATTAAACATGTCTAGTTTTCTATTATTTTTCAAAATGATTGTATTTGTAACTGTTTTCTATATGTGGGCAGCTATTTGCCTGGATTTTAGTTGAATTAATAAGTATACGTTGCTTTTCTTTTTTTGACATTTACTTTTTCCTTTGAACTACATATGTTAAGATGTTATAATTTGATATTTGGATAAAATTATCAAAATTATTGGCAAGGGATATTAAAATTTAATGTAGGCATTCATTTATGAAATATTTAAAATTTTGTAAATATGTACACGAAGGGCAAATATCTGTAGTTTTATTGCAATGTCTTTGGTTTTAATATCAGAATGACTCTGGCCTCATAGTGTGAATTGAGTAGTATTTCTCCCGTTTCAGTTTTCAGGAAGAGCTTATGTAGAATTGGCACATTTTTTGTTGAAATGTTGTGGACTTTTTCTTATTGTAAAAATTTAATATGAATTCATTTCTTACACGGTACTGTTCAGCTTACTTGTTACTTTCTCAGTGAGCTTTTGTAGTGTGAGATATAGGGAATTTGCTCATTTCATCTCAGTGTCCATTACTGCCATAGAGCTCTTTGTTCTCTTGTGGTCTCTTCAGTGCCTAATAGGTTCTGTACTAATGTCACCTTTCTTAGTTCACGTTGGTATGCTTTATCTTTGTGTCTATCTTCTGAGCAATCTGCCTGGATGTTTACAGGTTTGTTTGTTTGTGTGTTTGTTTATTCCTTTTTTCTATTTTTTCAAAAATGTTTTCTTAGTTTTATTTAAAACTTACTGTGTTTTTGAATATCACCTTTTCTGAGGTAGCACTACTTAAAGCAAGAAAACCTAAGAACTTGAAAATATTTGACTTTAAAAAAATTGCCTGTCCCTTAACTAATAGTATAACGGATGGAGAAATTCTAGCTTCAAAATAGTTTCTACAAAGTCTAAAAATTACATAAATTATATTTGGTATCCCAGATTGTTGAAGAGACAGTCAATGGATGTATTTTTTTTTCTCATTGGAAATTGGTCTAGAAATTGGTAGGAACAGTATCAAGTTTACAGTGCAAGTATATACAAGCAGGATAGTAACAAATTATGTCAACTATTTCATCATGGTTTTCTAATTTATATTTTTCAGACTATGAATGATTTTGACTATTTGAAACTACTAGGTAAAGGCACTTTTGGGAAGGTTATTTTGGTTCGAGAGAAGGCAAGTGGAAAATACTATGCTATGAAGATTCTGAAGAAAGAAGTCATTATTGCAAAGGTAACTTATTGTAAAAGTCAGTGACTTAATTGTTCTGTAGTATGAACCTGCATTTATTCTTGTAAGTGGTGGTATAGGGATTCCATGAAGTAATCAAAATATTGATTATAAACTGTCAATTTTAAGGTTTTAAGTATAGTATGTAAACTTATAGTGAAAGTGTGCTAGTCTCTTCAGGAAATACTTTCATTGTAAATTTAGAGGAATTTTTAAACTATCCATTTGTGATCCATATCATTAATTATATTAGTGTTGCTTTCACTATTTTTTCATAGTGTATATGTGCCATATTTTCATTATCTGTTCATCAGTTGAAGGACATGTAGGCTGTTTCCATTTCTGGCTGTTATGCATAGAGCAGAAAATGAACATGGCTGAGCCATGCCTGTCGAGTGGACTGTTGAGTCCTTTGTACACATGCTAAGAAGTGGTCTATATGGATCATATGGTAGGTTAGTTAATTTTTAGGTTTTTGAGGACTCTCCCATAATGATTTCCAAACTGGCTCTGTCAGTTTTCAATTCTATCAACAGCAAGTGTGTCTCTCCTTATCCTCGTATTCCTTCCAGCATTTGTCATCTGTTGGTTTTTTTGGTCTTTGCCATTTTGATTGGGGTTACATGATCTCAAAGTTGTTTTGATTTGTATTTCCCTAATTGCTAGGAACTGAGAAGGTATCTTAACATTTTGAACTACTTTCAACACTTTTTTGTTTTATTTTGAGAACTCTTGGTTTAGATTTCAGGTCCATTATTCTTTTGAATGGATCATTTGTTTTTGGATAGCTTGGTTGTTTATTATTATTTCTTTATGTATGCTATTTATTCTAATCCTCTGACAGATGTATAGCTAGCAAAGATTACAATTTTGTGGGCCCCCTCTTAACCTGGTTGATTGTTTCTGTAGCTGTTTAGCAGCTTTTCAATTTTATGAACTCCCAGTTCTCAATTGCTGGCTTTAATCATTGAACATGGGGTCCTATTGAGGAAGTCTTTTCCTGTACCCATATCGACATATGCCTGTTTTCTAATACCAGTTTCATTGTTTAAGGTTTCACATTTAAGTTTGTGAACCATTTGGAGATGGTTTTTGTACAATGTGATAGAATTGATTCTAATTGCAGTCTTCTACATGTAGACATCTAGTTTACCCAGCAACATTTGATGAAGATTCATTATTTCCTAGAGCATGTATCTGTCATCTTTGTCAAATATTAAGTGACTGAAATTACATGTATTCATGTGTTTGGGTTTTTAATCTTGTTCCAGTGATCTATATGTTTGTTTTTATGCCAATAGCATATTGCTTTTAGATATTTTATTTTTCTTGAGGATGCTGTGAATGAGTGTATCCATGACCTACCTACCTCTCTCTCTCTCTCTCTCTCTCTCTCTCTCTCTCTCTCTCTCTAAATATATATATAAATATATATATATTTATATATATATATTATATATGTATATATGTATATATAAATATATATTTATATATATTTATATTTATTGATATATATATATATATATTTGTTGTTTGTGTACAGAAAAGCAGTTGATTTGTATAGGTTGATTCTTTATCCTTCTTTCTCCTTTGCTGAACTTATTGTTTCTAGAAGGTTTCTGGTAGAATTTTTGGAATTTCTTATACAGTATCATGCCCTGTGCAAATAAGGATGACAGATTTGACTTTTTTTTTCTATTTTGGATCTTTAATTTTCTTCTCTTGCTTTATTGCTCCAGCTAATACTTCAAGCACAGTGTTGAGAAAAAGTGGGGCAAGTTCATATCTCAGTGTCATTCCTGTCTTTAGTGGAGTGGCTTTTTAAGTTTGTCTCAGTTTAGGACATTATTGACTGTGGGTTTCTTACTTTTAGCTCTCTTAGTCAGGGTTAGGCAGGGTTATTATTGCTATGATAAAACACGATGGCTAAAGTGCAGAATGGGGTTTATTAATTTTCTTTTTCTTTAAAATTGGTGTTTTTGAGACAAAGTTTCTCTGTGTTAGCCTTGGCTGTCCTGGAATTCACTTTGTAGACCTTGAACTCAGGAGATCTACCTCATGAGTTCTGGGATTAAAGGAGTACTCATGTCTACTGATGACATTTATTGACTTGTATGTGTAATCATACCTATTTCTTAAAGGCAACTTGGTAATAGTTGATAATTTTCGTGACATTTAGGTCTGTATTTGGTTTGTAAATATATTATTGTACTGTTTTAAATCTATTTATTAGGGATGTTGGTCTCTAGTGTTCAGGGGGTTGGTTTTTTTTAATGTTTGTTTGTTTTTTATTGTGTCTTTGCTTGGTTTTGTTACTACTGGTCACATAGAAGAAGCTTGGAGTGTTCCTTCTGTTAGTATGTGTTTTAATAGTTTAAGAAGAATTAAATAGTTTAAGAAGAATTGATCTTTCAAAGAAGCTCTTTGAAAATAGATCTATATAGCAGAATTCTGCTCTAGGTAAATCTGGGCTTAGACATTTTTAATTGAAAGCATTTTTGTTGTTGTTTTAATCTCATCTGTTTAGTTTTTACTTCTTGCTTTAATTTTGGTGGTTTGGTGGTGAATCTAGAAAGTCATCGATTTCTTTTAGGTTTTCCAACTAAATGAAAGCAGTTTTTAAAAATATTCCCTTATTAAATTCTTTGATATCTCTTATAATGTTTTCCTGTTCATTTTGATTCTATTAATTTGGATTTCCTTCCTTCCTACCTTCCTTCCTTCTTTCTTCAGGTTAGTTGGACCAGAGGTCTGTCCATTTTTTTTCTATCTTCTTAAAGAACCAGTTCTTAGATTAATTGAGTCTTTTGTTTTATGTTATTTTCAGTTTTAAGTTGCTGCTTTGCTTTGTTTTTCCTTGTTTCTTATTGTCTATTGGGTTTTGATTTGGTTTGGTTTTGTTTTTCTAAATTATTGAGTTGTATCCTTAAGTCATTGTTCTCTGAGCTCTGACTTTTTAATGTTGGTCCTTTGGGCTATCCATTTCTCTGACAGGGTTGCTTCCAGTGAGTACTAGAGGTGTTGTGTTACATTTTCACTTTGTTTTAGGTCCAGGGAATATTATTTTCTTATTCGATCCTTTTATCACTCAGTAATTGGTTGTTTAATCTCTGAGTTTGTATATGAGAAATTTTTTTTGTTGTCAATTTTAAATTTTATTACATAATGTCACATAAGATACATGAAGTTATTTCAGTTTTTCTGACTTTGTAAGTATTTGTTTTGTACATCAGTGTGTAGTCTATTTTACAGAAGCTTCTGTGTGATGCTGAGTAGAATGCATATATTTTGTTATTTATGTATATTTTATAGATCTCTGTTAAATCCATTTGATGTATAATGTCATTTAAATCTGATGGGTTTTTTTTGTTGTTTGTCTACCTGACCTGTCTGTTGCAGAAACTGAGGAATTAATGAGTTGATAATCTGAGTTTTTTTAATTCATTATTTCATTTTTTTATAAAATTGGGTGCATTGAAGTTCGATGCATGTATATTTAGGATAGTAATGCCTTCTTGGTTAGCTGTTCTCTTTATTACAATTAAGTGTCCTTCTTATCTCTTCTGATTAAGTTTGAAGTAGATTCTATCAGATAGAAGGAGTGTGATACTCAATTTTCTGGTCCTGTTTGATTGAAGTTCTTTTGTCCATTCTTATACTCTAAGGCACACCTTAACTTTAAATCTAAGATGTGTTTCTTGTAGACAATAGATTGATGGATTTTCTTTCTTGCTACAGATTTTCTTTCTTGCAGGCCTGTGTCAATAATTGGATGAGGTCATTGATACTTAATGTTATTATTGAAGTGTGTGTGATTATAGTCATTATGTTGTTAAGTTTTGTTGTTGTTATTTGTATTCTCAGTGGTACTTTGTTTAATAATTAATTATGGTGGTGTATTGCTTCAGTCTTGTGGCTATGCTTATTTCTCAGCTCTGCTCTAGATTTTTTCTTTTATTTTCTTTAGATTTTGTTTGTTAGATATTTTTTAGGTTGTTTATATTATGAAAATTATTGCTTCCCCTTCAATCATGACAGATATTTTTGCTGAGTACATTATTTTAGGTTTGATGTCATACTCTTTTAGAACTTGGAATGCATTGTTCCAGGCTCTTCTGGTTTTCAAACTTGCCACTGAAAAATCAGCTGTTACTCCGATGGATTTTTGACTTTTCCCCCTCTCTTGCAACTTTCAATACACTTTTTTATTTGATAAAATACTTAGGATTTAGCTATGATGTGCTGTAGGAATTCTCTTTTCTGGTCTTGTATATTTATTCTTCTATGTTGTCTTGTATTTGTATTAAAATGTCTTTACTTAGTTTCAGGAAATGTTTGTTAAAGATCTTGTCTATATCTTCTAGTCTATATCTGGGATTCTTCACTCTTATTTATCACTATAATTAGAAGGTTTAGTTTTTTTCATGGTGTCTCACATTTCCTTTATGTTTCTTTTCTGTGTTTTTTCAATTTTTTTTGTATCCTTTGTGTATTTGGTCCAATTTGTCTACTTTGTCTTTGTGTTTATCTTGATCTATTCTATGTGTAAGGCTTTCCTTTGAGTTTTCTGGTTGGACTACTGGGTTTTTCTAATCCATCCTTATTCTACCTTGAGTCCTCTTCAATGTTCTCTATTTTTACTGAATTTCATTTGAAAAGTCTGGATTATTTTCGTCATTTCTACCAGCCTTCTCTTTGTGTTTCCCTGGACATCACTCATGCATCTATTTTCTTTACGTTCTTTCTCTTTAAATTCATTGAGCTACTTCTTTGTGTCTTCTGTAAGTTCCTTGAAATATTTAAATAAGTTTGTGACACACACAATCTTGTTTTACCTCTCTAAATTAAAAAAAATCTTGAGAAATTAAGGAATAATGAAAAAACAAAGAAAGAGGGAAGAAATATTACAAATTGTAATCTAGTTCCTTACCCAAACTTTCAGAATGGGGAGGTTAGAGCCATGATTTAAGAGCTCTCAGAAGCAAGCAGGCAAGTAGAACTAGGCTGCTAATCCATGGCTTGTGGAGATGGTGATCCCTGGAAGTTACTGTGCTTCATTTACAACAGTGTGAGCTCTGCCCTCCTGCTCTTCTGTACATAAGTAGCTCATCTTCTCCTTCAGTCTCATTTACTGCTTGCTGGGAAGGAGGAAGTAAATGCTTTCAGACACAGTATATCTTGATGTCAGCTAGATTGTGACAGAGTTAATCATTAGAGACCTATTGTCAATATGCAGATAATCATGAATAGAGCAAGAAACTGGTTATGTAGATGTGAGCTATTTGAAGATAGGAATCAGTCTTGTCAAATAGAAATGACCATTATTATCGGAGCTAGATATGAATTAGTAATACTTTGTTTCATCTGTGCTTGAGAAATTATATTCTATGAACTTCAATTTACGAAGATAAGTCATAATCATAAACCGTAGTATCATTTTTGGGTCTTTGTTAATAGTGTAAACATGTTTTCCTGTTTTGTTTTTACTTAATATGTTATTTTCTTTGCTTCTGTTTTTCACTCAAACAAAAACAACTGTCATAAAACAGTGAGCAAATTAAGGAAGAATTTTAGACCATATATCTTGGAGAGTGAGTGATAAAATTGGAGAGAATGATTGCTCCCCTGGCCCTCAGGAAGTAGTCTCCTTCTGAAGCTTCTTTCTCTGAAAGAAATTTGACTTAAAGACTTCTTATTTAGTATTTCATGATGGCTAAATATATGGGAATCTGTATTTCAAAGGCAATTTATAAGACCGTTATTCTTCTAAATCTTAGTACTTGTAAAATTCTTCATTTGTTATCATCATTAGCAAATGAACTTTAAAATAAGCATTGCATTATTTTAGCCACAAAAATTTCTCATTGTTATTTTTAATTTCTTGTTTTGACATGTTGCTTTTAACTGTAATTAAAAATTATTGGCATCTGTGTTTAATTCATAGCTTATATGTACCATATCTTCATAGGAAAACTAATTAGTATATGAAATACAATACCATTAAATTTGCATTAATGGAAAATTTTCTGACCTTAAATATAAATTATGATAGAAAATACATTTTAATGTATTAAAATCTATTAAATGTATTTAATTTAATGTATTAAAAATTTATTGTATTTAATGTATTAAAATCTATCTTATTATCTTTTAATTATGTGTTCATAAAAAAGAATTTTCTTATTTCTATATGTCTTTGCTTGGCTGTGTACATGTGGTTAAGTTGACTGAAGAATTTAGAGGAGGAAAAGTCACAAAATTTCACAAAATTTACAAGCTTATGTAGAAAAATGTTATGTGGAATGTGACTATTTTACCAAAACAGAATGAAATATTGCCTTTTTTTTTTTTTTTGGATATTTTATTTACTTACATTTCAGATGTCATCCCCTTTTCCCATTTCCCCTCCCTAGAACACCGCTAATCCCATCCCTCCTCCTCCTTTTGCTTTCATACCATTTTAATTATATGCAAGTATTAAGGTCAGTTCTAGGTTGAGGGACTAGCAATATAATAGATGCAAATAGTCAAGGAACAAGCAAGACAATAAACACAAATAGTCAAAGAACAAGCAAGGCAATAAACAAATTTTCATGAACACTCCTGTGATCACTGTTTCTAAGGGCTTATCAGGATGACCAAAGTATCTGAGCCTACTTCCCTATCCTAGCCAAAGTCATTTTCATATCTGAACCCTGCTTCCTTGTTTTAGTTTAAAATTTAGATTCCTGTCTGAAATTACTTCATTGTTCTACCTATTATTTATATTCCTGCCTGAAATTACTTCTTTGTTCTAGCCTAAGATTTAGATTCTTACCTGAAATTACTTTGTTCTAGCCTAATGTCAGATTCCTGCCTGAAGCCTACTTCAGTCTTGTTAATGAAATAAAAAAAGGGTGGGGGAGAGGCAGAGAGCCTTTGGGGCTGGCTGCTTGGCAAGACTCTGATATGGGCCAAGGACAAGGAAACAGGCTGCTTGATAGAAATATGGCATTGGCTCCTATTTTTTCTAATGTACCAGATTAAAATTTGGTGGTACTTTGACTTCTTACTTTCCAATTTGTATCCACTTGATCTCCTTTTGTTTTCTAATTTCTGTAGCTAGAACTTTAAGTATTATATTGAATAGATAGTATGAGAGTGGGCAACCTTGTCTTGTACCTGATTTTAGTGTGATTTCTTCTAGTTTGTCTTCTTTTAATTTGATTTTGGTTGTTGGTTTGCTACATATTGCTTTTATTATGTTTAGGTATGGGCCTTGAATTCCTGATCTCCAATACTTTTAACATGAAGGAGTGTTATATTTTGTCAAAGGCTTTTTTTCAGCATCTAATGAGATGGTCATGTGTTTTTTTCTTTGAATTTGTTTATATAGTAGATTATGCTAATATATTTTTATATATTGAACCAATCTTGCATCCCTGGATGAAGCCTACTTTATTGTGGTGAATGATGGTTTTGGTGTGTTCTTGAATTCAGTTTGCAAGAATTTTATTGAGTATTTTCGCATCAGTATTTGTAGCAGGAAATATTCAAAAAGGACAGCCACTGGCTCCTAGCTTGCTGCCTCAGTGGCACTGGCCTGGGGCTCACCAGCCTGCTCTGTGGCCTCCATGGGCATTGCCCCTGGGCCAACTCTACCATCCTCATGGTAGAGATCATAATACCCAGTACCCAGTAGAAATAAGACTCTTAATGCTTAAAGTCAACAAAACAGGTTTATATATCAGCAAATACTCTAAACCACAAGATGCCCACACAAATTAGAAGGTTATCCCAATTATTCCTAACCTTTAGATTTTATATCTACCAATTTACTTGATGCCAAGAGGGTCCATGTCTGCAGCCATTTCGGCTTCCACTCTCTCTTGCGGTTTTTTTCCTGCATTCCTGTCTCTGCCACCCTTAGCTTCACCTCCCTTTTTCTTGTCCAGTCACAGGTCTCCCACTGCAAATAGATTGGTCAGGGAAATTTCTGCCACAAATATTCATAAGGGAAATTGACCTGAAGGTCTCTTTCTTTGTTGGGTGTTTGTGTGGTTTAGGTATCAGAATAACTGTGGCTTCATAGAATAAATTAGATAGTGCTTCTTCTGTTACTATTTTGTGGAATAGTTTGAGGAGTATTGGTATTAGCTCTTCTTTGAAGGTCTGCTAGAATTCTGTATTAAAACCATCTGGCTCTTGAGCAGTTGGGAGGTTTTTAATGACAATTTTCTTAGTGGTTATCAGACTGTTTAGTTTATCTGATCTTGATTTAACTTTGGTATGTAGTCTGTCTAGAAAACCATCTATTTCATCTAGATTTTCCTGTTGTGTTGAATATAGGCTTTTGTAGTAGGTTCTGATGATTTGTTGAATTTCCTTAGTTTCTGTTGATATATCTCCCTTTTCATTTCTGGTTTTATTAATTTGGATAGTGTCTCTGTGCCCTGTTGTTAGTTTGGCTAAGGGTATATCTGTCTTATTGATTTTCTCAAAGAATCAGCTCTTGGTTTTGTTAATTCTTTGTATCATTCTCTTTGTTTCTAACTGGTTGTTTTCAGCCCTGACTTTTTTTTTTTTTTTTTTTTTTTTTTTTTTTTTTTTTTTTTTTTGCCTTGCCATCTACTTGAGTATCTTGAGTATTTTCTTGAGTATTATCTTGAGTGTGTTTGCTTCTTTTTGTTATAGAGCTTTCCAGTGTGCTGTTAAGTTGCTTGTGTGGGATCTTTCCAATATCTTTATGTAGGTACTTAATTCTGTGAATTTTCCTCTTAACACAACTTTCATTGTGTCCCATAAGTTTGGGTATGTTGTGTCTTCATTTTCGTTGAATTCTATAAAGTTTTTCTTTTTCTTTATTTCATCCCTGACCAAGTTATCGTTGAGCAGATTTTTTTTTCAGTTTCCATAAGTATGTGAGCTTTCTGGGTTTTGTTGTTGTTGTCGAAAGTCTAGTCTTACTCTGTGGTGATCTGATAGAATGCATGGGATTATTTCAGTCTTCTTGTATCTGTTGAGTCTGGTTTTGTGTACAGTATTATGCTCAATTTTGGAGAAAGTTCCATGAGGTGCTGACAAGAAGGTGTGTTCCCTTGTTTTGTGGTGAAATGTTCTGTAGGTATCTATTAAATTCATTTGGTTCCCAGTCTCTGTTAAGTTTTTGTTTCAAGGACCTGTCCATTAGTGAGTGGTATGTTGAAGTCTCCCACAATTAATGTGTGAGGTTCAATGTGTGGTTTGAGATTTAGTAGAATTTTGTTTCCAAATATGGGTTCCCTTGCATATTCAGACTTGGTGGCTTTTATTTTGATGAATATGAAGTGTCCTTCCCCATCTCTTTTGATAACTTTTGGGTAAAACTCTATTTTATTGGATATTAGAATGGCAGTTGCTGCTTTTTATTTACACTTTGTATTTTCTTTGACCAATGTGTCAGTATCTTCTATGGCATCTTCTATGGCTGAGATTCTCTCTTTTATCTCTTTCATTCTTTTGGCGATGGCTTGCATCTATAATTCTTGATCTCTTTTCTAGGTTTTCCATCTCCAGAGTTGCCTCTGTTTGTGTTTTCTTTATTGTTTACTTTTCCAGTTTTAGGTCTCAGACCTTTTTTTTTTTTTTTTTTTCCAATTCCTTCACCTGCTTGATGTATTTTCCTGTATTTCTTTAAGGGATTTGTTTCCTCTTTTAGGGCTTCTAACTGCCCATGTTTTCCTGTATTTCTTTAAGGGAGTTATTTCTATTCTCTTTTTTCTTTTACTAGATATTTTCTTTATTTGCATTTCAAATGTTATCCCCTTTCTGTGTCTCTCCTCTAGAAACCCCCTATCCCATTCCCCTCCCCCTGCTTCTATGAGGGTGCTCCCCCACCCACCCACTCCGGCCTTCCTGTCCTGGCATTCCCCTACACTGGGGCATCGAACCCCCTCGGGCCCAAGGGCCTCTCCTCCCACTGATATCCAACAAGGCCATCCTTTGCCACATGTGTGACCAGAGCTTGTGTTCTTCCATGTGTACTCTTTGGTTGGTGGTCCAGTCCCTGGGAGCTCTGAGGAAGTCTGGCCGGTTGACACTGTTGCTCCCCCCATGGGGCTGCAAACCCCCTCAGCTCCTTCAGTCCCTTCTCCTACTCCTCCATCGGGGACTCTACACTCAGTCCAGTGGTTGACTGCTAGCATCTGCCTCTGTATTTGTCAGGCTCTGGCAGAGCGTCTCAGGAGACAGGCATATCAGGTTAAAGGCCTCATTTATCATCATGAGGTGGGATTTTTAGATAAGAGTTTTGCTTTACAGATGTGTTAAGGCATCCAGGGCATGCTGTGCTGGGAGAACTGGGTTCTGATGGTAGCAAATTGCACTGGGATCTGTCACTTATGTACTTGAGCTTGCCTCTAGCCATCTTGTTCTCTCTGTTGTTAACTGGCCTGGGTACCTCTGACTCTTTAGAGCTGACCTCTTTAGAGGCATGTAGAGCTCCTGGAAGGCAGTCAGTGCTCTCTCCGATTGGGAGAGGGAAGGTTCTAATGGGTATATAAGTTTTGGTGTCATTTCTGCTTTTATCTATTAAAGTGATAATTATAATTGATTCGGATAATAGTGTACTGTGACAATGACTTTCAAATTGTTTGAAGCATAAAGCTTGCCTCCTATAAAATAATACTGAAGCGGTTTGCTTATCCTTTGCTTAATTTACTTTAAATGCTACAGTGTTAATTTACTTTATTTTTTGTTCATACTCAGTTGGTAGCCCCTTGCCAAAATGGCCTTAGAATATTAACTTGTTTGATAAATCTATTTCTCATTTTTCTTCTAGGTATAAGCTAAGGTCAAATGTTTTTTGTAGGATAATAAATACAATTCAGTGCCCTGAGGTTGTATTCTCCATCTCTTTCTGTGTGACCTAACTTTTATTTGCCAACAGTGTTGTTGGTGTAGGAATGTATTTGTTTAAAATTTTTCTAGAAGCAAACTATAGAGATTCCATTATCTTCCTTCCTCCATCTTTAAGATGATGGCCTTTGAAGTGTGAAATGTGTTCCAAGATTTCCATATGTTGAAAGAAAATACCTTTTAGCTAGTCCAGTTTTTACAAATCAAGATGAGATTTATGAACAAAATTAGGGAAATACATTCTTTTAACAAAATATACTCACATTTTAAAACTTATTTGAAACAAGAAGCTTAAGACTTGTAAAAAAAAGAAGCATAGTAAGAAAAAAACAAAAAGATGTGGTTTTGTACACTTTTACTTTCTGTTTTGAAATGTTTCATTTTGAACAAAAGTATGTACTTGGAGGTTCCTTTTTAAATAACTGACTGTTGAGAATTAATTTTACAACTATCAATAAATTGTATCTTTATATCTTCTTGAATAAAATGTATTTTAACTGTGAAAATGTCAACTAAATTGTGCTATAGTGTTAGATAAGTCATTTGTTTTAAGGGGAAAGGCCTTATTTTCCATCTTAAATACTTTTCACTATTAATTATATGTCATTATTGATAAGCTTTGATCAAATATGAATGAGTTACTTAATTTATATCTTCTACCCCTTAGAATTAAACTTTTAATTTGATTTTTTTGGTGTAATGGTGGAGGGGAAGCTAAAGAACAGACGAGGTATACCAGTGTATTTTAATGCCCTTTTCTATCTATAAACACTGTTTTCTGATTTCTGAAAAATGGTGAAGTTTTTGTATTATTAGTACTTATAACATGTATTTATAGTTTGTCTTTTCTTTTTAGGATGAAGTGGCACACACTCTTACTGAAAGCAGAGTACTAAAGAACACCAGACATCCATTTTTAACAGTAAGTGCTTAGAGGACTGCTAGTAGAACATTTTAAACTGAGTGGGGTTTTAGTATAGAATGAACTATGACTGCTTTAAGTAACATTTACTTATATATACTACATTTTATGACAGACTGTAAATTCAGTTTCTTTGAAACTGTTGAGAGATGTATATTCTTTATGATATGAATTTATAATCCCCCTGTTACCTATGTACAACTTCTTAGAACCTTTCTCTTTCCTCCCATGTATCTCTCTGATTTTAAAATGTCCACAGAGCAAGAAGGTCACTTCTGGAATTTTAAGGAATTCATTAATAAAATGGTAGACATTTAAAGTTTATTTGTATTGTTCAACTAGTAATGCAATAGAGGCATAATATTTCATGGCCGTATTGAGGAATCTGTGACAGGAGGCTCTTCACATGTTTGAGGCCAACATGAATTCTCTAGTAAGTCCTAGAGTTACCTGAATTATGATGTCAGAAATATCTCAAAAGAAAAAAAAAGGATGATTTTATATTTCTTTTGTTTGGTGGCTTCAGATAAACATTAAAATGTCCACACAGCTTCGGTTTTCAAAGGTCAGAATTTTAAATTAACAGACATAAAAACAAGACCTTTCTTGATGAAAATACAGGAATGTAAAATGTGTTAAATGAAGAATAAGCCCTTCTATCTTTTCTTTGTTAGCAAAAGTATAAACAGTAATAATAAAATTATAAACAGTAATAAACTTAATGTATGCAGAATGTTTTCAGGCAGGCTATTTTACATTCAGTCTGGGTATCTGTGTACTAGATAGTAATTATAAAGTTTATGTTTCTTGTTTGTACCAAACATATTAAGATCAAAAAGAACAACTACAGTTTAAAATTGGAATCCTTTATTAATAGTCTAAGATTATCTAGACATTTTCAGAATTATCAGTAGATACCTGGTTTTTGCTAAGTGTTTCATGTCTATTTTGCAGGGTAATAAGAACATTTTCGTATCTTCTTGTGACTTGCAAACACACCAAGGCCTACCTTATTACGTTTTGCTGTTTTAGCCTTAGTATATACAAAGTAACACTGAAACTATTTTGAACATAGTCAATAAGAGCAACTATGCTCCTGAGGAACTTTGACTAGAGTTTTCTGTAGAGATTGCAAAAATTAAAACTAGCACACTGAGTTCTGACTCAGTCTCAGATGACACAGTACATTTGAAAGTGCTCATCACAATGACCAATTACTAAATTTACTTTTTTTTTTTTTACCATATTCTTAGAAAGCACTACTATGAAGTAAATGTAATTGTAAGAAATACTATCATTTTATCAGTTATACTAACTGTTTTTACCTGTTTTATTTTTGGTACAATTATATAACCTTTAAAAAATATAGGATTATAATTAACATTGTTTTCTTTTTCATTTCAAGTCATTGAAATATTCCTTCCAGACAAAAGACCGTTTGTGTTTTGTGATGGAATATGTTAATGGAGGAGAGGTGAGTCAAGAAGTCAACCTAACATTTACATGGAGCATTTCATTAAAAGCATTACATACAGTCTGAGTTATGGTGCTTCTCAGCTCCACAGGTGTTTGCATAGTTCTTACTGTTGAGTAGACAAAAGATGGGTATTTCTAATTGAGTGTTTTGATCATATATTAGCATAATCATATTCTTTATTTTACTTTACTTTTGAAAGATAAACATATTTTACTACAATATAATTTTTAGAGAGTATATAATCCCCTTTGCTTACTGATTTTTTTAGATGTATTTTATATGTGTGTGTTTTGGCTACATGTGTGACTGTACAGCATCTGTGTGCTTGGTGCTCAGTAAGGTCAGAAGAGGGCATCAAATCTTCTAGAACTAGAGTTACAGATGGTTTTGAGCCAGTATGTGTGTGTGCTGGGAAATGAACCTGAGTTCTCTGTTAAAACAAGTTCTCGTAAACATTGAAACACTTCTCCAGCTCCCACAGTATAATTTCTGAAATTGTTATTAGATTGTGTAACTATAGATGCATAGTTAATTGTGTTTTAGATAACTTTTCAAACAAGCCTTCTGTGAACCTTGTAAAACTTTTTAAAACCTATTTTGAACTCAGCCAACTAATCTATAGATACATTGTAGCTGAACTTTTTGTTTCCCCTTGTATGTATTAGTTACTAGTGAAGGAGATGACAATGAAGAAATTTAAGAACTCTTACAGGTTTGAACAGAAATTAAATCATTTCACTAGTACTATTTCTTTATCTTCTTTCTATTTTGAACAAAATCAATGTGAAATAGAAGTGTAATGTATAGAAATAGTAACTGGAAATACTTTAAATATCTAACTTTCTGAAATAAATGTGCTAAATAAAAGCTTGTATTTCATATTTTAAATATTCTTATTTTTCGATCTAAATAAATAACTGATAAAGATATTTAGAAATTATGTTGTCTGAAATTTCCTTCACTCACATGGTATTTTGAATGTAGAGCTAGTACAGATTTTTCTGAGTGTATTAAGACATTGTTTTTGCTATGAAGGAGTATGTTGTTTCTATTATGAGAATATTAGTTAGATCATCTAATCCTCAAATACAAATAAATTAATAAAAGATAAGTCTTCCTTAAAGATAAGACTTTGAGATTTTATTAGTGGGCTGGGTAATTTGAAGTGGCAGTTCAAATAGCGTGCCACCAGTGGATGAGCACAAAACAAAGAAAACTTGAGCATTAGAATAATAGCAACCTAGACAGAAGAAATACGGAGCTTCAGTCAGAAGTCCATGGAGATATGAAGATGACAGATGGCTTGGAGCTGTGAGGCTGGCACCTTAAGAGCTATTTTGTTGATATGGGTAAAAAACACTATTGCAAAGATTCATTCATGGTTTATTGTTGATCATGTGAAATTGTTGGATATACTCAAGTTATGAAAAACTTCATAGTCTTCAGAGGAAGACTATAACATTAATTTTTATAAAGTTGTTACTATCATTTTGAAGAACTATGTGTTGAATTCGAATACTAAAGGAGAACAGATTTGGGAGATACTCACCTAAAGGTTATAATTTTACTCATAGAGATGGAAATGAAATTAATGGAACTTCCATGTTGGTACCTGTCAGAATTTAAAAATAGACAGATTCTTGGAATTTTTTTCAACTTTATGAGATATAGACTCTCTTGAGAGATGGGCCTGTGGGCACGTCTGTGAAAGTTATCCATGGTAACTGAGGTGGCAAGACATACCCTCTATCAGCAGCACTGTTCCCTGCCTGGGATTCTGAACTGTATAAAAAGGAAAACGTGAGCAAATACAAGCATTCCTCAAGCTCCTCTAACTTCTTCACCATGCTGAGTCTAACCTTGAACTGTGAGCCAGAATAAACCCTATATGTTTTTTAGTTGCTTTTGTCAGGGCATTTTTATCCCAGCAACAGGAAGGCACTCAGCAATTTTGTTTTCAGTAATTATAATCCCAAGAAATAAAGAGATATGACCAAATAGTATATGGATAAACATGATTATTATACAAGTGTGGTATCTTGAATGAACATTCAGTAAGTAGCTGCTTAAATACATAAAATGTTGTAAGATGAGAGAGTATAAAGCATGCTACTATTATTATGAGAGAAGTGTAGATCATGAACATGTGTACATGCCTTTCTCTGTATGTGAATATTTCATTGTCTACTGGAATTTAGACCTGGCTTTGTGACTCAGTACAGGGTGGAAGGAAAGCTTTTCACTTGTGTATTCTTCTTTAGCTTGTGTATTACATACAGATATTGTGTACTCAATATTTAAAAAATAAGCAAATGGAAGGATGACTAGGGAAGAGAATTAGAGAGAGGAAATAGAACTCTATAGGCAAAACTTAGAGGAGTACTGAGTGCAGTGCAGACCGCTAATCAACATCTATATAATTAACTTGCAAGTCTAATAATGTAAGAAATCACATTGTTATTAATATGCTAAAGCCATGCTTAGTAACTTTGCTGATATTAAATTTAATGAGAAGTAGAGAAGTATTGGGGAAATGTAATGTCTGAAAACTAATTTCAAATTCGGTTGAAGAAGTCTCCACTTAAATCTTTTGCCAAATTTTCTTCAGCTCTATATATTTTAAACTTACAAATTGGCCTTCTGTGATCTCTCACAGGCTCAAATTTCATGAAAGATAAAGATTCATGATATGGTAGAATCCTGTGGACCTGACACATTATTACTGTTCTGCCAGGTTCTTTCTGTAGGTACTGAGTCACCTACCATTTCCAGGATTGACTACTCAGCCTTGTTAGTATTGCACATAGTTGTATTAATGTCTTTGGTAAAATTCGTTTTAGTTTTTGCATATGACTTTCAGTTACATGTCATTCTTGAAATTCTCTCTTACTTATTCAGATTTCTCATTATTTGGCTGGCATTTTCTCTTCTGTGAACTAAAATCATCTCATTTTAAATTCACATAAGACAGAAGTGCAGGCAGTCAGCATTTGAATTCTACTTACTAATTTGTGGAGGTGTGATTTGGGTGATTTTTAAGTTAAAAGTATTTCAGATTTATGGTGATACTTTTAAAACTTGATTTTTTTTTTTTTTTTACTAAATTTGTGGTTCTATAAATATCTTTATTACCAGGAATCTGAGTTATTAAGCTTTATGTAGGTTATGTCTGAATTCTGTTGCTTTCACCCAAAACTTTTTTAAAAATTCCCAAGCCAAGAAAACTACATTATAATAATCATATTAACATCTAAAGTTCAAGGAAAATGAGTTTTATTTTATATTATAGTATTTCAAGGCTAGTTTCCTAAACTATCATAGGCCTGCAGTTAAAGTTAACAGAAGATAAGACTTATTGTCTAACTAACATAGTGAACTGCTTAGAACTGTGAGCAGGGACAGGCATCTCTCAGTTCTCATGGTTTTTTAATGCATGGGGGCAACAGTGCAGAATGGCAGTTTGATGGAAACTAGACTTGTTAACAGTTGCTTACCCCAGAGTGATCCTTTTAAGAAATTGCATGTAGGAACAGGCATGAATGTGTACATGTACACATTCACACTGAAAGAAAAAAAAACAGGAAAATGACAAAACTAATAGGTAAATATTTAAAACTATGATTCAAAACAGTACATAATCTTTTGTATTCTTTGGTATCTTTCACATACTAAAATACTTTAAAATCCTTTATGATGATTGAGTTATTCCAGTACTGTCATGTTTCAAAGCATCTGTTTGTGGCTATAAGATATACATCAGAATTCTTTTCAGCTTGGACTTACTGGTAAAGAACTGTTGTGAATATTACAGAACAAAATTGTTTATACACAGCACATGTGTGGAGGTGGAGGACAACATTTGGAATTATGTTCCAACATGTGGGTCTCGAGAGCAAACTCAGGTCACCAAGTTTGACTCCTGTCAGCCTTATCTTCTAAGTCATCATGCCAGCTACTGTTACAACATGATCATATATAAATGTGATATGTGGTATTAACTTCACCCTCACCATTCACCTTCTTGTACCTTCCTCACACTGATCCTTCTCCTCATCTTCCTTCTAGCTTTGTGTTTTAAAAATCAGGACCCCTAGTTCTTCCTTATTGGCTGAATAAAATTACATTGCATATGCATGTGACATTCTTACTCATTCATTGATAAGCATACAAGCTTATTTCATAATTTAGATATAATTAATCATTCAGCAATAAATATAGATGTATAAATCATCTCGATGGTGGGTTGGCTTGGACTCCTTCTTCTGTATAACCCAGAAGAGGTTAGCAGGGTTACATAGTAGTTCTGCATTTAGGCTTTGAAGAATGGTTCTCATAGTGGCTGCACTGACCTGTGTGCTACCATCAGTGATCCTCTCCCTTACCTTGTATCCTGTTCGCTGTCTTCAAGACAGCTATTCTTACTGGGATCAAGTGGAATCTATGCAGTTTGGATACACATTTCCTGTTTGGCTAAAAAAAAATGTTTTCATTTATTAGATACTGAACCCTTTGATAAGAACTATCTTTTTTAGTTCATTTGTCCGTTTCGAAATAATTGGATTACTTCAACTTTTGCTACTTGGTAGTTTGACTTCTTCATATAATCAGAAAGTTAACCCTCTGTTACAAGAATAGTTAGCAATACTTTTCTCCCAATTCTAAGGCTTTCTATTCACTTTGATAATTGTTTCGTTTGCTGTGCATGAACAATTTAATTTCTGGTGACCCAGTTTGTCAGTTCCTGCTATTATATTTGGAGCTATTCGGATTGTATTCAGACAGTTATTGCTGTGCATATACCTTGCAGTTTTCTGTTAGTGGTTTTAGAGTCTCAGGACTTTGAATTCAAAATGGATTGAATTTTTTATAAGTAAAAGATACATATAGTTTCTTTTTTCTGCATTTGTAGACCCAAGTTTTCTAGTTCCATTTTGTAAAATATTTTATTTCATGTGTTTGAGTGTTTTGTTTGCATGTATATATGCACTGGTTGCATGCTTGGTGCCAGTAGAAAGCTACAAGAGGGCATCAACTTCCTTGAAACTATAGTAACACATGGTTCTGATCTACTATGTGAATGCTGGGAAGTGAATCTTACTTCTCTGCAAGGTTAAGTATTCTTAACCACTAAAGTATTTCTCTTGCCCCTTTAGTAACATTTATTAAAGATTCAGTCTCCTACCCATTTTCAATGTTTTTATCGCTTTTAGGTGATTCATGGGTTCCTTTCTGCTTTTTCTATTTTATTCTGTTGGTTTGTGTATCTGTGTATTTGTTTTGTTGTTGTTCTTGTTAGGGCCTTGCTGCCTTTGATATTATGGCTCTGTGGCATAATCTGAAATCTTATATTATTTTACTTGTAGTATTGCTCCATTTACTTAGGATTGCTTTGGTTATTCAGTGTCATGTATGCTTCCATGTAGATATTAGGCTTCTTTTTCTAAGTCTGTGAACAACATCTTTAGAATTTGGATAGAAAATACATTTGGTACATAGAATACTTTGGGTAATGTAGTCATTTTAAAAATTGTTTATTCACAAACATGAAAGAGCCTTTTCTCTTCTTATGTCTTTATTCAGTGTTTTAAAGTTTTCACTATACAAGTGTTTAGTTCCTGGTTAGAATTATTTCTAGGTAAATGTTCTTATTGTTTAGGCTTTTGTGAATGACATTACTTTGTTACTTGTGTATTGGAAAGGTACTAATATTTATTTGTTGATTTGAATCCTGCTCAATTTATCAGACTTAAGAATATTTTGATTGGGTTTTATAGTCTTTTAAATATAGCCTAGAAAAAGATAAATTGAATTCTTTTCTACAATTATCTCTTATTTATTCGTACTGC
The DNA here is from genome assembly GCF_011762505.2 of Arvicanthis niloticus. Classification (NCBI taxonomy): domain Eukaryota; kingdom Metazoa; phylum Chordata; class Mammalia; order Rodentia; family Muridae; genus Arvicanthis; species Arvicanthis niloticus. The sequence goes on along the minus strand of NC_047673.1, from coordinate 67,045,499 downwards.
CTTAATGCTCTGGTTAAGAATTCAAAGACTAAAGTAAATATGAAAATAGTGAATAGATACTTTTGTTCCTTATTTCAAAGGAAATATTTTAATTCTTGCACATTTAATGTACAGTTGCATATACATTTGTTTTAAATTGCCTTTTTTATGTGATGGTATTATACTTTATTCCTAATTTCTCCAGGATTCTCATCATAATGGGATATTGAACTTTGTCAAAGCCTTTTTCTGTATCTGTTGAGATGATAGTGCTGATTTCCACTTTTTATTCTGTTTATGCATCGTTTATATTCTTTGCATATCTTGAACTATTAACTTCTGTATCACATTTTATTTATTGATTCACATATGTTGAAATATCTTTTAATACCTGAAATAAAACCTGTTTTGTCATAATGTAGGATTTCTTCAATATGTTATTGTATTTTGTTTTCAAATACTTTATTGAACAGGTTGCATGTTTATTCACTAGGGATGGCACATAACTTTCTGTGTTTTTCTCTTCTTTTTTGGATTTTCGATGAAGGTAATACTGGCTTACCAGATTGATTTTGATAGCATTCCTTTTGTATTCTGTGGAACCTTTTGAGAGTATTACTGTTGTCTTTGGAAAATGTGATAGAATTTGGAAGTAAATTGTTTTGGACTGGGGCTTTTGTTTTGGGGGAGACTTTATTAGAATTTCAATTTTATTCCTTGTTATATATCTAAGTAAGTTGTTTCTGTCTAATTGGTTTAATTTTAGTACATAATAATTCAAACTCTTACCTGAGTTTTCTGTTTTATTGGAATATACATTTTCAGCACCCTGAAATGTATTAGCATCTGTTGTAATGTCCTTATATTGTCTTTAATTTTATTATGTTGTCTTCTCTTTTGATCAGTTTGTCTAGGAGGAGGGGGTTTCCAAACTGTTTACTTTTTGTTTTGTAGTTTATATTATTCGTTAAGATTACATTTCATTAATTGTTGCCCTGATCTCTGATCTCTATAATTTGTTTGTATTTAATGCTTTAGATTGATTGTGTTCCTGTTTTCTTGAACATTGAAGCTGTATCATTAGTTTTTAGTGAGCTCTCTGTATTTTAAAGTCTTGGATATGTTTCTCCTTTTGTTTGATTTTATAATATTATAAAAATTTTCCTGAGCTTCTTTAATATGACTCACAGATCATAGAAGAACATATTATCTAGTCTTCATTAGTTTTGTATACTTTTTATAGTATCTTTGCTATGTATTTCTCATTTTTTCCATTATTATCTGATTAGACACAATGTGCATTTAATATTTTTTGTTAAGACTTTCACTGCATTGTAAAATGTTACCTATTTATAGAATTTTTTTATGGCTAGCCAAAACCATCTGTTTTACAGCAGTTGATTGGAATATCCTACAGATAATACCTTTTTAAGTATAAAGTTTTTTTGCTTTTTTTTTTTTTTTTTTTTTGTGGAGGTAGATTTGAAAAGGATGTCTGCATTTCTTACTCTTACAATATTTGTACCTAGCTTTAATACCCAGTATTGTTTGCTTTGTGAAATTGATTGTATTGATAAGGTCTCTTTTACTGTGCAGTGACTCTCTGTATCTCTTAAGACTAAGTTGGACCTGAATCTACAGTGTAGTTGCTCTTGCTTGCCCTCATTTTCAGCTAACTTGGCATAGGTTGGGTTGTTTTGTTTCGTTTTGATTTTAACTTTTATTTTACTTTTAGTATTTGTTTTACTTTGTATTGAGTTTTTTTTAAGACATTCAGCAGTTGGATCTTGCTTTATCATTCAGACTGCTTGTCTGTCTCTTTTAATTGAACATTTAAGACCAGTAACATTTAGCATAATTATTGAGAGATATTTGCCATAATTTTAAAATATATATTTGTTACTGTTCTTCCTTTTCTGTGTAGGTTTCCCTTTAAGTATCATTAAAATGCTGGCTCACCAGGTTTTAACTCCTTTACTTTGTACTTTTTTGGATTATCTTTAATTTTCAGTATGTAAAAAAGACATTAGTATATTAATCTTCATTGGTAGTTATAGTAGTTTGATTTATATTGCTGTTATAAGCTGCATGACCAAAAGCATCATAGAGAGGAAAGAGTAATTTAACTTAGACGTTGCAATTATTGTTGGGGAAGTCAGGACATGAAGCCAGGTCAGGAACCTGGAGGCAGGAACTGAAACACAGACTGTGGAGAGGTGTTGCTTGCTGCCTTGCTTTCCATGGCCTGCTCAGCCTATATTCTTACACAGTCTAAGATCATTTGCTAAGGTGTGGCTGGGCCCTCCCACATTAGTAATTAATCAAGAAAATGCTCCCTAGAGGGTAGTCTAGTAAAGGCATTTTCTCAGTTGAGGTTTTCTCTTCCCAGATTACACTAACTTGTATCAAGATACAAAACAACAAAAACAACAGCAGCAACAAAACCCCCAGCCAACCTATGAACCAACCATCCAACCAACCAAACACACAACCATCCAACCAACCAAGGAAACTAGGTAGTAGTCATTTTCTCCCACAGCTTGAAATGATGTTTTCATGTTTTCCTGGCTTTTACGACTTTTCCTAAGACACTATTGCTTTTAGTTAAATTTATATTTATTCTTGTCCTTTTTAATGGTGTCTTTTTGTTTGGTATCTATTGTCTTTTTAATATATATATATATATATATATATTATGCTTTTTGAGATTATAATTATCTCATTTCCCTTTTCCTTTTTCTCTTTTCAAACTTTCTCATATACCCCTCTTTTGAGGATAATATTTAAAAATGGCAGCACCCAATCTGGCTTGTTCTTATGGGGCCACCATGTTCCTGACTAGACAAGGCCTGAGGCCAAGAACAGTGGCCTGCTCTCACTGCTGCTTGGCTTTGACAGCAGCTCAGACCAGCCAGAAGTACAGGCCCTGGCAACCACGAGATGCCATTGTGGTGGCTAGATCAGCCAATCCACCATACTGTCTTCACAAAGCTTGGTTGAACCCCAGACAATATCCACCATCCACATGGTACCCAGTAGAAATGAGATGCTAAAGCTAAATTATTATCCAAAGGATTTATGTATTTAGAAATGCTCAATTAACAATTTGCCCACACAATTAGAGTTCTTTCCCAAGATCTAACCTTAAGGTATAAATTGTTACTCAGGACTGTTCTGGACCCATGTGTGGTTCTCCGTGGCTCCTACATCTCTCTTTTTTCCTCCTCTTCCTCTCCTCATTCCTCCCACATTAGCTCCTCCAAAATTATGGAGCTTCATTGTAAAATGTGTGTGTGGGGGGATATCCTACTACACCCCTCCTTGCTCTTTTACAAATTTATGACTTCATTTTTTCATTAATTGTTACACACACACACACATACTTCTAAATATGTAAGTACAAGCAATTCAGTGTGCACAGTGTTACTTGTATGTGTGTGTTCTGGGCTGACTGTGATGTGCTCTTTCCTGGAGATGACTGTTTCTCCTGCTCTCAGCCTTCCTTAGTTGTCTGTAGTTCTTTGTGTAGGTTTGAACACTGCAATGGGGGCACAAATACTGTAAATGCCGAAGGACCAGGGAGTTTGCTGTGAGATTATGTCTCCTAGAAATACCAAAAGCTACACTCAAGAATTGTGCCAACATGATGGCCCAAACACGAGATGAATGAGGACAAGAGCACATTTGCAGTCTTTTCAGCAGAACTACAGTGTGACGTGGAGAAAGTCTTTTTTGCTTATATATCTTTGAATTGTAAATGCCTCCTATGCTCTAATGCCTTTGTCTTTTTCTGATCTGGGAATCTTGTGTTCCAACTTCATTTGATACATTTTCTATGCCTTTATTTTATAGTTTTGCTTCTTCTCTTATCCTGTTAATTCTTGGGTTTTGTCTTTTGGTTATTTCTGAGAATCATTAAATGTTGTGGTCATGTTTGTTTTTTCTTTATTTTTTAATTTAGTGATATTTAATGTGATATTTCTTTAACCTCATCTTCAGTCCCTGATAGTCTTTATTCTGCTGATGTAGCATATTTGAAGTTACTTTTTTTTCCTGCTTTAAACTTTGTTTTGACATTTTCATATACGTATACAGTTTATCTCAATTATATCCACTACCTCATCCTTCTTTTCAGCTTACCATGGCCGTTCCTCTCCAATCCATGACATTATAAAGAAATAAATCCTATGCTTAATTTAACTAGTGCTTCCTTTATGCTCATGACTTTGAGACATGAACAACCTACCAGTGACACCCTTCCAAAGAAAAGTGACTCTGCCTCAGTAGCCAACTTTTACCAGTAGTTCCTCAGTTGGAGATGGGACAGTTGTAACTGGCTTGGTATTATACTGGTCTTGTGCAGGTAACCACAGCTGTGAGTTCATGAATGCATATGCAGAGAACAGCACTCACTCTGCCTTCTGCCTTCGTTCTTTGAGTCTTGGGATGCTGTGGGGGTGTTGATATCGACACCTCATCTATCACTGAGCACTCAAAGTTGCTTATTCTTAGCAGTTTGAATAGTAATGCACCTGCATTAAACTTTACTCACTGCAATAAGAAGCTCATTTGGCCAAGGTTGGGAATAATACAAATCTATAGGTATAAATATAAATATTTAGAAGACAACTTGATAATGTTACCATTGAAAAACAGCAGCAAAAGATTCTCTCTTGGAGCACATACCTTCTCTAGCTATAAGTTCTGACTCTGCATACATTGCCAGGCATGAATTCCCTTTTGTGGGACAGTACTCAAATTCATCAAAAGAGTTACTGTTTATACCCATAAACAATCTTGATTGTTCAGGTGACACAGCTTGCCTGGCAGGTCTGTATTTTATAATGCAGTGTTCAGTGCTGGGGAATTAAATATTTTTATCAGTTTTTTTATTTCTAGTATTTCTAGTATTTCTATGTTCCTGTATTTACCAAATCTCAGTTTTCTTACAGAACTGTGTTGCTGACTATTATGTAGGCCTGGCATTAATGTCTTTATTTTATCTTCTTGTTAGAAGTGTCCAGCATTTCTATTTCAATTATCTTACAATTAAGTTTTAAGCTTTAAGAGGTTTTATATTACCTTGCTTTTTTGTAGTTTTTAAATTTCTAAGTTAGGATTTATGCATCATTTAGGGTGTGCATACCTTTGAAAAAATTAATTTAGTGCTTTTAAAATTTATTGAAGCTTATCTCAATAATCATCTTCCAGATAATCATTACCTGTTGTACTCATAGTCTCAATCATTTTCATTAGAAAACTCAGAGCAAAAAATCAACAATAATTACTTTTGTTATCTCTTTAAGATTGTTTCATAAATGTTAGTGTTATATACATGTGATGTAAATGTAGAGATACTACTTCTTAATATCAAAGTTTGAAACAAAGTTTTTTGAGTTATACATAAAATTCCTGAGATTGATTAGAATAATTGAAATTAACCCTAGGTCAGTCTTGCTCTGAAGCAGTGGCATAATGGTCACTCTATTAGCTGCTGTTTATGATGTGAACATTTTAGCCTCCTCCATATTTCCTCTGAGGGTGTAGCAAGAGCTATATCTTGTCTCATAGATTTTTAGTAGTTCAAGCCTGCCTGCCTGCCTGCCTGCCTGCCTGCCTGCCTGCCGTCTGTCTGGGTGTGCACCATGTGAATGCATTGCCCATGGAGGCCAGAAGAGGAGTTAACACATAACTGTTAACAGTATGTGAGTACTGGGAACAAAACCATGGCCCTCTGCAAGAGCAGTAAATGCCTTAACTACTGAAGCATATTTTCTAGCCCCTCGAAATTTTTAAAAATTAGTAAACAGCAAGAGAAGTTAAGAAATTTTTTTAGATTAAAGAGTCAACTAATGTAAAAGTTTGAATGCAACTATAGGATCAGGTATTACGTGAAATAGGCCAGACCTTCCTCTCTCTCTACCCGCAGCTTATGTAGAAGCTAGCAATGTATATCTCATGGAAATGGAGACCAGAGATGCTAATATAAGTGTGTTAAACTGCTAGTCTACTAGTAGTAGATAAGGGATGGGAGAGGACAGAAAGGGTTAGCAATTAGATAAAAAAAAAAAAAAAAAAAAACCTGATAGGAATAGTTTGAGGGCTCTGTAGCTCAGTGAAGTGACTGCAGCTAACTGATCCACTTTATATTTCAAAATAGCTTTAAGAATGAATTTGAATGTTTTAAACATAAAGATATGGCAGATGGGGCTGGGAAGAAAGCTCAGTTGGGAAAAAACTTGTCTCTCAAGCATAAGAACTGAAGTTTTATTCGTAGAATTCATGAAGAAAAGTCTGGGCATGGTGGCATACATTTGTAATCTCAGTGTTGGAGAGGTGAAAACAGAAAACAGAAGGCTCTCTGAAGACCACTGGCCGGCCAGCCTAGCCTAGCCTACTTTGGCTTCATGAAACCTGAGGAAGGACACCTGAGGCTGTCATCTGGCCTCCATGTGCTTGTGCTCATGTGTGTCTGCCTTGAGTATCAGTCTTCAGGAGCCATTTACCTGTTATGATAGTGTCTCTCATTAGAACCCAGGGACCCGTAATTAGACTAAGCTGGGTGTCCTGGGATCCACAAGGATCCTTCTACTTCTGCTTCCCCCATGCTGGGCTTACAATCACATGATACCATGCCTGGCTATTTGTATGAATTCTGAAGATTGAAGTTCAAGCATGAAGAGATTGTCTCCCCAGCCTCTTCCTGATAGTTTTCCTTTCTTCAAGGTCTTGGTTTGTTTGTGCTTTGTTTAGTATTTCTTATCGGTATTTTGTTTAGTTGCTCGTCCCTGACTTTAAATATAGTAGTACCCTGAGATTCTACCCCTAGTTTTACTGAATTTTAGGATTATACTTTGTTTCACGGTTTTAACAATTTCCTTGGTATCAATATTTCTAAAATTGAACTATAACATCAATTGCGTACTTAAATTTCAGTAGGTCAAAATAAAGCCCATTGCTCCTGTGTCCCCATCACCAATATTTTTCCTCTATGTTGTTCTCAGTAACATCTACTCAGCCAGCCACAAGAAAACCTCAACATCATTGATCTCTCCTTTGGTTCAAATTCCTCTGGAGTACTGATTCTCCTGAAGGGTGCTTATGCTCTCCTTAGCCCGTGGCTCTCAGACGCATTCATCAAAATCCAGCATACCTTCTGGTGTTCCTAAACATATACATTCTTCCAAAGCCTTTTACAGCACTTGCCATGTTTCAGCACAGTATTGTGTCTTGTGGGTTAGTGCTTTTCCTTTAATGTGTGAAGGTTTCTATAGCAGTCAGTACTAATAGGTGATGAGTAAATTTTTGTGTAATTTTAGAAATTATTTAACTGGACATATCCTCAGATTTTTTTATTATTTACTTGTTGATATAACCACAGTTTTAAGAATATGATCTTTTTCTGTGTAAAAGTTTTAACACTTCTTATTATCTAAGTAATAGAATTCCAACTGTACCATGGTAGACAACATCCTAAATAAGCTGGCCCTCTATCCATCCCTCCCTTCATCTCCTCCCCCTCTCTCTTTCTCTTCTTCTAAATGTGTATTATTTTTAGCCACATAACTCCATGTTCTCTAATATTTGTATTTTGTATAGTAATCTTTAATATCTCTTAAGTTTTCCTTTGGTGAAAAATCCTGTCTTTCACAACTTATGGGAACTTTATATGTGGCATATCCCTAACCATCCTGTTTACCAAAGTGTTGTTATAACTGCATCACAAAATGTATCACAATCTGCTGTTTCTGTGAATATACACGCAGCTTCCTCATTGAGGCAGAATTGATTAATAGTGGAGATTATGTCTGCTTGTGGTTTTTTTTGGTTTGTTTGTTTGGTTCGTTGGTTGGTTCAGTTTGGTTTTGTTTTTTTTTTTTTTTTTTTTTTTTTTTTTTTTTTTTTTTTTTTTTTTTTTTTTTTTTTGTCATTTTGTTGAGGGTTGATTGCTATATGAAAGGTTGTAGGTAGTTCCTGAGTTTGGAATGCGCCCTAACAACAGGCAGAGCTGTAAATAAGAGAGTATGCTTGATGTTCTTTCATACAGATCTTTCACTTGCTTGGTGAGATTCACACCAAAGTATTTTATATTATTTATGACTATTGTGAAGGGTGTCATTTCCCTTAATTTCTTTCTCAGCCTGTTTATCCTTTGAGTAAAGGAGGGCTACTGATTTGTTTGAATTAATTTTATATCCAGCCACTTTGCTGAAGTTGTTTATCAGGTTTAGGAGTTCTCTGGTGGAAGTTTTGGGGTCACTTAAGTATACTATTATATCTGCAAATAGTGATATTTTGACTTCTTCCTTTCCTATTTTTATCCCTTTGACCTCCTTTTGTTGTCTAATTTCTCTGGCTAGGACTTCCAGTACTATATTGAATAGGTAGGGAGAGAGTGGGCAGCCTTGTCTTGTCACTGATCTTAGTGGGATTGCTTCAAGTTTCTCTCCATTTAGTTTGATGTTGGCTTACTGGCTTTCTGTAAATTGCTTTTACTATGTTTCGGTATGGGCCTTGAATTCCTGATCTTTTCAAGACTTTTACCATGAAGGGGTGTTGAATTTTTGTCAAATGCTTTCTCAGCATCTAGTGAGATGATCATTTTTTTTCTTTGAGTTTATTTTTATAGTGGATTACATTGATGGATTTCCGAATATTGAACCATCCTTTCATTCCTGGGATAAAGCCTACTTGATCATGATGGATGATTGTTTTGATGTGTTCTTGGATTCGGTTTGCGAGAATTTTATTGAGTATTTTTGCATCGATATTTATAAAGGAGATTGGTCTGAAGTTCTCTTTCTTTGTTGGGTCTTTGTGTGGTTTAGGTATGAGCATAATTGTGGCTTCATAGAATGAATTGGGTAGAGTTCCTCCCGTTTTTATTTTGTGGTATAGTTTAAAGATAATTGGTATTAGATCTTTTTTGAAGTTCTGATAGAATTCTTCACTAAAACCATCTGTTCCTGAGCTTTTTTGGGTGGGGAGACTTTTAATGATGGCTGCTATTTCTTTAGGGGTTATGGGACTGTTTAGATGCTTTATCTGCTCCTGATTTAACTTTGGTCCCTGGTATCTGTCTAGGAAACTGACCATTTCATCCAGATTTTTCAGTTTTGTTGAGTATAGGATCTGATATTTTGTAGTAGGATCTGATGATTTTTTGAATTTTCTCAGTTTCTGTTGTTATGTTTCCCTTTTCAGTTATGATTTTATTAATTTGGATACTGTCTCTGTGCCCTCTGGGTACTCTGGCTAAGGCTGTATCTATCTTGTTGATTTTCTCAAATAACCAACTCCTGGTTTTGTTGATTTTTGTATAGTTTTATTTGTTTCTACTTGGTTGATTTCAGTCTTGAGTTTGATTATTTACAGCCATCTACTCCTCTTGGTTGTATTTGCTTCTTTTTGTTCTAACACTTTCAGGTGTGCTGTCAAGCTGCTAGTATATGCTTTCTCCAGTTTCTTTTTGGAATCACTCAGAGCCGAGTTTTCCTCTTAGCACTACTTTCATTGTGTTCTATAAGTTTTGGTATGATATGTCTTTATTTTCATTAAATTCTAAAAAGTCTTTAACTTCTTTCTTTATTTCTTCCCTGGCCACATTAGCATTGAGTAGAGTGTTGTTCAGTTTCCATGTGAATGTGGGGCTTTCCATTGGTTTTGTTGTTATTGAAGACCAGCCTTAGTCCATGGTGATCTGATAGGATGCATGGGATTATTTCAATTTCTTGTTGAGGCCTGTTTTGTGACCAATTAGATGCTCTATTTTGGAGAAGGTACGATGAGGTGCTGAGAAGTAGGTATATTCTTTTGTTTTAGGATGCAATGTTCTTTGGATATCTGTTAAATTCATTTGTCCCTGAAGAAAGAAATTGAAGATCTCAAAAGATGAAAAGATCTCCCATACTCATGGATTGGCAGGATTCATATTGTAAAAATGTCCATCTTGCCGAAAGCAATCTACAGATTCAATGCAATTCCCATCAAAAGTCCAACTCAGTTCTTCATAGAGATAGAAAGAGCAATTTGCAAATTCATTTGAAATAACAAAAAACTCAGGATAGTGAAAACTATTCTCAACAATAAAAGAACTTCTGGGGGAATTATCATCCCTGACCTTAAGCTGTACTACAGAGCAATAGTGATTAAAAACTGCATGGTATTGGTACAGAGATAAGCAGGAAGATCAGTGGAGTAGAATTGAAAACCCAGAAATGAACCCACACACCTATGGTCACTTGATCTTTGACAAAGGAACTAAAACCATCCAGTGGAAAAAAGACAACATTTTCACCAAATGGTGCTGGATCAACTGGAGGTCAGTATGTAGAAGAATGCAAATTGATCCATTCTTATCTCTTTGTACAAAGCTCACGTCCAAGTGGATAAAGGACCTTCACATAAAACCAAATAAACTGAAACTAATAGAAGGGAAAATAGGGAAGAACCTCGAATACTTGGCCCAGGGGAAAAGTTCCTCAATAGAACACCAATGGCTTATGCTCTAAGATCAAGAATTGACAAATGGGACCTCATCAAATTGCAAAGCTTCTGTAAGGCAAAGGACATTGTCAGTAGGACAAAATGGCAACCAACAGATTGGGAAAAGATCTTTACCAATCCTATATTCTATAGAGGTCTAATATCCAATACATACAAAGAACTCAAGAAATTAGACTCCAGACAACCAAATAACCCTATTAAAAATGGGGTACAGAGCTAAACAAAGAAGTCACAACTGAGGAAACTCAAATGGTTGAGAAGCACCTAAAGAAATGTTCAACATCCTTAGTCATCAGGGAAATGCAAATTAAAACAACCCTGAGATTCCACCTCACACCAGTCAGAATTGTTAAGATCAAAAACTCAGTTGATAGCAGGTGCTGCAGAGAATGTGGAGAAAGAGGAACACTCCTCCATTGTTGGTGGGATTGCAAGCTGGTACAGCTACTCTGGAAATCAGTCTGGAGGTTCTTCAGAAAATGGACATGAGGACCCAGCTATACTACTCCTGGGCATATACCCAGAAGATGCTCCAATATAACAAAGATGCATGCCTCACTATGTTCATAGCAGCCTTATTTATAGGAGAGGAGGTCCTTGGTCCTGTGAAGGCTGGATGCCCCATTGTGGGATCATTGGAGGGCAGGGAGGTTGGAGGTGAATGGGTAGGTAGACACCCTCATAGAAGCAGGAGGAGGGGGTGGACTAGGGAGTTTCTGAGAGGGGGAATGGGTAAAGGGGCTAACATGAAATGTAAATAAGTAAAATATCCAATAAATTATGCTTGTTGCCCCAGCAGAGGGGGATGCTAGAGGGGTGAGGCAGGAGTGGGGGGGGGGGAAGCACCCTCCTAGAGCCAAAGGGGAAGGAGCTTGGGATGTGGGGCTTGTTGAGTGGAGACCAGGAAGGGGGACAACATTTGGAATGCAAATAAATGAAATAATTTTTTAAAAAAGAAAGAAAAAGTTATTGTATCCTTTTTTTCTTGTCCTAGTATGCTACAAAGTTACTTAACAGTAATTGATGGTCATTAATGAATATTAGATTGACATATTGGTTTAATAACAGGGTGGACACAATGATCCAGAAAGTTAGGGCATTAAGGAAGAAAGCTGTTAAACAAAAGCAAAGAAAGAGAATGCAGGCAGTGTCCTGACCTCCGAAACAAGAAGGGGAACTGATTATAAATAGATCATTGGATGTTGCAATTATAAATCCCGAGTGTATTCCATAAAGTAGCAAAAGTAGACATCATATGGCAATGAATTCTAAAATACAGAGTTCTTCCTCTTAATTATAAAACTTGAGCTGATACTTTTATGGAAGCTGGCTGGCAGACAAAATATAGCTGTATCTATATAAAGATCTAGAATCCTGAATACATTATATTAATTTAGAGAGGCTTTATATCTCTTTTGTCAGTGGATAGCCAGTGGTAAAACTGATTTTTTTTTTTAAAGTCTGGAGACTTAATATTGCTGCAACAATGTTATCACAGGAGCCTCCAACACCACTGGCATGTTAGACTCAGCATGGCAGATACCATATTTTTCATAATTGTTTTGATTATTGATTCTTCAGAAATAAAATACCAATGCCATCTCAGCATGATGTCCCGGACTTGACAAAGCATGGTAATAAAGTAGAGAACATCATAGTTTATGTCTCCCACATTGTTTGCTACTAACATAACTAACGTTGAAGTTTTAGCGTATCCAAACTCTTTCTCCCCTGTCTTTATTTGGGTCAATGATCATACACAAAGTTGTCTTAAAAATAATTTAAGCAGAGATAGGGGTAGGAAAAAGGAAGAAGGAATGAATGCATAAGAATTCCAAGTTACTCAGCATTACCGTTACATGTGGAAGATAATAAATCTTAGCAACTTATTATGAATTAGTGATCTTTATGGAAACACGTATTTTCTGACCTTACAGTTGAAGGCACATTTCTCTGATGTGTTTTTCTTTATCACAGACGTGTTTTGCATGTCCACCATGACATCTTAGTGGTTTATTCAGGACTAAACAGCCTTTTATTCTTGCCACGTTACTCCTTCCCCCCACCCATCTATTATTTGTCCTGCATTTGTGCCGAAATTCTTAGAATTTTGTAAACTAGATACTGATGTTTATTACCAGGTTACATAATTTGATTTACAAGCACATATATTTTATTATAATTCATATTTAATCTCTTAATTATATTTAAATATGTATTGTATAAACAAAATCAAAATTGTTGTACTTATGTTTATATAGGATGAAGATATTTTAGATTAGCAATCTTGGCAGATTTCCTAATAAAGTATAATAGTTCAACAAAGATTGAATATCAGTTACTAGTTTCTCAGGTCTGCTTCTTGACATTTGATGTTCTAAGAAATTAGATGTGTTTATGATATGCTTAGTATTGTTTGTTTAGCTTTTTGTGGTACTGGGAATGGAATACAGGGCCTTGCAAATGTTAGGCCAACACTGTCATTCTGAGCCATTCCCTCTCCTGAGAAATAAGATATAGATGTTAATTACTAGGTGATAGGACTTAGAGTTTCATAAAGCTAGAATTGAGTTTGTGGTCACAGTAAGATCCCAGTAGATATTTTGTGACTGTTGATATACCTTTGATGAACTAGGAAATGAATTGGTTTATAGCTTACAAGATCATAAGAGATCACAGTTAAAAATGAAAAATACTCAAGGTAGCAAATACGGAGACAACGTGTGGAGCAAAGACTGAAGGAAAGGCCACCCAGAGACTGCCCCACCTGGCTTTTCCTTCCCACATACAGTCACCAAACGCAGACACTACTGTAGATGCCAAGAGATGCTTGCTGACAGGACCCTGATATGACTGTCTCCTGAGAGGTGCTGCCAGAGCCTGACCAATACAGAGGCAGATGCTCACAGCCAACCATTGGGCTGAGTGTAGGGAGGAGTTAGAGAACTAAAGGAACTGAAGGGGTCTGCAACCCCATAGGAAGAACAATATCAACCAACCAGACCTCTCACCCCCACCCCAGAGCTCACAGGGCCTAAACCACCAACCAGGAAGTACACATGGAGGGATCCATAGCTCTAGATGCATTTGTAGCAGAGGATGGCCTTGTTGGGCATCAGAGGGAGAAGAGGCCCTTGGTCCTGTGAAGGTTAGATGCCCCAGTGTAGGGGAATTTAAGGGTGGGGAGTCCGGAGTGGGTTGGTGGGGGGGGCACCCTCATAGAAGCAGGGGGAAGGAAGATGGGATAAGGGGCTTGAGGGGAGCAGGAAAGGGGATAACACTTGAAATGTAAATAAAGAAAATATCCAGTTAAAAAAAAAAAGAAAAGGATTATACTTTCCAAACCATATCAGGAGTGATGGAGGCCTCTTAGTCCAGTTTAGCAGTGTTAAACATAAAGCTTTCAAATTTTGAAAATACATATTACAGCAAATGTTATTTCAAACTTTGAAAGTATTTCTAGAAATATGAGAAATGGCAATTTAGACTATGACTAGTTTACATAAATGAGTTTGTGTAAGTCCATATTTTTCCTTGAAATGAAACATAAATAATTAAATAAAAACACCATATCCCTGCTTATATTCATTTATTTTGATAATGTCAATATTTATTCCTTGTAAGAGTGGAACAGCAGTATACTTAGAAGGAAATGCAATCTAATGATGCATACTTTTTCCTTTGGTACCCGAAGGTTAAATGGGTAGCAACCAGAATGCCTTAAACAAGATTGGTATATTGATTAAAACGCTGATTTAACAGCTCGCAGTTTCCCCCTTGGAAACCTGCAAAAGATAAGCCAGCTGCTGTCTTAGAGTGCTCAGTGTCCACTGAGAGTACACTATCTATCATCACAATATGGTGATGAGAGGTGTTTTATGTTTGTGTTAATTTCCCCCACTAAATCAGTAATTATTACAATCCTGTCCCTGCTGTTTACCCTGCAGCTGTTTTTCCATTTGTCGAGAGAGCGGGTGTTCTCTGAGGACCGCACACGTTTCTATGGTGCAGAAATTGTCTCTGCTTTGGACTATCTACATTCTGGAAAGATTGTGTACCGTGATCTCAAGGTAAAAAAAAGTAATGAAAATTGGTTTTTTGCAGAGACTGTAGGGACAAACAAAGTAATTACAAAGTTACAGTTTTGAGACAAGCACTTAGGAGTGTTGTTTGCTGTAGTTGGTCTGAAATTTCACTCACTGATATGTAAGTGGCTTTTTTATGATTTTGTTTTTTCTATATAAAAATTCTCTTGACTATAAAAATTCTTGTTGACTATACAACACAGATCTACCAAGAATCATTTCATTATTTTGTAAATCCCCTAATTATAGAAATGGTAAGCATCTGAGTCAAATCAGATAATTTGCAAGTTCATTATTATTTTCAAACATCATAAAATGTTTATGAAGAGGCTTCAATAACAAGGTTATTGGAAGGAAAATATCTATTTTCATTGTAGTGTTAACTTTTTGATAGGACCATTTTTCTCACATATTTTCCCATAAACTCAGTAGTTTGCTTAGTTTTTCATTTGTCAAAACTCAGTATTGGTTGTATTGGTAAAAGAAGCCTGGCCATCTCTGAGTTCTTGTGAGTAGCCCTTAGTAGATTCAGAATAGCCTGAAAGGCCAGGTGGTAAATACTTTGGCCTATTCTGCCTGTCAAGGTATTTATTGGCACCATTCTGTTCTGCCACTGAAAGGTAAAAGCAGCCCTAGCCATTATGTAAATCAATATATTTGGCTATATGTCTACAAATCTTTACTTAAGAAGCAGTCGGTGGTTTAGATTTGATTTTTATATTATAGTTTACTGTTCCCTTCAGGAGATCCTGTAAGCAAATGGTAATTCCCATGATACAGTCATTAATAAGGTTGGCTTTGTTAAGAATTCTGATCATAGCATATTTCAACAACAGATTCTTATTTTAGCATCTTCCTTAAAATGTAAATGCTAGGGCTGGGTGCACAGCTCAGTGAAGGGCACTTGCCTAGTTTAAGTATTACACTGAGTTCCATCCCAGGACGTAGGCAGCTAGTTCTGAAGTGAGGATAGGAAAGCTAGATGTAACAGTCCACCTGTCCTCCCACCACTTGGAACACGGTTGTCCTATTTGTTTTTTATTAGGTTCTTATATCCCTATCTCCCTCTTAACCCTTATTCCACCCTGATCTCTTCCAACCCCCAACACTACATTGGAGAGAAAATTTAGAGTGGAAAGGAGATGTAGACCTCTATAGGCCTACCTCACTCCCAGCATCTCATTGGCTCTCAGGTAGCCAGATGTGATCCTGTCTCTTTTTCATTGGCTCACTCCATTGCTTGATCTGGCTTCAGTGGTCTCTGGCCATGAAGGCAGTTTCTACGTTGGCTCAGGGAGGAAATATCAGCAGTGCCTGCGCCAGCACTGCAGCTGGGCTGTTTGGCTAAGTTTCTCCTACAGAAACCAAAACTCTCACTATAGAACACTGAAGTACAATCACAGATATGAAGCTGCCCTGGGCAATTTAGTGAGACTCTACCTTAAAGTAAAAATATAGGACTGGGAGCTAGCACCATGGATAAATTACTTGCTGTGCAAGCAGGGGGACTTGGGTTCTGACTTCAATACCCAGGTAAAACCCAAGTGTGATCACATGTCTGTACTTCTAATACTCAGACAGTGAAGACAAGTGCATCCTGGGGGATTTCTAGACAGTAGTTTAATTCAAATGCCAAGGTTCAGGTTCAGTGCTGTCTCAGAAAGTAGGTTGGAGAAGTGATTGAGGAAGAAATCCCAGTATCAGTCTCTGGCTTCAACATGTTCTCACAGGTACACTAAGTACAAATTAACCAAGTGATTGTATTTAGATTGGTTATGTTTAGAACTTGAAATATGGTAGAGTTCAGCTCCTTAACAGGAATCTTCCCAACACACACATGTGTCCATACATAACACTGCATGCAGAGCTTGCTTACTATGAGTTGAAACATTGGTACTTAGGGGAAAATTGAAATCATCTTTTTGAGTCCCGAGACTCTCTCACCTCCCAGGTCTCTGGTACATTCTAGAACCCCTCTCTCAAATCTCCCAAGATTGCCTGTTTCCAATCTTTCTGCTGGCCCTCAGGGCTTCAGTCTTGTTCCTCCCTCCCCCAATACCTGATCATGTTCCCCTTTTTCCCTCCCTGTCTCCTCTCTCACCCATGTTCCTCCCTCCTTCTGCCCACCTCCTGTGATTGCTTTCTCCCCCCACCCCCAGCCCCAAGTGGGATTGAGGCATCCTTACATGGACCCTTCGGCTTGTTAACCTGCTTGAGTTCTGTGGATTGTATCCTGGATATTCTGTACTTTTTTTTTTTTTTTTTTTTTTTTTGCTAACATCCACTTATTAGTGAGTATATACCATGCATGTCCTTTTGGATCTGAGTTACCTCACTCAGGATGATATTTTCTAGTTCCATCTATATGCCTGCAAAACTCATGATGTCCTTATTCCTAATAGCTGAGTAGTATTCCATTGTGTAAATGAACCACATTTTCTGTATCCATTCTCCCATTGTGGGACATCTGGGTTATTTCCAGCTTCTGGCTATCACAAGTAAGGCTGCTATGAACATAGTGGAACACATGCCCCTGTGGCAATGTGGGGCATCTTTTGGGTATATGCCCAAGAGTGGTATAGCTGTATCACTCTTGCTTATATTTAAGTAACTGTTTTAAAGAGTAACTTTTATAAAATATTATTTCACTCAGTAATAATAAAATGTAGTATATATCGGTGTAGAGTCAATTAAATTATAAATGAAGGATTAGAGTACTGTACTTAAAAATAATGAGCTATATAGCTATAAAATATATACTTCAGGGATGATTAAATGTCTGAATGCCAAAATGAATACAGCTCAACCAAATGATTATATTTAGCTTATTTTAGAAATACAAATATGACATAATTTATCACCTTTATATCTATCTATATGTTGAGTATAGATGCTTTACAAAATCTAATTATATAGCATAATGATAAATATTACTTTTCTAAATATACTTAGAAATTGTTAACTATCTCATCATGAGTTTACCTTTTCCGTCACTACTCATGCTTATGAATCATACTTACAGGAAATAAGAAGGCAGAGAAACCTGGAATTAAGGAAATGAGAATAGTTTTGAAATTACTGGATAAATCCCTATTAGTGGT
The DNA here is from genome assembly GCF_011762505.2 of Arvicanthis niloticus. Lineage (NCBI taxonomy): Eukaryota > Metazoa > Chordata > Mammalia > Rodentia > Muridae > Arvicanthis > Arvicanthis niloticus. The sequence continues at coordinate 67,027,828 of NC_047673.1, read as the reverse complement.
GGTAGATAGAATTACTCATAAATGAGAGATCTAAAGAAGACTGTTTATTTGAATGATTGCATCAATATTGAATATAACAGTCAAAATGGTCTTGTTTAGTATTGTCTCTAAACATTTCTAATCAAATGAATTATTATTATTAATGTTTTGTTCCCACATAATTGGTGATGAAATTAGATTTAACTCATTGAAATATAAGCAAGTACTTTATGTGTGAATGCCCCTAATGTAGTCATGATATTTAGCCTCTAACTTTACCAGACAATTAAATGTTCTCTGTTCTCTTAAATTTTACTCCCCTTTAAATGTTGCCTTAATTGAAACTTACAGTATAGGATAGAAAGCATATGACTATATATCAAAAGATGCATATAATTAAGAAAGCAAAATTTAAAATTTATATGCATGTTATTTGCATCTGCAGATCATAAAGTGATGCATGACAGAATGGGATCATTTAGGTAGGATCAGAAATTCAAAGCTGGTGTATATATTTGAGACAATGTTCTGCAAGCCTAAAAGCATTGCCTCCTTAAGGTAACAGATTAAATTGACACCAGTAAGATTATTGAAACATGAATATGTTAGTCAGCTTTCTGTTAATGATAACATAATACTTGAAAAGAAAATGGATTTATTTTAGCCTATAGTTTTAGTGACTCCGTTACTTTCCAAGACCAGGTGGACTCTTTGCTTTTAGACCTCTGATTTGAGGATGTCAGATAGCAATACTGGAAGCACGTGGTAGAAGCACCTCATTTAACTCATCAGTGAAAAAGCAAAGAAGGGAAGGGTCACTCTCACCTTCCACTAGGGCTCTCAACCAGGTCCCACTTCCTAAAGGCCCTGCAAGTGTATACAGGTATATCAGATGTAATTGTCATCTCAGAGGCTTACTGCTGATAAACTCACCCTTTTGAGTTTTTTCTGAACTCTGGCTAGCTGATTCAACTCAGCTTTTCCGGCTCAAATCCCTTGCCAAGCTAACTGATTCGATCTGGTTTCTCTGAGCTTCTCACTGAATTGCTCTGCTTGGCCTCAAACTAACGCAAGTAATGTATTCTAATCTTCTGACTCTTCTTATTTTTGGGGTTCAGCTGCCTCTGCTGACCAGCACTGAACTGCAAGAACTCATATACAAACTCAACTCCACTGCACAGTACTCACTCCCAACTGACTCTCTCCCTGCACTACCCTCTTAAGTCACCTCTTTCCTGTCCTTTCTCTTGAGAGTTGGGTGTATGCTATCTGACTCATTCTGTCAACCCTTTGTCTGATTTGTCATTTTTCCTGCCCCTCAGTTAAAGTTACTTTCAAACATGGCTACTTCCTTCTACAAATTAACTTTACCTTCATTGTTTAGGATTAAAGGTGTATACTAAGGGTGTGTCTGCATTTCAGCCAGATCACACAGACCTAGATCTTTGAATGTGATCCCTTGCCAGAGCAGCTGGCATGTTGTGTAGAGGATTAAAATCACCAAATGCAGCCTGAACATGAAGCCTTTGAAAGCAAGCTAAGTAAAAGTGCTGAAGAAGTGAGTTAGGCTTTAAGCAGAAGCAAGAGGGTAGCAGGCTTGATTATTGCTGGTATAACAGCTTTAATTCCATTAATTGCTAGCACCACTGCTTCTGCAATAGCATTGACACAAGGAGTTAAGATAACTACTTTTGTTAACCATCTAGCAAAAAAATGTTACTAATGTATTGAGTATACAAAAGGCATACAGGCATCTGGAACAACGAATGTTGCTCTATAACCCATTCAAATTATCTGAAGGGCGTTCAGGGTTCAAGAGTTAGGAGCCATCCCAAGTGTCATGACAAACATCATTGGAGTAGTGTTACTTTTGAAATTCAAAATGATTGTCATTATTATTTTAAAAAGTTTAAAGACACCAGTAGGATATTTGCCATAATCCTAACACCTCTCTGTGTGTTAACTTTGCATAGTGAGATTATGAATTTAAAGAATGCTGCTCTGTTGATCTTTGGTGCTGCAGATAATGCCAATAAAATTATTCATGGCCTGAGGTCCGTATTTCCATTTTAGTCAAACCTCAGGAATGGCATATATAGCTTGATCAGGCTAGTCCTTCTTGTCCTGGGAATACTTTTATTCTTGCCCATAGTGTTAAACTTGTCTCTAACGACATCAACAGGCTGGCAGCCAAAGCACATGACTTGAAACTGATAATGAAACCCCAGACAGAGTTATTAATTTAACAAGTTGGCAAGCCAAGGACATGTAAGATTCTGCACAGAGCCTTACCAACCTAAGACATAAGTGCATTCCTTATGATAATGCATATTCCAAGATGGGTAAGGAAGGCTTTCTTGTCAGAACAACCTAAGACAGGCTCAGTCTGGTTTATGCAATAAAAAGGGGGAGATGTGGAGAGCTTTTGGGCTGCCTGGCAGGAATCTGTCATTGGCCAAGGACAAGGAAATAGGCTGCTTGGAAGGAATTTGACATAGGCCAGGGACAAGGAAATGGACTACAGGCAGGAATCTGACATTGGGCTGGAACAAAGAAGTAATTTCAGGTAGGAGTCTAAATAATAGGCTACAACAAAGAAGTAATTTCAGGCAGAAATCTAAATATTAGGCTAGAACAAAGAAGTAATTTCAGGCAGAAATCTAAAACCTAGGCTAGAACAAAGAAGAAATTTCAGGCAGGAATCTAAATATTAGGCTAGAACAAAGAAGTAATTTCAGGCAGAAATCTAAAACCTAGGCTAGAACAAAGAAGAAATTTCAGGCAGGAATCTAAATCTTAAGCTAGAACAAAGAAGTAGGCTTCAGGCATGAAAATGACTTTGGGCTAGGACAGGGAAGTATGCTCATATATTTTGATCATTCTGATAAGCCCTTAGAAATAGTGATCACAGTAGTGATCACAGGGCTCTGTTTATTGTCATGCATGTTCTTTGATTATCTGGGTTTATTGTCTTCCTTGTTCCTGGACTATTTGTATCTATTGTATTGCTAGTTCCTCAACCTAGAACTGACCTTAATACTTGCATGTAATTTAAACAGTACAAAGGCAAAAAAGGAGGAGGGATGGGATAGGGGATTAATGGATGGGGGCAGTGGGGAAGGAGAATGGCATCTGAAATGTAAATAAATGAAATATCAAATAAAAAAAAAAGAATTCTACAAAAAAGAAAAGCCAGCTAAGGTGCAAAGTACAGCACCACAAATCATATTTCCTAGTCTAATGTGCTTTTGCTTATAACATTCATCCTAGAGTCTAAATAAAATCTAGATAAGAAAATGCAAATGTATTGCATTATGTCTAGTTGTTTTAAAAATCTTTGTGATATGTGTATATGTGTATTTAGTGTCTCTATGTAGATGTGTGCATATCACGGACTACCTTTGGAAGTCAGAGGACATCACCTTTTGTGTCATTCCTCACCTTCCACCTTGTTTGAGACAAGGTCTGTTTATTATTACCTGCACCAGGCTAGATAGATCTTGTGTTTCCAGAGGTTTTGTTTGTACTTCCCATTTCCCTGCAGGGACACTGAGATTATACTCTCCATGGGTCCTGGGTATTCACACTTGGATTATAAGCCTTGTACCAACTGAACCATTTTTCCAGCCCTTATACTTATTTTTAAAATTTAATTTTTGTGTGTGTGTGTCTGTCTTTCTACCTATTTCTGTACCTCTCAGTGCCCACAAAGACTGGAAACTGAAAATAGTGGCAACTGCTAAATTCTGAGCCATCTCTCTAGTCTTCAAAGCCCTAGATTTCTATAAGTTTAAAATCTAAAACAATTTAAAATATTTGAGTGACTGTTTTAGATACCAAAATAGTTTTAAAACATTATCATCAAAAACTGATTTAGAGCCAAGTGTAATAGCTCACACCTATAATCCAGGAGGATTTAATTTAATTCAGGAGACAGAGTTGGGTGGATCTCTGAGTTCAAAATTAGCCCTGCTCTCCACAGTATGTTCTAGGCCAGACAGAGCTACAAAATGAGACCCAGTCTTAATAAAGACTTACCCCTCTCCCCACAATTTAGGTTCTCATTTTGATCAGTTTGAGTAGACTCTGATTGTATAATGAATCTGTAAACCTTTACATGCAAATTAATCTGAGATACCTACAGTAGCTGGACTTCTTTTTTAAAAAATTAAGATTATTTAGACAGGGATGGGGGTGGGGGGGAAGGAGAGAAAGTGAGTGTTGGCACCCTGTGGAGATCCTGTAGGACTCCTTGTTGGAATCAGTTGTTCTTTCTGCCCCCTCAGGCTCCAGCAATCCAGTCCCTTTACACAGTTGACTGTCTCTGGATCCTGCATTTCCTTCTTAAACAGGGCTGATACCTATTTGTAGTGTCCTCCCATTCATCACTGGAAACAAATCTTCATGTCATGTTAACTTAGGAAGTTTTATTGGTTCTTTTTTTGTTTCATTGTAGCAAATAGTTATTAAAGCTTTTGTTATGTTTTCAGAAAGTAACTTTGCTCAAATTATTAATATAAGTCATTACATGAAATTCTGTTTTATTAAGGATCTCCTTAATAAATACTGTACTGCTTAAGAAAAATTGATACCATTTCAATATCCCATAAAAATCTGAAGATATCTCTTTCAAGACTCTTTATAGTCCTCCCAAACACAATATTTATTTTTAATGACCATGGTTGTCCATGTCCAGGCACCCTTATTCTTTACTTTTCTAACCCTTGCCTTACGCTTCATTTCATTCTACATCTATTAATACATGATGTGAATTTCAGATGAGATATGAAGGTATAAAATTTGGTACAATTCAGAATTTTTTAAAAATAGATTTTACCCATTATTTATAAAACCGTTTATTTTATTTTTTGTACCTAGAAATTCAGAATACTTTTTTTCAAATGCAGAGAAATAATAATATATTTCTCTTTTTAAGACTACTTTCTGATGCATATAAATCACATGAGCAAGATTGGTATAATAAACACAAGTCTAAATTATAGTGGGGTTTACAGTGGTATAGAAAATTTATTCAGTTTGTTCTTATTGTTATTTATTATTTGAGCTTTTACAAAAACTATACAGTATACATGTGAATGTATAGGCTATATAAGGACTGATAATCTGTTAATTACAGCCACGTCTCTTTCCAGTGCCCTATTAATCACTTTTCAGACCTGTTGTCTTGTTGTTGAAGCTTATAGAATAAATGATGCTGTCTTCACACAGTTGGAGAATTTGATGCTAGACAAGGATGGACATATAAAAATCACGGATTTCGGACTTTGCAAAGAAGGGATCACAGATGCAGCTACCATGAAGACATTCTGTGGCACACCAGAATATCTGGCACCAGAGGTAGGCCCAAGTTCACTTACAGGAAAAATAACACCAGTATTTCTTAAAACATTTAAATATTTTTGTCCAATTGCAACATTCACTTTTTTTAAAACAAGATTTTAATCATAATAATTTAATTGCTTTTAACTCACATGATGGGTATTTTAAGACCATAGACATATGGAAATTGATTTTTTTTGCAGTTTGTAAGCCCATGTTTTTGATAAAGTGAATTGGATCATTATTTTTTTCTTACTATATATTTTATTTTTTGCTTACATTCATTTTAGTTTATTTGTTAAAATAGGATAATTGAGTAGCTTCTGTAAGCACATTTATAGTTTTATAAACTATCTTGTACTTTAGAAGCAGAGATTTTAGTGATTGTTGGTATTTGGTCCTTGACTACTGGAAATTGTTTTGTTGAAGATCTTGAAAAAAATGACTTACTTACATTTTGAAGTTCATAAGAAAGGATGAAGAAGAGGTTTCGAACCCTTATTTAAGTATTTGTTGTGTGTCTTCTCTATGTTGAGGGTTTTTTGTGAAATATTCCAATATAGGAATAAGATGGAAAAATGATTGTACTGTCAAGGAAATTCTACTGGACAGAGACTATGTGTGTATATGTTCTATGTATGTGTATGTTGTATAAACATATATGTGTGTATAAAAATATATATGTATATAAAAATATATATAGCATATATGTCTGTCTGTATGTGTATATATGTGTGTGTGTGTACACACATACATATCATAATGCTCTAAGTTCCATAGTGAAGACTGAAAGGAAGATAAAGGAAAAGATGTGCTTTGATATAGTAGTTTTCATAAGTATACCTGTTAGTATTACTGTGTAATAACCTACTCACATGTTCAGTGATCAAATAGAATTTCCTGTAACCTTGGAGTTCTTTACATCAAAAATGCACATGGGGCCACACAGGTGAATTCTTTCTGTTCTGTTCACATCTGTGACCTTATCTGAAAGACTTATCAACAAGGTAGCTGCTTAGAGACTAAAATTATCTAGAAGTATCTTCACTTGTCTGTGTGCACTTCTAGGTGTCCAGTGACGTGTCATTTAAGTTGTTGGCAAGGGCACTTACAGACATACACACACACACACACACACACACGCACACAAACACACACACACACACGTGGCTTAGGCTTCTTCAAAATGGCCAGCATTCTTTGGCCCACCAAATGTCCTAGGAACAAATGAGAAGCAACCTTGAAGAAGCAGCTCACTCTTCCTCCCCTCTTTCTTATTTATTTTCAATATAGTAAACTGTTAAAACTTCCATTTAAAAATACTTTATTTTTTATCATTTTGATACAGCTCACATGTCATAAAATTTTAAGTCAACAGTTGACTTTTTCAAATGTTTAAAGTTGTGCAGCTATCTCTTGTAATTCTAAAATGTTTTAATCATTCCAGTTATGACTTTACCATTATTAGTTTCTCATTCTTTCTCTCTAGGCTATTGTAAATCTTCTTTCTCTTTGAAGCTTTTTCTGAACATTTCATGTAAATAAAACTATATGATAAGGAGCTTTGCAGGCCTGGCTCTTCCCCTTAGCAGATTATAACTTTCACCCATATTGTACCCATGGTTTGGCTTTTATGAAAAATGCTGCTGAGATGATTCATATGTCATCTTATTTCCTGGCCATTTTTTTTCATAAGCTCCACATCACTTTGGTCATATAATTATTTCTTGAAGCAGTTGTAAACCTTCCCAGGTTAAACCAGCATTGGCATGGAGTACTCCTCCTTCTATGAAGAAGCATGTGAGATGGGAGTCACTGCAGAAGAATTTGAGTAACAGAATCTTCCACAGAGAGATGCTGGAGGAAAGGAACAGTTGCTCAGATCTGAGTGCTAAGAAGGAGGAAACCAACACAGAGACAGAGTTTTTCACACAAGGCAGCCAAAAGGGAGTGGAGCCAGACTAATGGGGTCCCCCTCAGAATGCAGCAAGACACTATGGCTCATGTTATTGAGAGCTTCCTTAGATGAGCCGGACTTTTTTTAGTAAGCATCACTTTGTTTGTTCCTGTGTTATTTGGAATAATAATATAAAACATAGTAAAATTCATTTTCATTTTAATAATCCATATACAGTTAAAAGGTGATATGGAGTAAACAATAGAGCAGCATTCTCTCTCTCTCTCTCTCTCTCTCTAAAAATTATTTTTTGAGAGTTTCATCTATATAAATAATATGTTTTGATCATATTACTCCTCTGTAATCTCTAGGAGTATTAAGATCCTAATTAGGGTTGCCAGCTCATAAAGCCTACCTTTTCAACTGTAATCATATGAATGATGGCTCAATAGAAAATGATAATCAGAAGAAATTAGAAATTAGAATAAATTATGTATGTATTATCATGTTGCCTTACAGTATTGGTTTTTTTTAAAAACTAGGAATTAACATTTCAAAAGGCTTAGTAATTATAAATAAGTGCTAATATTTAAAGCATATTTCCATGTATTGCTGTCTTGCCAAACGTGTAATTTTCTCTGTTATAGATGTTAGAGTTTAAAATTCTTTGTTTTTGTTAGAGTTAAGTAAAATTTTTTAAATGATGTTTTTGTTTATTCAAATATAAGATCATATTTTCTGGACAAGTTTTGTTTTTGTGAATGCCATGGTAAACAAATTCTTTGTTTCTCTGGCATTCAGTTTTCCTTGCTATATATTTGTAGTGAATGATGGCATTCCAAATTTAGGATACCCAAATTAGTTATGTCACAATTAAGAGAAATTATTCTGAAGAAGATAAAAACACATTTCAGAAGCAGATTTTCTAAGAAACAAAAATACTGTTTTCTGTGCAGACATTATCAATGGAATGACAGAGGTATTGAATGCAAAGAGTTCCGTCATTTCTAAGGGTTTATAGTATTCAAGAGATTATTTTTTTAAAATCATTAATCAGTCATTTTTATACATTTAAAAATGTATTAAATTTATTTTATGTATATATGTTGGAGAATATACACATTGTGTGTGCATGTGTACACGGTATCATGTACGTGTGGTAGTCAGTGAATAGCTTTGTTGGAATGCAGAGGTTTGAATTCTGTGGGTAAGGGAGGCCCTGTGAATTACAAGCCAGAGGTTATAATAAAGTGGGATTTACAAGGTCAACTAGAATGAGATTATCTCATGCTGAAACTAGCCTTTTTCTTTACTTTCAGATGATGTTTACCACTTTTTAAACCTTTCATTTCTACTCTGTATCATTATCAGTGTTGATCTTTCCATGATAGGAGGTCAGACATGAGTCAGACCTAGGATGCATCCTTGACAACTGCTCTTATGCACGACTCACATCACTGTTTGTGCTTCCTTCTGCTCTTTGAGCACTTTCTGAACAGACGGGAGTTTGTGGCAACCTCCATTTCCACCAGCGTGCTCTTTTATTTTTCATTTACTTCTGTCTGTTTGCCGTGGTTTGCTATTTAAAGGAAGGTGGTGTATATATTGAAGATTCCTCAAAAAGGATATGAGGTGTCATCTAAAGCCAGTTTATTAAGTGTCCTATATGTCAGAATTATAGCATATTTTAAGTGCTTACATTTACATGGACCCCCCCCCTATTTTGTGGTAAATACCACCAGAAAATATAAGTCTTCTCAGTAAAATAACATTAATTGAAAAAAATGAACATCTAGATAAATTTCATCTCTTTACCTGCTTGATGAATAATGAAAACGTGTAATACTTTTAGTGGCAGTTTACCAATAGGAAAAAATAATTTCTTAGTTTAAGTTTTGATGGCCCTTTAAACTAGACATTTCACGGGCAGCATCTCTGAAAATGCATTCATATGTACAGCTTTAAATGAGTTCATTTTTCTTGTTGTAATTCAAGGAAATAAAGCCAACCCATTAAAGAATTATGGACCATAAGATGTCTTGAACAGATTCTATTTTTGTAGTCTGTGCTGTGCTTTAACACCTTTAACTTACAAAAGAATTTAGAAATTACATATAAACTCTTTTAAATTTGATTATTTAGTTTGGAGCCTATTAAATCCAGATGATTTTATGCAGTGCTAATTATTTGGAGTCTCAGCTTTGCTTTTGAGTTAGCAGTACCTGATCAACTTTCCAACTGTAAAACAGTTTGAAAATCAAATGTAGCTTACATGCAAGACCCAACAAAATTAAAAGTGTTAAGTGCGTTTTGGCAGTTCACTTTTATTGTGCCCAGTCCTCAAATGCACCGGCAGATAATCATCTGAATGTTAGTTATCTTTCACATGCTTATGTGATCACACAAAAAGTACATGCTAAAAAGAAGCAGATGGTGACAGATGGGCAAGGTTGAGGAAGGTGGTTTGGGGAACCCATAGAAATACAGTTCTGTAATAGCGTAAAAATAAAACTATTTGATAACCAACTTAGAAAAACATGGAGATTATAAAATGAGTTGGTTTTTGAGAAATACATAATATCAGCTGTGGTTACTGTTGAAAATGGAAGTATACACATTTATTTTATCTAAATGCAAAGAGTGCTCCCCCCGTGACTAAAAGTGCAGTTAATTCTCTCTCCTTCAGAGCCCATTTCTAATTTATTGTTAGAATTCTGTATATTTTTCTTTTGAAATCTATGTTTAATATCTGAAGTAACTTATTAAAAATATCTGAAATGCGTTTGAATATTGGTAACTTTTGGTAAAGAAATCTTTTATTATAATAAATCAATACAAATGAAAAATTAAATGCATAAAAATTTAAAATCGGAAATATACACTAACTTCATAAGAAGTGAGTAGGATCATGAAATAGATGAGTGTGAGATAATGTTGTAGGTGAAGGGAACAGATAGAAATAAACCTGATAAAATTTTGATCAATGAGGATTAAATGTGAGGATACCATCTAGTCGACTCTTTCAGTATTGTCTTTAGGAGCTCTTAGTGAGAATGGATGTGACCAGTTACATGTTCTGCAGGCAGAACAGTGGCGCTCAGAGTAGCCCTTGGATAAAATCTGCTGAATTCCTACAAGTTAGGAGAATAGTCTTAGACTCCTAAGCTTTGTGAAAAAGAGTTACTTAGCTAACATTATTTTGAATGCTAGCATTTTATTCAATTATGAATAATTTTTCCAACACCTGTCCCTTCCTCTTTCTGGCAGTCTGGAAAGATGTCATCCCCAGTATTAAAGGGAAGTTAAGTAAATTTAAGTCTCATCAGAGGCACAGTAATTAGTTCTAGTTGTTGTCTGCTTGATAGTTAGAATTCATATTTAAGAACCTCTATCAGATGAGTTACCTTGTTACTTGATTTAATTTATTTCTTTACTATGGACCTATTATAAGTAGCATTAACAGTTATCACAATTTGTCCAATAATTGGATATTATTTAAAAGTGAAGTAAAACAGAATAAATGCCCTTCAGCTTTTACAACTAGTGCCATTTACTAGTTTAGAAGTTACAAGATTTTATGCTAGCTATATTTCACATAAACTTTTTTTAATGTGATGAATCAGACTATTTGGTATGATTTTAATTAAATCACAAAATATAACTGTAAATTCTCTGAATGCTGAGGATATAAAAACAGTAACCTTAAGTGGGAACACTTAATGATGCCTGTTTTTACTTGAGTCACATGGCCCAGTTTCATTAATGTCTGTTGCTTTGTGATAAAAGACAATATAGAGAACTATAGGAAGATACATGCATGTATGATTTAATTACTGATATTGTATATGCTTAGATTTTTTTTTCTTAAGGGATTTTCCTGTTCTGACTTTGGTTTGCTTTTGGAATTGTGATGTTAGCTGCATTCAGTCAATCTTACATGTAAGGAGGTAACAAAAAAACATAAAACTTAGAACAAGTTGCATATGATAACTACACATGGTGTATCTTAAGAATGAGAACATAGGTCACTAATTATGTTATATAAAATAGCAATATGAAAAATATTGACAAACTGTGGATCTCATAATTCTTACAAATTATATACTCCTCTTGAGACTATAATCTTTTAAAATCTAAATAAGAAATCTTGCCATTTTTATCAAATACCATTGATGTGAAGAACATATAAATAACCTTTATAAACAATGAACTATAGATACATATCTCTATATAACATATATATCAGTTACCTGAAAGTTGAGGATACCAGAAAAAAAATCGAAAAAGTGGTAAATTGGTTCGTCCAAATTCACAGTTTACTTTCACAACATAGGTGTGTAGACAGTTTGTTTAGATGTTTGATTTTTCTCCCATCTGTTCTGTCAGGATTATTGATTGAGCAGCAAGCCACTCCAGGGCATACATTGCCTCCTTATAATTGCTAGCCTTGGGTCATTGTTTTGGCCTAAGTGGCAAACTGATAAAGGTGGTCTTTCACTCTTCCCGTCAATCCTTGGTAAAATTATACTGGAATGAAATACTTTTAAAAATTCCTATTATATTAATATTGAAATATTTAATTGATGTGTCATTCTGAAATAGTCACTTAATGTCATCTTTCAAAATTAGTATTTGTTTAAGAGCATATTTGTAGATTAACAGTTGAATTTTGTTGTTGTTTGCTTGTTTACTTACCAGACTTTTTAGAACAAGTATAAGTATTTTCATCAGATGGTAATGAATGTTTGATGCTAATTTACCTGCTTGAATATTAGTTTTTTGTTTTGTCTTTGTTTGTTTTGTTGGTTGGTTTGTTTTTTAAAGTCTGAGGGTAAAGCAATTTCTGGGTTATAGTAGAGAAATTGAAAATCAGTCTCTTTTCTGGAGTTTATGCTATTTGACTTCCATTTGATGTGGTCTCTCCTCAACTAATGGAATACAGTCACTTTCAGTCCGTCTTCTTTTGTCCATTGTCTTTGTGGGAATTGTGTTGAGTGGATAGGCTATCTAAGATTACAGAGCTTAGGATGTAAATCAGCACTAGATGTCTGCATTCCTGCTTGCATTTGGAATTTTGGGTAAAATACAGTTAGGCCATTTTCAAGATCAGTCTTTTACTGATTTCTTCTCTCAGCGTATGTTCTGACCTGCAGTTATAGCCTAATAGGATGATAGATTAAGTTGAATGAGGTAGAAGTAGAGTTCCCTATTATTATACCTTTAGACCACTGTCTTTGATACCTTTTTCACCTTCACAGTGATCATGAAGTTGATGAGCTGATTTGCTATGGAAAGTCATCATTAGAAGAAACCAGAGAAATTTTTTTTAACAATTAGTTTAAACAGCACAAGTTTTACATGCTACGAGAATTTTAGAAAAAGAAGTACTTTGAGTAAGAAAGAAAATTTTTGTCCAAAAATAATACAAAAGACTTATATTTGGAATAATTAACTTGATTTGGAAAATTGAGACTGTTTCACAGAATTGCATTTTAAAAGCATTCTATTTAAGAGAGAAGCTATCTGAGTAGTGGAACATGTTTCACATTACGTGTCTGTGTGTCTAATGTAACAGTCATTTTTATTTCTCTATCTTGGACATTTCACCTCACAACTTACATGAAATGTTTGTAGCTGATAGCAAAGCCTGTTAAGACTGTGGCTGTGCTTTTAGGATGCATTCTCAGCATTGCTGAAGTCTGCATGTTAGTAACACAATGCATTACGTCAGTATTGTTGACCACAAAGAAATACCACAAACAATTCCAGTTACGTCTGCTTGTATCTGTGTGTCAGTGAAGGGCCACGTATCAGACAAAAAACTACCTATATTGACAATCAGTATTTATTTTATAAAGCTAACTAAAATTATTTTTTTTATCAAATGTATTTTCTTACAGTGCAGTTTTGATTTTTAGTTGCTTTTTCTCTTCAAAATGAAAGCCTTCATTTTATGTACTCCTACCCTCCTGGCTGAAAACCAGGCATTTAAACAAAAATAAAGGATTGCCAGTTTTGCCAGCTGGGGATGAGAACCCGGCTGGTGAAATGTGGGTTCAGAAGGCAGTTAATCCAGCTTTTATGCTTTTTATAGTTTTATGAAAAAAGAGGTTAAAAACCACATTTGGCTCCTTTTCATGTATGCCACTGTTTTGTTGGTGTTGTAGGAATGTAGTTAAAGATTAGTTAGATTTTTGTTTTGTTTTATTATTGTGGAAAATCCTGTATCGGTTAGATAAATGTCCAGAAAACAGTCCACCTCACTAATGAGCTATTCACCAGTCACTGTTACTTTAAAAGGTACAGACTGTATTTCCTTTAAGAAATGGGAGGATTCCTTATGCTTCCTGACCCGATTCCTTAGTTTCTTTTTTTAATCCCCATATTACTTACTCAGATACAAAAAAAAGTGAATATTTTATCTATTAAAAACTCTTTGTCCACATGTTTCTCTTTCAGAAAATATTTTCTTTACTCACAGTAACTGGATTTTTGATCTTAAGTTGCAGAGTATTTTCTTAGTTTCTTTAAACGCAATAAAACAATGATATGATTTGAGTTTTTGAAATTCTCTCCATAATCTTTAAATATTCATGCCTATTGTAATATTTATGGATAACTTTAATATGGCTGTCAGAAATACCTAAAAATCAATAAAGAATTTGATTAATTCAAAATATGAATTTTAGTTGATAAAATTCATATGCTAGAACAGGTTTCCTCAAATCTTAAAAGGGCCAAATAAACTGAGGTTTAATATCAATTCTAATGTAGTTATATGAATAATGTAGAATTGTCTAAGGATGAGGAAAATTCCATTGAACAAGAATCACATTTGCAGCTGAGGGTGTGGCTTAGTGGCAGAACACATGCACAAGGCCTTTGGTTCTAGTTGCAGTTCCATAGGGAGTTAGTAGTGACAATAAATTGTCATCTTTGGATTTGAAGAGATTCTTCTAATGTAACCAAAGTGATACCTTTATGCCATAATTAAGTAAATTGTTTTTGCATCTTACATATTTTTGAGAAGTATATATAAAGACATATATCACAAAGATTCCATAATTGTCCTTTTTCTTTTCTTTTTCGAGACAGGGTTTCTCTGTGTAGCCCTGGCTGTCCTGGAACTCATTCTTTATACCAAGCTGGCCTCGAACTCAGAGATCCACTTGCCTCTGCCTTCCTGGAGCTGGGATTTAAGGCGTCTGCTACTATGCTTCACTTAAGGCTTCATTGCTTCTAAGGCTTCAGATATAAAAGTATGCTATAATTCAAAACAGTAAATACTGATATTCACTTAATTCATTTTCTGAAAGAGTTTAAGGACTTCCAGAAGTTGTCATATTTATTACTTGTTTGCCATACAATATAATGATCATTCTTACAATTGTTAGGTGTGTTCATCTTTGACTGTTTGCTTTGTATTGTTGCCTTTAAATTTTTATTTTAGATTTATTTTGTGCATATAAGTATTTTGCCTCTTTGTATATGTATGCATCATCGTGGGTATCAGGTGCCCAAAAAGGTCAGAGAAGGATGCCTGATCTTGTACTGCAGGTACAGATGGTTGTAAGTCATCATGAGGGTACTGGGAATGGAACCCAGGTACTCTAAGCCACTGAGCCAGCTTTCCAGCCCTGTTTTCTTTCTTATTTTAAACTTATGTTTTAAAGTAAAATGTGTAAGGCACAATATGTGCTTTATCACCAGCATAGCCTAACATTAAGTTAAATACAGTAGACCTATAAGGTGATAAGAAAGTTAGTAGCTGATGCACCTCATCTGATTCTGTAGATACAGATGCATTTTAGACTCATTTTAACAAACTTTTCATGACCTCTCCTGTTTTTTATACATTGAATGTTTCTGAATATATGTTAGCTGCTTTGTATAAGTATTTGAAGTTGTATTTTTATACAAAATTCACTTCTTTTGAATAATGATTTAAAAGTTAATGTACATGTTTTGGACATGGCACTCCAGAGGCATACAGACAGATCTCTATCAATTCAAAGCCAGGTTAGTCTATATAGCAAGTTCCAGGCCAGCCAAGACTCTATAGTGAAGCTATCTAATGATGGTGATAATGGTGATGATGGTGATGATGGTGATAGTGATGATGATGATGATGATGTTGTAAAATTTGTCATTTTTTTTCTGGTTTTACTTGTAGGTATTAGAAGACAATGACTATGGCCGAGCTGTTGACTGGTGGGGCCTCGGTGTGGTCATGTATGAAATGATGTGTGGGAGATTGCCTTTCTACAACCAGGATCATGAGAAACTCTTTGAATTAATACTAATGGAAGACATTAAATTCCCCCGAACACTCTCTTCAGATGCAAAATCATTGCTTTCAGGGCTCTTGATAAAGGATCCAAATAAGCGGTAAGCTTTAGTAATGGTCCATAAGTTACTAATGAATTGGTGACAGTGTGTTTTTTTGAAATTAATTCAAATATGCCTGACTTCAGAAAGCATTGTATTTGGTATAAACATTTTCCCACTGAGATACTGACTTGTTTATGAATGCATAATTGAACAGCTTAAAATTCATCAAACTTACCATGTAAGAATTTTTTAGAAATTCTTTATTTGTGCTATGAGAAAATAACTTCTTAATTATCTTAAATATTGATCTTATTGGGATAGGAGGTTCCCTGTTCTTCTTTGAGTTTCTAGGGCTTCATATTCCTGCTGACTCACATCAAAGAAAGAGAAGCTGTTTCCATTCTCTCCTAGTCCCACTAGTCTATGTTAACACGTCTAGCTTTTGTTATTTGAAATTTTCCCAGATATGGCTAAAAAAATCGACTTTAAAAACATGACACCATGATTTTGTTTTTACAGAAATATTTTAGTTATGATCTAAACTCTCCTAAAGCCTTTACTGTTCAGTCATTCTATTTTGTTCAGTTTATCTATTAATTCTCAGTATTTTCACAGGTTACATGTCAAATATCTTCTGAACATAAAGTACCTCACAATGTCAGAGAGACATTATATATATTATATATATAATGTGTATATAAATACACATACACATATTCAATGAGAAGTGAAGAGAAGGAGGGAGAGAGGGAGAGGGAGAGAGAGAGAGAGAGAGGGAGAGAGAGAGAGAGAGAGAGAGAGAGAGAGAGAGAGAGAGAGAGTGTGTGTGTGTGTATATATTCTTTACCCCTAAGTATCAGAACTTTCTTGAAAGTTCACTAAATCCCAGGCATCTAGAGGATAGGTGGCTTCATATGTTTTTGATTGTCCAGAACACCTTACCTAATGTTTTGTTACAGTGTATTGCGATTCTTTCTTAGCATATGTTTGAAAGATTCTATTAGTGAGTAAAAGAAGTATGTGAATTCTTAGAACTTAGTATTTGTCTATTTTAGTAGTGATTGCCACTATAGGTATCTAATTTTTTTTATTGGATATTTTATTTACATTTCAGATGCCATCCCCTTTCCCCATTTCCCCTCCCTAGAAAACCCCTATTCCATGCCCCCCCTTTTCCTTTTTGCTTTTATACAATTTTTTTAAATGTTAATCAAAGGTTTTATAAGTTTGGTAATGCTCAATCAGAAGTGTAACCCAATACCCAACCTAGTTATATAAACTATCTTTGACTGGTGGAGACACGTGAACATCTGCCTCCATGCCCCACCCTTTCTTTCTCTCTCTTTCTCTCTCTCATCACCTAGCTTCTCCTCTCCTTCTTCTTCTCCTCTACTTACTCCTCTTCCTCTCAGTACTCCTTCCCCCTTAGCTCCTCCTACATATCACCTTTCCTGTTAAAATAAAACTTTTCTCCCAAAATACAATTAGAGAATAATTAAGCCTATTTGTACCAGTGAGGTACAAGATAGTCCTAATACCCAGTCATCATTTTGTTGACTCACCAGAACCTCTGTCATCTCTCCTAACTAAAACACTTAGTTTTGAACCTGGCTTTTTTCTTGGCTTTAGAGTGAAACAGAAGGAACAATACCCAATTCGTTCTATGAAGCTACAATTACGCTCATACCTAAGACCTAGGTATCTAATTTTTAAATTTGTAAGAATATGGAAATGGAGAGATGGTGTAAGTGGTTTAGTGACTGGCTGCTCTGCCAGAGAATCTGAATTTGGCACCCACCTGATGGTTGACAACCATCTGTAACTCCAGTTCCAAGGGCTCTGGCACCCTCTTCTGACCTCCTGAGGCACCTGACATGCACATGATAAACATGCATGTATGCAGGTAAAACACTCCTATACATAACATAAAAAGTAAGTTTAAAAGACAGCAAGTTGTTAAGAGTGTCACTGCTTTCAGCAGAAATAAGCACATAGTAAAGACTTAACTAGCATTTGGTGTTTTCAGAAACCATTTAAAAAATCATACTGAGCGTTCTTGGTGACTGTGGTGCTTCCTTAGATTTATAAAATGTTTTCTGTCCATCCCCTTCCATTCTAGTACTTTCTTGTGAATTGATTTGCTTTTCTAGTGGCCTTCCAGGGTAGATCAAGTAGATAGTACAGAAGTGATTTGTCCATGGTCTCAATGAAAATTCATGTGGAATAGGAATAGAAAACCAATTTCCCAGTGTGTGCATTGTGTTTCTTATACATCTTCTGTACATCAGCTTCTCAGTATAGGTTTTGAGATGTATTGCATTTAAGATGATTATGTCACAGTTATGAAATGAGCAGTATTTGCTGGAAGGTTGTATTTAAGCAGAGCTATGCCTACCAGTTCATCTTTTTGAGTTGGGGGAGAATCTAGTCTGTGACTTGGTTTCAGGGGCAGTGAATTTTTATCCTATCTTATTCTTCCATATGTCTTTGGTCACTCTTTCTTATGTAGTTGTCTCTGTAAGTGGTGGCAAAACAAAGTCTTGCTTGTGGTTTTTATGTCTCATTCACTTATCTACTATGGCTCGTTCACATTCTACAAATAGTACATAGTAGGTACTTGGAGACTTTTGAATATATGTTAGGTATATTTCAAGAACATTAGGGTCCTGGTACATATTTTCTCCTTCCCGAGACTAAAAACATGATACAGGTTTATGAAGCCCCTTTATATAAAGTACGGAGCAGTCAGACCTCTGTGCTGCTACATAAAAGTATAAAGAGGTCAAAGATAAATAGCATGAAGAAGTCTTTTTAGACATTTATAGATAAACAAAGGGAACAAAATGTGTTCTTCATATTCTTAGGCCAAACTGTATAAAAATGCTCTACACAGCATTATAGCATAGCCTAGGAGACTTTGAGAACCTGGGCTGGCCCTCTGGAGGCCTCGGAATTTGCACTGCCATTTAGGCATCATTTACCTGTAAAATATAGCTAGAAATGCTATATTTTATGTGAACATGGCCTTTGAGAAGTTCAGTGGCTAGATTGTAGAGTATGAGTTGATGACAATGAAAGATAAAGCAGGTGTGTTAGATCATAAGGATCTTATGTTTCTTAGAAAATAAACTTTAGTCGGGGAAGGAGGAGAAACCAGAAAAGAGAGAGATAGCATCATGAGATGCATGTGATAAGGGGGTGACCCTGGCAGTTGTGGATTAGAAGAGTAAAGGACAACAAAGCCTACATGGCAAATACATCACTTACAATGCTGAGGCAGGAGGATGTATGGTTTGAGGCCAGCCTGGGCAACAGTCATATCCTTAAAGCAAATAACAGACAAAAATTTCTAGAATAAGTAGGTTCTTTTTGAAGCCAAGGTTTTAAAAAATGTATACAATTTTGAGACTGAGTAAGTAGAAGTGGTAAGGAAGTTGGTGTATGGAACCTACCCAGTTTAGGGAGCAGAAGCAAAGGCAGAGGCTTGTGGTGGTGGCTGCTGAGAGTAACTGAATAAACCAAATCTGGGTGTCTTGGAAAACCTAGATAAAAAATGTCAAGTAAGGATCAGGAAGAAATGAAACCAGTGCTTAGAAGAGACACAGTAGCCAACTATGGATTTGGGTGTCCATTGACATCGAAGCAGTAACTAGAGGCAGAACAGTAGCACAGAAAAGAGTGTAAGAAGAGGAGGGCCCAGGACAGAAAGCTGGGAAACCTGACAGTGTAGGGAGCAAATAAAGCCAGCCACAGCCTCCTCTGTGACTTACTCATTTCATTGAGCTCCTTTAAGTGGTGCCTAAAGTTTTCTGATATCCTTTACTGAATTGCTTTGAGGTCTACCAAAGGATCAACCATCACTGGGCAGGCTGGCGGGTTGGCGGGCTGGCAGGCTGGTGGTCTCCCTCCCTCCCTCCCTCCCTCCCTCCTTTCTTCCCTCCCTCCCTCCCTCCCTCCCTCCCTCTTTACCTCCCTTCCTCCCTTCCTTCCTTCTTTCTCTGTTACTCTATGTCTTACTTTTCTCCCTGAGTGCAGCTTACATAGAAGGCATTACATGATGGTGAACAGTACTATAGGAAATGGGAATTCTGTGATGTTCCTCATGTTTAAGAACACATAGGAGCTAAAGGTTTATTTGGCACTCTGATGTTGGGAGTTTAATAATTATAAGCATAAAAAAGTTAGTTCAAAGCATATTTTAGCATCATTTTGAAGTCTTTAAGTTGTATATCAAGGAGCCATTGACATTGAAATTTTTGACAGCTTCACACTTTGAAGAAGCATGTGCTTCTTCAGGTTCTAAAATTCACCTACAACTGTAATCCCAGGCATTGCACAGTGTTCTCAGGCAGTATATAATGTATTTTGAAAAACATGGTAACTATGTCCTAAGCCAACCTTTTCAAAAAGTACTGAGGTTTTACACAAAAATGAATAACTGAATCTGCATTGATATATTTTTTAAACTTGTAGAATGGCTGCTTCTCTACTTTATATATCCTTTCAAGTATACATCCAATGCAAACAATATTGTAAACTATAAACACACTAAACTGTGTAGGAAAATGGAGTTCTGATTTTTATGCATACTGGCTTTATTTATACTTTGAAATATTAAATTCTTTTCAGAAAAAAAAAACATTTTGGTGTTTTCTGCTTTTCTTGTCTCTTAAGCAAAGCATAGAATGACTGTTAATCCAGTACTGGTCTCTGCCCTTTCAGGAGTTGGCAGACTACCAGGGGAAAGCAGCATAGTTGGAAGAATAGTGAATGTAGGGGTCAGAGGCTAAACCTTAAATAAAATCACCATACTGAAGGTTCCAGATATGAACTCTGTCACATTATACAATCTAGTGTCCATCTCTGGAGTGGAATTTAGGAGTTTATTTAAAGAATCCTCTGTAGATGCTAGAGAAGGCTTTCTTGGAATTAACACCAGCGCTAATCATGTATTTACTAAATGCTTCGGGTTTCCTCCTGACTATGTTAGAGGAGCTAGGTCCTTCTTAGACATGGATTCCTGACATCAGGTAGCCAGTATTCCAAAGAGTTGGTTCTTATTTACTTTTTCTAGCTGTTTGGCTTTTTTCTCTACCTAGTGGTGTGTTAATATTTGTATGAATCAAATCATCAGAACT
This sequence comes from Arvicanthis niloticus, assembly GCF_011762505.2. Taxonomy (NCBI): domain Eukaryota; kingdom Metazoa; phylum Chordata; class Mammalia; order Rodentia; family Muridae; genus Arvicanthis; species Arvicanthis niloticus. Next base: position 67,007,143 of record NC_047673.1, on the reverse strand, counting down.
AGCTGTTAAATTTCCACAGATGTTGAGAGCTATGTGTTTTATTAATCATTCATTTTTATCAAATTATGCAAACTAAATCAAGAATAGTGAAAGCAAAGTGCTAAGTCACAATTTATCACTCTAATGATTTTGTTCTGTGGTACTGTTATTTTGTTTCTGAGTTGTGTCCATGTGGAAACAATATACAGTGATTTGATTTTTCAATTATGTTACTTTGAAATTGGCCTTTTAGGGTATCATTCCTACTACCAAAATTGGCCAGTCCTCTAAGTCAGTGTTTGATTGGTGCTTTGATTCTTTAGAATTAAGAAAATTGAGGGAGGAAAGGTTAATAGTGCAGACTCAGTTGAAGAGCTTTTGGTTTCTGTGACGTTGTAAATGTAGCAGCGGCAGGTTAAGTGTTGTTCACTGTACAGGGGTTCTCAGCAGTCAGTGCTCATGTTTGCTGTTTCCCGTGTCACTTTCTTCTCTGGCTTAACAGAAACAAAACAAACATGCCACAACTAATTAGTAATCATACTCATTTATAGTCGAATTTGGAATTGAGCATAAATTAAAGGTTTTCTGTGAGAATTTTGTGTCTGATTTATAATGGAAACATTCTATACTTTTTTGTATATATTATGCTTTACATCCCTTATAACAATAAAAATTACAGTAAACACAGTCATGTATATTCCCTGTTTTAGATCCAATTTCAGTGTGTTCCTTCACTTTTTCTCTTTCTTTTCTTGTTTCTTTGTTACCCTCCTTCCATTCTTATTTTTTCACATATATTTTATTTTTAATTATTATATACTAAATTGAACCATCAAAGCCAGGAAATACTTGGTTTATCATGTCTCATATTGTTTAAATAAAAATAACTTTAAACTTAGAGTGTAATTCTAACTTTTATTTTTATATTCTGAATTGTATAGCAAATTGGACTGTAAGGATACTTCACAGATAATAATATTGTTTTTGTATCATTTTTTGAAATACTAATGTAATCTGTGAGATTTCACATGGGATGGCGATGACCAAAGATAGTTTTCTCGTTGTTCTTTTTGGAACACTCATGGTCTTGGTCTCTTTCTATAGCCCTGGCTGTTCTGGAACTCACTTTTAGACTAGGTTGGCTTTGAACTTACTGTGTAGAGTAGGCTTGCCTTGACCTCCTCAATATTGTGAATAACTACACTAGGATCACAGATCTTTTTCTAATCATTCATTTACTTTAGAATTTACATTAACAAAAGAACATTTTGACCCACTTCCTAAAAAAGGAACAGTGGTAGAAACATCTCTTGCTTATACATGGTGCTGTTCATGTGTTTTTAAATCTCATAACCCCCAAAGGAGCGTCAGTGTCTCTCCTGCACAGTTGGAGCTTGTCACCTGTTGGTTACCCAGTCCCTCTCTCAAAGGGCCAAAGTCCCTTGCCTCTTCAGGCCTGTCCCTAAAGCCTTTGTCTTTTACCTTCTTCTAAGGTAGTATTATTTGGTAGCATTGTTTAATATTTATTTTTATGGCTATGCATTTCAAAAATTATTTAAACAAAGTAAATTTTATCTTCATAAAACTTCTTATTAACTTACATAACTTATGTTTTATATTTGTTTATTTTTTTTCTACTATCACAGCCTTGGTGGAGGCCCAGATGATGCAAAAGAAATCATGAGGCATAGTTTTTTTTCTGGAGTAAACTGGCAAGATGTATATGACAAAAAGGTAAGATGTCTCTAAATTTCTCTACACCTCAGAAATTTACCTCAATAAACTTTAATGATACAATGATATTTTCTGTTTTGTTTTGTAATTGAGGTTATGTTGAAAAAAATTTACAGAAAATATTTTTAGTATTTAACAAAATAAACAAATCTGTGATTTTATTTAAAATCTTTCTGTTACTTGTAACATATTACTTCTCATAGAATGATTGCTACCAATTATGCACCAATTTTTTTATTTTGTGAATAACCACACTGTACTCTGCCTTGATCATGACTCTCTACCACAGAAGAACTAGAAGTGGTGCATGGTCATTGACTCTCTTTGACATAAAATGTAATGTGAATTTTTCTTAATGGCTTTTGTTAATTTTTTAGACGGTGTCACACTTAGCTCAGGCTCTTTCTGGAGTTTGCTAAGCGTTGTTGAACCCACCTTCAGGCATAATGGTCTAACCTGGGCCACAGGACTGGGCTCTAGATGCACCGCATACACCTGCCTTTACCAGTTTTGTACTCTATTTTGCCTTTGGACATTCTTCATACAAATACTGATTTTGATTTTTAAATGCTTGCATCATTTTTTATGTGTGCATGTATATGGGAGGTCAGGAATCAAAGTCAGATGTATTCTGCCATCTCTTTCCCTGGACTTGGAGCTCACAGATCAGGATGGCCTAGCTGGGCAGTGAGCTCCAGGGATCTGCTTGTCTCTGTCCCTCAGCTGTGAGGAATCGCTGTGTGCTACCACATGTGGCTTTTTATATAGGTACTAGAAATGTGAACTCATACTCTCATGTTTATGAGCCAAGTACTTTACCTAATGAGATAGCTCTCCTGCCCTTTATATAACATTTTAATGTGAAAATTTGATGAATACAGTAATTGGAAACTTTATCTAATTATTTTGTCTAAACTAGCCATTTTTAGATTTCCTTATTTTTATCTGAAACATCATTTATTTTGTGCCAAATATTTTTCTCTTTGAGCCCCTTTGGAGAATCACAGTACAAATGACATGGGAGACGACTGGTATTTCATTTTTATATAATGTTGTTGAAAGTGGGAAATATGGTGATTTTCTTCCCATTCCTGTAATAAGCATTTAAAATAATTGTCCATTTAAACACTTTGTTCAAAGCTCCACTTCCACTCAACTCACATATTAAGAATTTCTCACATGCGAAAGCACTGTGGTATGTGCTAGGTCCTTCAGCCTCTGTGAGACTCAGGGGCATTCTGAAATGCTATGATAGACAGTTGCATTCACTTTAGATCAGTAGTAGTGGTCCTCATGAGGTGCATGTGCACCTAAGAAGGCTTCTGCAAGCTGTGCTCTGCCTTGATCATGATTCTCCACCACAAGAGAACTTGAAGTGGTGCATGGTCATTGACTCTCTTTGACATAAAATACTATAAAGTGCAACTTAATATCATCCCTTGAACTTCTGACCATGAAGTACTCTTTCCAAAGAACAAGAGGGCAGGGCGTGTGGTTCAGTGACAGGACTTTTGCTGGGCATGGGTGGCGGCCTGCATTTTATCCCATGCACCACACATACAACATCAATAAACATAAATGGAACTAGAAAGGAAACATTTCTTTAAAACACAATGGTAACTGGGCGGTGGTGGCATACGCCTTTAATCCCAGCACTTGGGAGGCAGACGCAGGCGGATTTCTGAGTTCGAGGCCAGCCTGGTCTACAGAGTGAAGTATTGGGACAGCCAGGACTACACAGAAAAACCCTGTCTCAAAAAACCAAAAAAAAAAAAAAAAAAAAAAAAAAAAAAAAAAAAAAAAGCATTGTGGCATTACTAACCCACAAGAGGAACTTCTGGGTCCTGTAAGGAAACATTTGTGTGGAGCATGGCTTTCCTTAGTGTTCAGATGGTCATATGAAATGCTGCTGGCAATACTGAAGAAAGCTCTAGAAACCAAGCAGTGTGTCCATGAAGAAATGCTGAGCCTGTCTCATGGACTACATGTGTCCAGAGTCAAGATGATCCTACCGTTAAGACAACTTGTGAGGACAGAAATTGGACAAGCGGTAGCCAAATGGAACTTTATGAAATTTATGTAAAGAAATTATTTTATAAGTGTAATGCTTGTTATAAGAAATACGATCACAAAATGTTAGTTTCTATGTACAGTAGGCTTAAAATAGACTCTGACCTTCTGTAAGTGTCCTGCTTTTCTGGTAGAGAGCTGGTATTCTCCAACAGCCTTACTGAGTTGGGAACGACCTTACCACAGTACCCTTAGGTGTTGTTATATCTGGGTTTAAATAGCACAAATAAGTAAAATACCAACTCTCAGATCTTCTGATAACAGTAGCAATTTTAACAAAGTTAGTAAGAAGTCTGGGATTTTAGAAATATGAATCATAAAATAAACTGTAAAATTGGAAATTTTGCACGGTCTTCATATTTTTAAAATATGTAACTTGGACTTGTGAGGTGGCTCAGTGAGTAAAAGGCACTTATCCCCAAGCCTGGGGACCTCATTCTGCCCCCACGGTGCACATAGTGAAAGGGGTGACCTACTCCTGAAAGTCCTTCTCTGACCTTCACGTGTGAGCTGTGCCACATGCAGACCCTTCTGCACACACTCAAATAAGTAAATGTAATAAAAATTAAAATGTGTAACTTATGCACAGCTAGGTTTTTCATCCTCAAGGTTGGCATTTTGTTACTTGCAAATAAACTTTGTGTATTTACTATTTCATAAATTAGTCCTTAATTAATGCCTGTTTTCTAATTAATTTTTTTTCAGACAGGGTCTCACTGTATATCCCTGGGTAACCTAGAACTGACTGTGGTAATAAGACTGGCTTTGGACTCATAAAGATCCGCCCCTTTATCTAAAATTTTGTGGCAAAATAGAGATGACATGTTTAGTATATCTTTAAACCAGATCTAACCCATTCTTTATAAAAGAAAAACAGTAGAAAATTAACTAGTTGTAGAAGAACACAGAAACAAAGTCGGAAGAGCTGGCCCTCTATTCTGGTCTCATATCTTCCCCCTTTTTGCAGTAAAGGACAAGCCACACGAGTCATAGATGATTCTGATACTCTTAGGACCCTTAAGCTGGGAGACTTTTCTGGAAGGGTGTTTGCTAGTATGACTTTGTCAACACACCCTTTCCTCCTGCTTAAGACAGGGTCTTCCTATGTATGCTCTCTTACCTCAGACTCAAATCCCTTCCTCCTCAGCCTCGAGGTACTTGGAGTACAGGTATGCACTAGTAGACCAAACTCAGATTTTATTTTTTTTACGTATTTTAATTTTTAAGAATCATTTATTTTATGCATATGAGTTTATTGCTTACATGTCTATGTACTCTGTGTGTGTGTGTGCACATACATGTGCGTGTGCATGTGTGTAATGTCCACAGAGGTTATTATGTCACTTGTCATGTGGGTTCTAGAGCCTGGGAACCAAACTTCAGTTTTCTCTTAAGAACAGCTTCAGATTTTAAAGAATTAAATTAATTTGAATTTTATTGATTCTTCTCTATTTATGGATTTGTGATTGTATTTATTTATTACACATGTGTATCTGTCTGTTTCTGTTGGTGGCGGGCCTTGAACCCAAAGCCTTCCCTATGCTGTGCTACTATGCTACATTACTGGCCTCATTTGATTAATCATCATTCAGCTGCTTTGAGTTGATCTTTCTTTCTCTAGTTTCTGTAAGTTGAAACAATAATTATTGTTGTGAAACATTGTTATTGTTGTCGTTGTCTTTACTAACTTATCACTCAGTTAAGCCCAAAGTTTTTCTCTAGTGCAGTGGTTCTTAACCCTGTGGGTTGCCACCCCTTTGGGTGTAGAGTGACTCTTTCATAGGGGTCACTTATGACCATTGGAAAACACGGATATTTATATTACAATTCAGAACAGTAGCAAAATTTTATTTACGTAGTAGCAATGAGATAATTTTATGGTTGAGGTCACCACTATAACAGAAATTATATTAAAGGGTCATAACATTTGTAAGGTTGAAAACCACTATGCTAGAGACTGTTCAGTCTGTTTCTTTGGTTTTAAACTGCATTTTAATTTAAACATATTTTTAATATTTTATTTATATAATGTGGAGAAAAAAGAAAAAGAACAACTAAATAATAGGGTGCAAGGAAGAACTGAATGGTTTATTAAGCTTTCTTTGCATCTTGGTTAATTTCTGTTCTGTAACGTTTTTTAATAATAAAGTTTTTTATATAAAATAAAACTTTAAATTATCAGGGAGAGAGGAGAAGAAGAAAACACAGATTCTGCTTTTCCTCTATAACATGTTTTTACCAAAATGCATCTATGGATATGGGACACATGTTCTGTTAAGATGGCAGATGGTGCGGTTCATGTCGTCAGGATCCTTCTGTGTACTGGTACTATCAGTTACTGACAAGCAGTTGTTGAAATCTTCAGCTACAATTGTAAACATCTTTTTAATTTTGCATTTCTTTTTTGGTTTTGTTTATTTTTTAATTTTTGTCAGTGATCCTACTCAAACTCAGCGCTTTACATATGCACGGCCAGCGCTCTGCCGCCGAGCTGTGGCTCAGCCCCGCTTTCTGTACTTTGAAGTGTTGGCTGTATGTACACTTAAATTTAAGATTGTTATATCTTGGTGAATTTACCCCTTAACCCATAGGCTATTTATTGATCTTTCTTGTGTGTGTGTAATATATTTTTTCTCATCACTTTACTTTCATCTATTTAAATTATAAATAAGTAGACTCTGTTTTATCATGTAGTTTATTCTTTTTTTTTTTTTTTACTGGATAACATGAGACTTAATGAAATGTGATATATAACTAACTTCATTTAATTCATTTATTGACATAGTTATTTGTCTGATTTTTAGATTGTCTTTTTTGCCTTTCTCTTTACCTACCTCTTTTGTGACTTGTTCAGTATGTCTGGTTCCAGTTTTCCCCTATTATAATCTCACTAGCTGTGCTTGCTCTCTTGGAAGTCGTGTGTAGACACTGCAGTGTCTGGTTCCCTCCCGGTCTGCCTGCCTGCCTGCCTGCCTGTCTATCTATCTACCTACCTACCTACCTACCTACCTATCTGTCACCTAAAGAAATAGGCACTGGTTTTAGTCTAAAAATACAAAGAGAAAGACAATAGAGGACTTGTTTTTATTTTAATTCAAAAAGAAAGTGTCTAAGGAACCAATATTTGAGTGAGAACAAAAAAGAATACAAATGTCTGTGGAGTCAGAGGGTATTGCTGAGGATTATTTCTTCTGCAGGAAGAAAAAGATGATAAAGTGGGTGGGAAATGCAAGTTTGCAGTAAGTACAAGAATATACATGAGTAGTGCTACAGAATGGGAAACATGTATGGTCAGGAGTGGAGTCTGATTTGAAAACACAATAATTGCAACATCTATCAAACTCTTTGGTGAAATGTCATATAGATGTGATAGTGGAACTTTTCATTCTGAGGCAGGGACATTCTCCTACCCGATTAGAATGTTCACTTGAAGAGTTAGTTGAGTGACTGATAACAGTTGTGCAGATGTTACTGACTATGATTGGTTTCAGGGAACACAGAATGAAGAGCTAAAGATAGATCTCTAGGTATTGTCAAGTTGGTGTTTTACTTATCACACTGAAATGATGGCTCATTTTAAAACATTCCTCAAAGAGAGATGTATTCCAAATGTATACTAGGCATTCTGATAGCTAACATCACAGTTGCTGCTGCCTTTTGGCCATTAGGCATTTTACCATAGGATATAAAAGACCAGACAGTTGTCAAAATTAACATTAGTTATTTCATAACTACATAACACACATAAAAATATCCTCTTTCATTATTTAAAAGATTCACCTTTGCTTTTATTTTTGTTTTGTTTGTCTATTTTTTTTCCAAGACAGGGTTTCTCTGTGTAGCCCTGGCTGTCCTGGAACTCACTCTGTAGACCAGGCTGGCCTCAAACTCAGAAATCCACCTGCCTCTGCCTCCCAGGTGCTGGGATTACAGGTGTGCGCCACCACCGCCCGGCTTGTAGTTCACTGATTTCTGCTATAATTTTTTGTTTTCTTCTTTCTTTGAATTTAACTGGTGTGCAATGCCTACTTTGATGGTTCTAGTTTATGGCAAGTTAATATTTATGGTGTATAAATATGGTATAGACCTTGATTCCTTTGATGTTTCACATAGAATTGAGGTCAGATATGTAAGCTTCAATTAAATTACATAGTTACAGAAAAAATACACTTATTTCAAATTTCTAGTTCTATGTCAAGAATGCATTGAAAGCACTCATATATTAGAGCTTTGCATATAACATAGTTAATATATGCCATAGTTGGATTCATTTTATATATGTGTTTTACATATTCCTGCTATATTTTTAGTGTATGTATAAATATATACACAAAATATCAAGTGAGTTTTTAAAATGAAAAATGGAGATAAAGTAAACCAGAATTCCACATAAGATTAACTACTATATCATATTGATTTAAAGAGATAAATACATAGTACCAGATTACTGAATCTAAGAGCACTAAACATTTTTTTTGCAAATGTCTATGTCCTTGTGTTTTGATTTTTTTAATACTAAGACATAATAATTGAGATTGGCACAAGTTGTAAGGCAGCTAAGACACTATAATCATGGCCTGTCACAGAAAGAACCAGCTAATACTCTGTGTTTCTTAAACATCTCAGCCTTAAAATAGAAAACAAAAAATTGCACCATACAGGTTCCAAGTGATGCTTGCTAAGGGAAGTCTGGGAAGACTCACTTTCAGAGACCTTAGTACTGCACTCATGTTGCAGTCCTAGCCCCAATAGAAATATGGATTGGGATTTATTCTTAGAAATTTAAGAAAATTATCTTTTTTTATTTCTCTACTTATACTATAAAGAAACATAAATATTTCACTTTAGAAAGATAGTGAATATTAGTATAGGATTTGATGAAAGGGCAATGTGGAAAGAATTTAGGGAATTGTAATTTTCCATTACAAAATGTACATGAGTTTGCACAAGTATAGACCTAACTCTAAATATGCCTTTTTAATCAACTGAAGTTAATGTCTTGAACAGGTTAGCTCACTATTACAATAACAAAATAATCAAGATTTTCTACATGGAAAGAGAACAGGATTATTTGACACACTGTTTTAGAAGTTTTTGCATGATCCCATTTCTATTGGGCTTGTAGTGCGACAGATAGCACATCATGATGGGAAGTTCATGGTTGGACAAGGTGCTTACTTACAGCAGCAAAGAAAAAGAAATAAAAGAAAGAAGCCTTAGTTTCATGGTCACCTTCAAGATCACAGTCTTCAGTGATCTCAGACAAAGCTAGGCCCATCTGTTAAAAGCCATCACCTATCTGAAATCAAGGGATTTATCATACAACTTTTCTAAAATCACATCACTTTCAAAGAAAGTTATGTTTGAAGTGTAATGCATTTGTTAAAAAAGTATATCAAGTTTATACTTAACAACATGGTTGGTATTTATTGAGTTAGCACATAAAAGCTAACACATTTATAGTTAGGTGTTCCTGATTTGTTAGTACTTACTATTTGTTAAGTGGGAGGCTATACTGTTAAACTGTTATAGGAATGCCTTAAAAGAGGTATCTAGAGAAAAATAAAGATGGTGTGATAATATTGGCTAAAGGCAATTTTTTCATTTTTTAAAAAATTATTTACTCACTTTACATACCAGTATCAGCCCCTCTCCTCCTAGTAACCCCTCAAACAGATCCTCCCCATTCCTTCTCATTACTTTATTAATTATTTTATTTATTTACATTCCAAGTGTTGCCACCCTTCCTGACCCCCCCCCCATGAGTTCTTCACCTGATCCCCCTCCTTTTGCCTGTGAGAGGGTGCTCTCTCACACATCCAACTCCCACCTCATCCCACTAGCATCCCCCTTCTCTGGGGCATCCAGTTTCTATGGGATAAAGCACATCCTTTCCCACTGATGCCAGACAAGGGAATCCACCACCACATCTGTAGAGAGGACCACAGATCAGCCCATGTACGCTCTTTGGTTAGTAGCTTAGCCTCTAAGAGCTCAGGGATCTGGGTTAGTTGATACTGTTTTTCAAGTTGATAGGATATAGGGTTGTAATCCCCATCCACTCCTTCAGACCTTCCTCTTCCATAGGGGTCCCCAACCTCAGCCTAGTGGTTGGCTGTAAGTATCTGCATCTGTTTCAGGCTCCTGTCTGCAAGCACAAACAGTAACAGTGTCAGGTTTGGCGCCTGTGCATGGGGTGGATTGCAGGTGGAGCTGCCCCTTGGATGGCCCTTCCTTCAGTCTCTGCTCCATTTTTGTCCCTGAATTTCCTTTAGACAGGAACAATTCTGGGTCAAGAATTTTGAAGATGGGTGGGTGGCCCCATGCCTCATATGGGGCCCACGTCTGTCTACTGGAGGTGGTCTCCCTAGGTTCCATCTCCCCACTGTTGTTGGCCAAGGTCATCCCCATTGGATCTTGGGAGCCTTCCACATCACTGGTATCTGTGACCTTCTACAGCCCCTCCCCTCACCCCACACTGATGCATATTTTCATTCATTCATTCATTCATTCAGGCTATCAGAGCCTCTCCCCAGTTTCTCCCCATACCCGACTCCCCCTTTTTCCTCCCCCTTCCCTCTCCCACCCAGGTCCCTCTGTCCCTCTGTTCTCCCTTCTAAGTGGGATTAAAGCATTCCCACTTGGGCCAGCCTTCCTGTCAAGCTTCATATGGTCTGTGAGTTGTGTCATGGATATTCTGAACTTTTTGGCTAATATCCACTTATCAGTGAGTACATACCATGTGTGTTCTTTCGGGTCTGTGTTACCTCACTCAGGATGATATTTTCTAGTTCCATTCATTTGTAAAGATAAAATTTTTAAAAGATCATATAGTATTAGTGTACTAGGGTTACCATAACAAAATACCACAGAATAGGAGGGTGTGTGCGTGTGCGTGTGCCTCCCTCCCTCACTACCCCCTGTCTTTTTTTCAAGAGAGAAATTGACAGTGTTGGAAGTCCGAGATCAAGGCTTAGTTCTTTGGTATCTGTCTTTGGCTTAGATCTGGTCTTCTTTCCCTAGGTTTTGATAGGTCTTTCTTTTAGTTCATGTATTTCCTTGTTTGTCTGTCTTTTTACAGACACTAGTGAGTGGGTGAAAGGCACTTTAACGTTGTTAACTCTTTGAAAGCTCTATTTACAGTCCAAATCTGAGGCAGTAGGGATAAGATCCCCAACATATGCATTTAGGGGAAGAATAAAATTTATTTCTTAATAATAAAGAATTAAAATTTATTCCACTATCTTTTATAGTAATTTAAAATGCTGGATGTTTGCAATAAACTCTAGAGACTTAGCTTTACTAATGGTTGCTGTGGGAGTGCATCTGATGAAATGTTGTAGCAAAATTTTACAAGTCCAGCCTTTCTCATATACATGATGTGAAGCTTGTTTCTCTCCAGATGTTTATATATTCACTGTATTTTTCCTGCTCTTTTGGTGAGGTTGGGTACAGTGCCTCTTATTGTGAATGTTTTGACTTTGATTTTGACTAATATTGGGTAAAACTACTTATTTATTTTTATTTCTTTGAAATAGAGTCTCTCTGTATAGCCAAGAATGACCTGGACCTTGCTTTGTAGCCTAGACTGGCCTTAGCCCCAATGTCTTCCTACTTCTGTCTCCTGTTGCTGAGATTATAGGTCTGTGCCTCTAAACCTGACTCAGATGTTCATTGTTTGGTTTACGTTTGCTGTGCTGGAGGACAGATCCCATTTTCCAACTTTTAAAAATAAAGTCTGTCTAGAGAATAACCATTTTAACATAGATTTAGTGACAGTGAGAAGGGGAAACAAATTTCTATTAATCCAAGAATCCAAGTGTTTTTCTTTTTGTTAGATTTTGGCAAAACATGCCAGTTTCTTCTTCCTGTTTGTTATTTTCTTACTCCTGTAAGATGTATATTCTATTCTGGTGAGACTGACAAGGCTTGGTGCTGAGCATCCGTAGTCAAAAGGAGACCCCTGGTCTCTCCCGTACTCTGGAGTCCATACTCTGACAAGTGAGAACCCTATTGCAGCCCTACTCACTCAAGGCCCAGTGCAAGGCTTCCCCCACCCTGTTCCTGCTTTGACCACTCAAGTCAGTCCCAGCTCTGTCAGCTCTAGGGTAGTTACTTCAGGCTTCCTTCAGGACACAAACCCCTTGTGAAGGAGGGAGTGAAGGCTGTGGATGTAGTTTTTCACAAACCTCAAGGATTGCTAAGAATTCTGATTCTAAGGCAAGGGCAGGCATCAGTGATGGTTCAACAAAACAAAACAGCAGATTTTTTTTTTTCAATAAATGTGCAGTGTGGTCTGTGGTTACAGAATGGGTGTATTAAGTTGCCTTTTGCTGTTCTTTGTTTGTTGGCTTCTGAAATCCCACTGGGCCAAGGAAGATTTGTGATCCTCCTGTATCAACATTCTGAGTGCTGAAATCAGATCACAGGAGTGTATCATCATGCCCAGCTAAGTTATATCTTTAATATTAACCATTGAGCCAAGTACCAGAAGAGAGGGAGAAGAAAATCTAGATTAGATTCTTGCTGTCATGGGAAGAACCACATTCTAGTTTGGTGACCATCCTGTGATGGTTTTTCTACAACTGTTATAATTTTATGTTTATACAGAAAGCCATGCACCTTGTCTGACTTACACAGGGACTCATCTTGTAGTCTTTGGTACCATTCATTTCACTATTTGCTTGCTAATTATATCTTAAAAGTAAGTTTTCCTGAGTCAAAATCTATTGACAATATTCTTTTCTTCTTATAGCTTGTACCTCCTTTTAAGCCTCAAGTAACATCTGAAACAGACACCAGATATTTTGATGAAGAATTTACAGCTCAGACTATTACAATAACACCACCTGAAAAGTGTAAGTAAACGTACAGCAATTAATGACACTCTGAAGTAGTTGGACACAGTCTTCTGTAGAGTCATTGGCTACATCACAGATGAGATCCACCTGGGATTTTTATTCCATTTCTGTAAGATTTTGCAGCCCCCATGAGGGCAGAGCAGAGCAGCAGGAACAGACTTTTCCAGGTAGGATACTTGAGGCCACATTTCAGCCTTTCTCCTCCTCACTGCTGTCTTAGCAGCTCTGTGCTGCCTGTGTGCCTGTGTCTCAAGTAGGAGCACTCCTTGTCCAGACCTTGTTCCCTCATCACAGCTTCAGAACCACACCAGCTCTGCCTCCTCCTTACTGAGTCATTTAATTTTACTTTAAAAAATAGCTTTTCCTTAAATAGTAGTATCTTTAAAGATAATTGAGTTTGTTATTAATTTTTATACATATAGTTTCCATTAAGAATGCACTAGGCTGTGTGTTTACACACCATCTCATGTCATTTCATATGCACTAATATATGACTCATACTCCAAGAGATGTCATACATAAGTAAGTTTTGATGAAAGAGAATAGTGTACAATTTTGAGGTTATATTTGGAAAGCTAAGAGAATCCTAGGAATAGGTGTGTACTATCCTTTAGCATTTCTTCCTTTCTTTTCCTTGTTTTAACATTTTCTCGACTGTTGGTTGATACTGCTTATATACACTTAATGTCTGTGAGACAGAAAAAGAAAATGAAATGCAATCCCTGTACTGGTCATGATTTATTGTTGAAACATAAACTAGGACTCATCTGGAGTCAGTGGTCCTGCATCTGAAAGAGTGCATGCCCCAGGGGAAATGTCTGTGTGCAAGTGTGCACTTCTAGTTCTTTTATGCCTTTACATTGACAAGAAGTGCTTAACTTTTATAAGTAAAGATGTTGAAGCCCAGTATCACATACAGCAATAGCAGGGTGACCAGCACAGCTGGGACACCAACCAAGTTCTAAGATGCATAAATGCTAAAGGGAGCTACATATGTTATTGTTATACTTCTAATATCACTGAGAAGTTAGAGACTGTTAAAACTCCTGTGGAGTTGTGGGCAAGTAGTTAAGGGTTATCTTAGTAGAAATTATGGGTATAGGCCTTGGCCTCTGGTCTCAGCATGGAGTGTAGCAATATAATTGCTCAAAATACTGGTAGACACCAGTGGGTAGCTGAACAGACCAAGAGAAGTGCCTACCCTGAGTTCTTGCTGGGCTCTGCCATTTGGATCAAAGGTTGGTTGCATGCAGACCATCCTTCTCCAGGGTACAGTTCTCCGGTGGCTTCCTTTTTCAGTATATATCCATGTTCTTACCCAGAGAACCACCACTGATGTCATAGTCCATGGAATAATGCAGTCTGACCACACTCCATTTTTCTGTGACACTTTTATATTGAGGATGACTTTACTTGCTATTTTTCATCAGTTTACAAGATATTACTGAAAGGATCTCATGATGTAATGACTCTTTGTCCCAGTCCCTGATAGATACTGCCTTGACAAGTGTTTATTAAATGAGTGAACATAAAAGGTGACCAGAGCCTGGGAGGGTTTGTGTCAGGAGGAGGCCTGGTTTTTAGAGTGGCACCGTTGTCCTTGGGCTGCCTTTATGTGTCTTTTCTCCCCATTGGCATCCACAGTATACTCTAGGATAGCAAGATCTTGGTGTCATTTTGGAAAATAGGTTAGAGGGACTCTTATTAACCTAGCTTCTTCTGGACTCACAGACTCTTTTATGCCTTAACCTCCTGAATTTAGAAATAACACATCTGGGCCTTCTCACCCAGCTTGACTCATGACATGATGCCCTTGCCCTCGGTGTCAGTCTCTTTAATACGATTTCTAAACACAAGTTTTGACATTTGAAGATTCTTCTTAAGAGAGCTGAATGCATGATTTTGGAAAAATAAATAGAAATACATAGGGCTTAGGAAGGAAGAATCATGAGTAGATAGTTCACTTTAGAAAGGTAAAAGTAAAATCCCGATTTTCAAGATAATATAAAATATAAAAGATAAATATAAAAAAATATAAATATAAGATAAATATAAAAGCACGGACTGCAAGCCTGGAGCCTGCTTCATGCCTCATCTCTGGCACTTGTTCTGAGACATGATGCCTCAATTGTGCCTGAGAGGGAGGCACAGAGACTCTAGGGTAATCTCTAAAGCTCACGCTTCTCTCGGGTGTGCCTGACAAGCCAGCTCTTAACGGTTCCAGTGCATTCTAAGCGTGAGTGGCTTGATTAACTGGTCCTTAGGGTTTACATGAAAAGGGAGCTATAGAGCTCCAGTATAAAGTCCCTAACTAAGTGGAATAAGCATGAGAGAATTCAAGACGAGAAAGTAAGTAGCAGAAACAGTTAAGAACTCTACCGAGTCTCAACCAAGTGAAGTTAGAAGCTATTAAAAGTACTCTTGTGGTTGTCCAGCTGCTGTTTCATGATTAACTTGCACTTCTAGCCTCAGGAGTCAAGGACCACAAAGAACATTTTAACTCCTCCTGTCTTCATATTTGTGACATGGACTTATGGCAGCTGTCTTGATGAGAATTTTTATGTTTATTTCTCAGTTCCTAAGACCACTGAAATGATACCAAGATGATGACTAGAAGATGTTTCACGTGCCTTTAAGTTCAACTTCTTTAATCAACACAAGTGGACTAGGTTGTGTAAGGCTCAGTGACTTTGAAGGATGGCATGTTCATTTTGGAGTTACACAGCGGCTATACAGCAAGCCCTTGGGTTAGCATAATTTCTAAAGTAGGTGCTACTAGCCTGTGGGAATCTGACTTCTGTGGATATCAGAAGTAGAGTTTGACCTTGCTCTGCTACTGGGCCCTAGACAGTACAGCAACAAGAGTCCCACCAGTCTGGTGTATGCCTGACAGGGCATGCCACAGACTAGAATTAAGGAGAGTCTAGAGCTTGGGCTTCTCTCTCCTTGTTCAGGATCTCTTGGATGGAAAGGCAAGTGAAATAGCTAAGCCTCACTCTGTCCTAGTTTATGTTGAAGGGGAGCAGTCCCAGTAATTGCTGTTCTTGGTTCTGAGGACCAAGGGAAGAGCTTTTTCGGTTTGGCAGTTCATAGAGTCTCAGTTTCTCCTATAGGAAGAGAAAGAGGCAACAAACCATTACTATACTGAGAGCATTTTTTTTCTGGTAGCCTTAAAACCATTGTTACAACTCAGGCATCAAGATTTGATTTTAAAGTCCATGGGATGCCATTTGTTAGTAGTTGTCATCCTAGTTGCCACCTTGATTTTGTAAATCAAAAGATTTTAATTATTTTTTAAAGAGTAAATCAGCAGTTAGAAAGAAAGCAAAATGTTCCTTTTTTTTTTTTTTTCAAACAGCTGCAGCAATGTGCCAGATTGTCCTAAGTGGTGTTAATTAATTGAACAGATTTGTAGAATGTGTTGTCTTTCATTACATCCATCAGTGGCCCCATGCTTTCCTCTCACAGAAAAGGAAAATTTCTTTGAGAGAGATCTGATCACTTTTGCTACATTTGTTAAATGTTCTGAGAAAAGCAGGCACTGGGGTATGTGTGGATGCAAAGATTCAAATTCAGAGCAGTGGTCTGTAATTGTCGGTCATGTAAATGTACTTACATTTATGACTGCTTCCATTGTGCCTGCATGGTCCTGCAGAGGAGGACCAGCTTCACAGATACTGACTGGGTGCCCTGTTTCCTAGTTCCCTTCACTGCAGCCCCTGCCAGGACAGCACAAGTACCCAGGGAGCTCCTGCCCTCAACTGGACATAGTCCTTAAAGAACAAGCCCCCATTGTAACCAACCCTGAGAGGGTAGTCAAGAGCTGGAGTGGGTAGCTTTGAGGAAAGATAGGCCTGGTGTGGGCCTCATAGCCAGACTGTAGATTCAGATTTGTTCCTGTTCAGAATTGTGGTGATTGTTATTGAAGCTACAGTGGAGGCTGTCTTAATCCTCTGGAGACACCCACAAGTTCACCCTCTCTCTCCAAGACAAGACCAAGACTTGTCGTGTAAAGCCCTTCTAGGCGTAGGACAAGGTCTGGTTACAGCCAGGAGCCAGACCAGTCCCTGCCATCTCTCTGGAGTAGGAAAAAAGCACATGGCTTTCTTACACATAGTAAGACTTGCTGTAGGTTTACTGTGCAGAAACACTCAGAAAAACAAAGCTGTTAGTAGGGAAAAGTGCTTTTGAGAGGTGATTGACATATGTCCGAATTGGAACATTACTACTTCAAATAACTTTTCTATATAGAGTTTATGCTGTCTGACTCAATGATGGATACCTCAGACACATCCCAGCTTTCAAACAGCTAAAAAATTTGAAGACGCGTGCCATTGGCTTAGTTGTGAACCCATATTTTCTCAGGAGGCAGAGATTTCCATCTGCCTCAGCACTACCTAGGATTGCTGCTTAGCTGCTGACAAGGCAGCAGTCTGTGCAGAGGGGAATTTGTGTAGTGACCTACACAAACTGTGTGTTTCTTCCTACTTCACCAATAGTTTTGATGCATTTGAGCTGAAAGAGTTAGGTAATGCTAATTCAGTCTCACGTCTGAGGTTCTTAGGCATTAGGAAGAAAATAGGGAAAAGATTTTTAAAAAATCAGTTTTCAGATGAAGGCAAACAAAGCCTTTTATTGGGTGCATAGTTTCTGCTCATGAAATTAATGCACCCGACAGAGCCTAGAAAACAAAAAGAATAGAACTACCTCTCTTAATGGGTTTAAGGAAATGGAAATATCTTGCATGAAAAAAAAGATTATAAGGCTAGAGAGAGATGATGGCTCAGTATTAAGGACAGCTGCTGCTCTTGGAAGGGGCCTTGGTTTAGTTCCTGCGCTACACTGTGGGGCTCATAGAGTGTAATCCCAGTGCTAAAGGTGCTTTAGTTTGTCTAGATGCTGTGATTAAAAATGGTGATGAGAAGTAACAAGAAAATTTATTTGGTTTACAATGTCCAGATAACAGTCCATCATCAAAGGAAGTTAGGAGCTTAAGGCAGGAACCTGGAGGCAGGAGCTAATAGAGAGGGCATGCTTACTGGACAGCTCCCAATAGCTTGTTCAGCTTACTTTCTACATAATCCAGGATGTGTGTATACCTAGGAGTGACAACACCCAGAGTGTGGTAGACTTATTCATATCAATCATTAATCAAGAAAATACCTCTTGCAGACTTGCCTTCAGTGCAACATGATAGAGGCATTCATTTCCTCAATTGGAGATTCCCTCTTCCAATGACTGTAGCTTAGATCAGTCTCTAAGTGTGCTATGTAATCAGCACCCAGGGGATCTGAGGCCTCCTCCAGACTCTGAGGGCACTTGCACTCATGGGTTTTACATAAACACACACCTTCCCTCCCTCTCTCTCCTTCTCTCCATCCTTCTCTCCCTTTCTCTCTCTCTCTCTCTCTCTCTCTCTCTCTCTCTCTCTCTCTCTCTCTCTCTCTCTCACACACACACACACACACAGACACACACACACACAAATAAAATATAAAAACAAATCATGTTTTAGAAGGTTGTACTGACTAGTTTATCCTGATTACAGGATAGAGTGCAGTGGACTTTGGAGAGGAGCAGGAGTGTCCAGTACTTGGCCACACCCCAAGAAAGAGCTTTATGATTATGGGCTCTAATCATAGAACACTTAGGGAGGAAGAGGCTTGGTTCTTGGTGGCCCTTCACTTACAGGAAAAAGAGATAAGAGAGGGCATACATACATGCTGCCCTGCCCCCATGGCTTGCAAATTCTTTCTTGTTTTCCTGAGGAACCAGGACTTGAAATCTGCCCATTGGTTTTTTTTATTATTTTTCTTGTCCTCTTTATTCTAGTTTAAAATTTTACTATAAGAAAATAGAGACTAGTGAGTTAATCAGTAGTGAATATTGACTAATACTGCTTAAGAAGACGAGTCTGCAGTCATACCTAGGTCACCAGGAAGAAAACTACAGGCACTTTGGAGACCTAATGGGTTCTGTAGAATTCAATGACTTAGAATTTAGAACTTTATGCTTTCCTGAAATACAAGATTCTTGAAAGTAGCATTCTGGTTTTGTTTTGTTTTTTTTTTTTTTTTTTTAGTAACATTTTTTCTAAAGTATTGAATCTTGAAATTTTGATGTCTTAGAGATGACTTTATAATATTCTTTGTAGACCATGTATATATAGAAATCATACTTTTTAAACTCAGTTTTACTGAGAAGTTGATGAGAAGTGCTGTCTCTGTGAGAGTGTAGGCAGAGTAACAGTCGAAACCTAAATGACAGCCGCTGTTTGCCGCCCACAGATGACGACGACGGCATGGACTGCATGGACAGCGAGCGGCGGCCACACTTCCCTCAGTTCTCGTACTCTGCAAGCGGACGGGAATAGTTCCTTCCAGTCTGTCTCTACACTGTCATCTTAGACTTTGCCACTGAGAATGACTCCTGGACATCTCCAACAGTCCTTGCTCTTACAGTTAGCAGGGGAACCTTCCGACATCCCTGACCAGCCAAGGGTCTTCACCCTCACCACCTCTCACCCACATGAAACCATATACACAGACACTCCAGTTTTGTTTTTGCATGAAATTGTATCTCAGTCTAAGGTCTCATTCTGTTGCTGCTATTGTCTTACTATTATAGCAACTTTCAGAAGTAATTTTACAATCTTTGGGAGTCATGAGCCCATCGTTCATTTGTGCATCAAATGCCATCTTATTTTGGTTTTCCCTAGCAGTGAAGGCTAAATGAGATACACTGATTCTAGGTACATTTTTAACTTTCTAGGAGATAAATCAAGAACTAATTAGACTAAGAAGATTTAGTTTATATTTCTGAACAAGCAATTGTTGAAGGGTGGTGGTGTGTGATTGTAAGAGTTTAGTAGCGCCTGTCTGACCAGCACATGAAGTGTGTATCACTGACATCAGGCTGGAAATCCTTAGGAAACATTGAGGGGACTGGAGGGCCAATGAGATACACGTGGTTTTTTGTTTTAATTTAAATTCCTGCTGGCTATAGTGGAGGAAGCCCAGTGCCACCCATGGACACCCAGATTCCAAGGGCAAATGGACATTGTCCAACCAAGTACTGAAGGTGCAGAGTCACCTCGACAGTCTTAGGATTTACTTTGTACCAGAGAGTATTTTCCCCTGGGCTTGGCAACCTTTTCCCCTTCTTGATGTTTATCACCTCTGATGGCTGAAGAATGTAGACAGTATAATGATCCTGCTGTCGCCAAAATCTATACACCAAGGCGAACAGGTGTTTGCCTTACCAGTTTTGAAGTTTTTACTTTCACTTATAGGTAAATTAGCTTTTTCTCAGATGTTAAAACTTTGAATGTCCTTCATGGTTTTGTTTATATTACAGTAGTATTTATTTTTTAGTGATAAGAATTGTGTTGTCATGTTAGTGAGCGCAGCTCCGATTCACAGGTCATTGCCTGCGGTTTCTTTTGACCCATGTGCAAGGAATGTACACACCGTTAGAATCATGCACTTTCCTCCTATGTGAAAACGAATGGTAAGGCTCTGGGATGTATGTGTTGGTTAGAATCTGGTTAGAATCTTTGGGAGAAGAGATGCTGTAATTTAACCCCTTGGAGCTGAAATGAGAAAATCCCCAACTACCCAGTGCCAAGGGGTTGGTGGAGCAAATGCATGTTGGTGGTTGCTCACTTGCGTGGATGTGAAGGGATAGCTTGGCATAAAGTGATGGAGAAAGCTGAGACCCAAATGACGATAAGAAATGAACTCTACTCGGCAAAATGAACACATCACAAATATTCACACAGTAGGAAGTAAAGAATAAGAAGCTGGTGTGTTTATTCTTATCAAGGTACATTCATTACTGAATCAAGCCATCAGGGAATACAACAAAACAAAACACCTCTAGCTTTTATTTTTCTGTACATACTCATGTCTCCCAACCCAAGCATTTCTCATTGAGAGGGGACATGTATGCAAACCTCATCTTTCTCCTTCATTCATGATGATCTTCAGATTAAACCCTTTGGTGCTAGGAGCTGACGCTTTCCAAAGCAGACTATGAAGTCCAAGGATCAAAGCCTATCTTGCAGCAAGCAAGAGGGCAACTGCTGCTCCAAGGAGTGGTCATGGAAATGTGTTCTAGTTACTAACTGACAGCTCCCAAGTAGGAGTCATGGTCTCATGCAGATGTCTTGGCCTCTAGGCTCAGACTTAGGGAAGCAGAGCCGCTGCTGGCAGTGGCTGGCCGCTGGGACTGCTGGGACTGCTGGGGTGTAAAGGGCATTTTACTAAGGCAGCTAAGACAGACTCAGAATAGACTTTGTCCTAATTTTTCATGTCTCTACCTGGGTGCGTTTACCCTTAGTAGGAAGTAGGAAGTCAGGCAGATGTGCATTCTTACATCTGCAGTCTTCTTTTATCCTACATAGATGTTGAATGTCTCACATTGACAAGAAAGTACATTAGATGGTATGTCCTTTCAGTTACTGTGCATC
The DNA here is from genome assembly GCF_011762505.2 of Arvicanthis niloticus. Taxonomy (NCBI): domain Eukaryota; kingdom Metazoa; phylum Chordata; class Mammalia; order Rodentia; family Muridae; genus Arvicanthis; species Arvicanthis niloticus. The sequence continues at coordinate 66,986,029 of NC_047673.1, read as the reverse complement.
CATTCTGTAAGAAAGAAGTAGGAGAGGAAGAAAAGCAAGCTGAGCCTGGCTGATGTTTAGAGCATTTATTCCCTCAGAGGGAGCAGACACTGTACACTAAGCACACAGCTTCTTTTGTTTTGTCTCTCCTCCCAAGTCTTAAGGTAATTTCCTGACCTTGGCCAAGGATACTTTGTGAAGATTAATGAGGGGGCATTGACAGTGTCTCAGGCTGGCCACTCCTCACACCTGGTCCTTGGTCCCCAGCCATTCAAAGGGTTACTCATCCCATCCCTGCCTCCCTGAGTGTCACAGCAGGTGTGTTCTTAGCTTTGATCTCAAGAATTCTTTCCTTTCACCCTCCACCAGATGTCAGTGAAAAGGCAGAAGTAGAACAGGATGTGGGGAGGCGACTCTAAAATCTTAGGTTGCCTAGTCCTACAGCTTAGGACTTCCAGCAGTTGAAATGGCCTGAAACCTGGCATCATGTCCAGATGCAGCTCCTACCAACTCCACCTTGACCTCTTGTCACCATGCAGGGCTGTCTGGGAGGAAAGTGGCCACTTCTGCTCAGACTGTGGCAGCATCCTCCCAGCTTTGCTCTGGACACTAATGACCTAGATTATTCCAGTAGTGTTTCCATTTCCCACCTGACCTCCAGCTTCCCAGAGCTGACTTCTTGCAGGGCCATATGCTTCTTTTTCCCTCACTACCTGCAGGGCCTCCACCACACCTCAGTGTGCACACTTTGCTGCTACCGTCTGTACTGTCTACATCACAGTTCCCTTAGCTTGCTCCTGGTAGTGCATTACAGGCAAGCATGAAATGTAAAGTATTTATTTAAATAAAAAAGAAACCTCTGAATTGGTCATCGAGTCACCTCCCTGTAGATTTGTAGTCTGTGACATATTTTGACTTTCTAGTTCTTGTACTAGATCAATACAAGATCTGGTCATCTGGTTAAGGGTTTGAAGCAGACACAGCTATGAACCCGGATGCTGTCAAGGCTGGCCACACTACAGATGTTTGTGTCCTTACGTTTATAACCCCAGGGTGTGAAATAACTACCAAGAACCTGATTTTGTACACTGTACACCCTTAGTATCTCACACTCTTTGATAGGGACACACATTACTTCCTTCGTACAGACAGCTTAAATAAAGCCCTATGTCAATCTGCTACTTCTCTGTTTGTTGTTGTTGGATATGGCTTTGTAATATCAGAAAACTAAATTTCCTTCTTTTCTGGAAAAAATGATTATAGCCCCAGCTGTTATTAACCAACCCTGTATGAAGGTGTGACAGGAAATGAGGTAAATTCCTCTGACATAAAACACATACGGGGTGTGTTTACTCGACCAGAATGCCAATAGCATGCTTACACCAACTGATAAAGGGCTAGGGGTAGTCACTGGCCACCAGCACAAGATTTGAAGGCACATCTATTAGGATGCCAGAGAAAGAGTAGCTTGCAGACCTTAAAGGTCTTAATAAGAAATGGTGTGGGCCCAGAATTCTCAAGGAATGCAGCTTCTCACTAATGTCTTCCTGATAACCTGCTGCCCCACACACTTCCTGGCAAGTGTGTCTTTAACCCTTCATGTCAGTTTGACTTGACTTAGACATGAGTAGTTGATGGCTGGAATGTCTAGATTACATTGTTTTGGATGGGGTGTCTTTCTGATTTTTACCTCATAAGCTACAATTGTAGAACTTGGCTTTGCTGTTGTGAGTTCAACAGAGAGAGGAATGACTTTTGGGACCAGTCAGTCAGGCATGCATGTGTATTTCTCACAGCCTAATTTGGGGACATTCTTACATGTGCTGTTCTCAAAATCAGCTGGGGTTGGCAGATCCACGAGGCTGAAATAAAGTGACCTCTACAACTCTTTAAAGGTGCTATTTTTAGAATATTGTATCATTTATTCTTGGTATCCATAAACTAGAATTGAGGACAGTTAAAGTATGTGACAGCTTCATGTCTAACACGTTTGATGAAACCAGAAACTTCGGACTCAGAAGTTCTGCTGTTTTAGGCTTGCACCTTTGACCTGCCCCAGAGATGAGGATGGCCCATGCACCGTCATGCTGCCACCACCTCCATGGCCTAAGCTGCATGTTTGTGCGGGGCAGGCTGAGCATGTGGACACTAGGCCTCAGCTGAGAGCCCTGGGCTGCTGGCAGGGAGAGGTGAGGTCTCACATGCAGGCTTGCCCTTAGTGCTTCATCCCTTCCTCACCCGCCATGACCATCTCAGCAGCATCCAGGCTTTATTTCTGTCTGTCGGCTTTTGTTTTTTGGTTTTTTGTTTTGTTTTGTTTTTGTTTGTTTTGTGGTGCTGGGGAAGGAACCCAGGGCCTCACATATGCTAGGCAAGTGCTCTGCCACCGAGCTACACCCCAGACCTTCCAGTGTCCATTTGTAGTCCTTTGAAGCATTTGAGGGCTTGACTGTATAGTAGAAATACTATTTTAGATTAAGAATATGATCTGTGTACAGATATTTGATATACTGTTAAGTAAATTTTCTAATTTCACATACATTTGTTTTTAGGCTCCTCTCAAATACTGCTATTGAAGACAAAAATCTGACACCATCGAGCCAAAGATGCCTTTTTTGGGGGAGGGGGGGAGGGGCTTGCTTTGTGTTGTTGAGAGAACGGGAAGAATAATGCAGAGTGCTTCCGGAGTGCACACAGTTCAGTGGGGAATAGAGGATGCTGACTAAAGGCAGACGTGGTCAGAGGGAAGCAGCGGTGACCAGCAGGAGAGGTGGGCTTCAGGACACTGTGGCTGACTTCAAACATGTGCCTTTTGGTGTGTTTTGTCATTGCTACAAAATGAAAAGGAAACAGAACAACTCAAGTCTTTAGAAAGGTTATTTTATTAACCCTGTGCATTTGGAGACAACGTGAATCAGTGACTTGAAGCTGTTCTGAGCGCAGGCTCCCAACTAGCCCTAGCGGGTCGCTGCTGAAGCACTCCCTGTCTGCAGCACAGGGGCAGCCCCCGGCAGTCCCCGGTGGTGTCTCCCTGGGGAGGTTTCGGTGCACTGTCGCACATTAAGTACAAATCAGATGAATGTAAATATCTCTTTGTAAATCATTTATTTCACTCTGTTTCATCCAGGTCAGCAATCAGATTGTGGCATGCTGGGTAACTGGAAAAAAAAAATGATAATAAAAAGTAAGTTTAAATAGATCATGGGTATTTGTTTTCTCATTTGCTGGTTTGGTCAGCTGTTATCATTGATGTTTTGGAGAAAAGGTTTCTGTTGCTAAAAATGTGAAAATTGTGTGTAGCAAACTGTATTGAGAATTTGTGCCTGCTACCAGAGACCAAAGAAAACCCTTTCTATACATGTCGGCATCAAGCATATCCTTCCTCTAATGCTTTCCTATGGACAGTTGACATTCTGACAGTGTGCTAAGAAACTGACCTGACATTAGGTGGGCAAAAGTAGGGAAAATTAGGATGGGACAAAGTAACCCAAAACGTCTGTTACCTGCAGCTTCTTGTAACATGTAGATATGTTTTTACTGCTCCACCCACATGCTAGAAGGTAGGATCCATAATATTGAGGTCTCTCATATCTAAAGATTTTACACTTGTTGGTAGTGGGGAGAGCCAGGAGTTAGGAAAGTGTTGAACACCATTCCCTGGTGACCTGACATTGCACACAAGTCCACTAGGTATATCCGAATGTCTCCCTAACTATGCAGTGCCTTCAGTGGAAGATGACCAGCCACCGTACTGTGACAGTATGAGGCGAGTGGTCTATGGTAACCCCAGAACTGCAGTTTCCACTGAGCCAGGATGATAGAGTACAGGCCAGGGCCCACCCAGCCTTGTGACTAGAGCTAGCATCCAAGGGCGAATTCTGCTGCCTGGTGGAATCCATGATTCCCTGATAGGGATTTCTAAGGTGGTGGAATAAGACATGTTGGAAATGCTTTTTCTTTTTTCCATTTTTATTTCTTTTTTTTTTTAATTTTTTCTTTTTGGAAAACGTCATGTGTGTATTTCAGGTAGCTGTTACCACGTGTGAGTAGCATGGTGGTGAATTTTAATCAACTATTATGTGAGCAGTATGGTTTCTCACAAGGAATGGAGGTGGGACTGTGGCAAAAAGCAAAGCAAGACAGTGTGAGGTTGGCAATGAGGAGCTTTTCAGAGCCCAAGAGGCCTCTGTTCTCAGACTCTTCAGAGGGGTTCTGGGGCATCTGTCAGTCACCAAAGCCTAAGACCAATTTAACTAGCAGACGGGGTTCCCCGTTAACACGGATGCCAGCCCTCACTGAGCACGCAGATACTGGTTCTGAAAGTGACTAGTTGGGATCCCCCTCTCCCTGGTACTTGGAGGACAGCCAGGTAAGACTGCTGCCTGGTATCCTGTATCCCTAGACACAAGGGCTTCTAACCCAAGAAAGTAAGTGACTGAACATGCGTCAGCACAAACCATGACACGCATATTTCAAAAGACAGAGGTGAAGGACCTTGGGCAGAAGATTCCCTCCTTCAGTACAGATGAATGAGGCCCTGTGACAGAGAATGGAGCTTGGCAGCAAGATTTTTATTAACCCAGAAATGCATCTCTCAGTGAGTCTTTGGGTGCCTATGATCCCAAGGCCATCTAGTACTGTGGTGTCACTAGGATCCCTGTTGACACATGCCCTGCCCTTCTGACTGAGGACAACTTCCTGCTCTGATAGGATGTGAGGCAGAACAGGAGCACATGAAGTCTCATGTCTGCAGTCAGTGTCTGGCTTTGCTCTGGGTAGACATGCAGTTTACCGCCACTGTGGATCCTCTTCAGGTCTTGCACTCAGTGTCTCTTCCACACTGTCTGCCAGAGTGACATTCTTCAGTGCCGCTTGCCTGATCTTTCCACAGTTACCCAGAGACACAAAAATGTGAGTTACTATCATAACTCACATTTGATGATCTTAAGAACAGTTTAGGTCCCATTTGGAGCCCAGTCCTGGTGCCACTGAATTAATTTTGTAGAGTCACTGTCAATATCACAATAGGATCATGGGGCCCCTGGAGAGAAATCATTTCATATTCTCTCAGGCAAATGGATAGTCTGATTGTCTGCAGTCATGTGTCAGGGTGTTATTGATGTATATTTCTGGCTCAGTTTAGGAGAGAAGACATGTCTAGGGAATGTTCTCAGCTTGAGCTTCTGACAACTGTCTCCCTGGGAACTCCGCCCTCACCTGTTATCATGACCCCTGGTGTGGTTCTTCTGGTTCTGTGACTGGTCTGGGAGTAGAGAAGAGATCCCCTTGCCTTTTGGGGTGTGGCCTGATGTAGCTGCTCTCGTGCTTGGCACTTTGTCCTTCTACCACAGCCTTCTCCCCAAACCTTGGTTTTTGTGCTCAGTTTATTTCTGAAGTTAATTTTAAGCTTGGCCTTTTAAGAAGTAAGATGTATGGGGTAACCCTGAGTGCTGCCCAGTTGGCCATGCTTTAGGGTCCCCGCCCTTCTTGCTGCTGGCTTAGATTCTCGCTTTGTAGTTGGGGCTGCCATTTACTTTCTTTTCCTTTCCACTGAGGTCGCACTTCTTTGTGGCCCAGGCTGGTCTCACCTCAGCCTCAAGTCTAAAGACTGCCCACAGGCCACTCTGCCCTTTCCTCTAGTGTCCTGCAACCCCTCAAGTCAGCATTCTTTCTGGCTCTCTGTGTGTATATTACCCCATGTGGTGAGGTCCCCAAATGTTCTGTTCCTAGACCCCTGGCAGTAGGCGTCTACTTTTAAGAGTAGGTCCTTTCCAGTGGTTCTTCCAGGCTTGTTCTGAGGTGACAGAGACCCTCAGATGCTCTCTGTGGCTTCCCTTCCCTTCTGGTGCTATACACCCAGCTACCCCACTTTCCCATACATGACTCCTTTTTTAGCCTATATCATTCCATTTGCCTAGAGAATATGAAATGATTTCTCTCCAGTGACCCCATGATCCTGTTGTGATACTGACAGTGACTCTACAAAATTAATTCAGTGGCACAAGGACTGGGCTCCAAATGGGACCTAACCTGTTCTTAAGATGCAGAGCATGTGACCTCCAAGTACAGGTCCTACCATGATTCTCAAGGCCTGCTGTGGTACATCCATGAACTGAGCAGCTGACATGACAGCATATAAAGGGCAAGACAGGAGGCGTCCCAGAATGACCAAACCCAGAGCGGGAGACTAAAGAGTAGCCTGTCTGTGTGCTACAGACCAGAGCTGGTTATGAAGGACATCTAGTTTAGCAAGTGGTAATATCTACCAAGCTCAGCAGTGCCCGCCAGACCCTAGAGCAATCTCCCCAGCATAGACCAGAGCTTCTGTAGGAATTCTAAGATTCTGACAACTGTCAGCTATGAAGCAAGGCAGGAAGTCACAAGTCACCACAAACCAGCACTGACTCCTTGCTGCCTACATGTCTGAGCTTTTGAAGACAGCTGTGGTTCCCTACCATGGATGGTCTGACTCTGCTTCCTCTACAGAAGCCAGAGCCAGGAAAAAATAAAAAGGGTGGAGAGGCTGTCCTCAGACCAAGCAGGACTTCATGTGATGGGAGGCAGCTCTGTGTAGGCCAGAGACACAGATGCTCTTGCAGGAACACCTGCAGTGTTTTCTAAGCATGCAGCTCGTCACCAGAACTACTGCAGGGTCAACTGCCATTATTTTGACTCCCAAGCACTTTCTCTGCACAGGGGCAGGTATGTTTTACATGAATCGTATTTCAATGGGAAATAAATTTTAAGAATTTCCAAAGGACAGATAGTGTCACCACCAGCAGAGTGGAGCCTCTGGCTGCCTTGTGTTTGAAAGCGTTAAAAATGAAGACAACATTGACATTTGGGGTTGTGATGTGATGGAATTGCCGTCTTTTAAAGGCAAAAACCACTTATCTCCACTGCATGTAATATTCAGTGTTTTGTTCACTTGTCTAATTGGATTAAAATATTTAGCTCCCTTTAAAAACTTGATTGTGAATTTATATTGCAAAATATAATGTCTAACTTAGAAAGCAGAAAGAGGAGCAAATGCATCTGAAGCGATACAGGATTCCACATTTCTACCCACTCTCCCTCTGCTGGAAGTCCACGTTGCTGGGCAAAGGAAGCTCTTACAACAGGCCTCTCAGAGGAAGTGGAGTGTGCTGTTCAGCATTAGTGACAAACGAGGCACCAAGATGAACAGCTACGCTAACTGTGTGCTGTTTCAGCTGCTTGGGGATGCTTGAGGAAGTCTCCGTGACTTCCCCGTGATTATGTTAGCAATGCAGCCCTGGGTCTTATGTCATTCTCCAAAAACACCCAGCAGCAGGGAGTTAATGACATCGTAGCTGCATATGTTCAAGTTGATTTAAAAAAATATGCAAGTCACATTGGTTGACAGTGTCTTGTACACAGTTTTGAAAGAATCAGGGCAAACTTTAACAGAGTCAGTTTTTATTTGAAAAATATTTTCTGGGAATGTATCAGTGTTTATTTTTGAGACTGACAATTCGGATGAAAATCAGGATAAAAACAAAAAAACAACAATTTGGTTGAAATCAAATTGTTTGTTTTCATCTATTTAGAATTCTTTCCAAAAAATCCTGGTTCAGGAGGAGGCTTTGTAAATTATTTTATTTGGTGTATTTTCTATTCCATTCATAAGACACCATCTGTCTTGCAGGTAGTTAACTGTATGTGGGTCCTGAAGTCAGCTAGGCAAAGCCCCTGGGCTTTTGGAAGGACCAGACGAGATGGACCACCTCTCGGTCCCCACTTTGTCTCTCTGCTCCCCACCAACCAGTGGGTCTGGGCCACCATCACTTGAGCTGCCCATCGCCAGCTTCAGTCCTGTGTCTGCGTCTACTCACAAGCAGGCCTCTCCTCCCTCCCTAGAGTCTCCTCTCAGGCTTGTTTTCAGCGCTATTCAATGAGTCCTCTGATGTAATGAGATGATGTCGATGATCCTGAATATAATCACATATGGCTGCTGGATCCGTGCACAACTTTAAATCAAATTAGAAAGTGCATTTGCTGCCAAGAATGCTTAAAAGTCATAGGGCCAACTGATTAACCACTGACACGGCAGCTTCCGACTCTGTTTTCTAAACTGTGAGTGATTCATAAGAAGGGACTCAAAGGGAATCCCTCCCCAAACTGAATGCTGAGGACTGAACAGGCAGGCTGCTCAGGGTGACAGCTATTGCTGGATGCCAGGCAGCTGAAACCAGAGTCATTACCCAGTAAGTAACTCAAACTCATCTTGATGGAAGAAACAGCCCTCCCAGTGGACAGAACATTTCTGTTCTCTTCCCTCTCCCAGACCCATTCTTCCCAAGAACAGAATCCAGTTTCTTCACCAGCTGGCTCCACCCTTCCTGGCCAGATGTTAGTGTTTGGGTTTAGGCTTCTGAGCACAACCCTGCTCCAAGCTTTTTGCCCAGTCAAGCCTTACCCAGTGTTTCTGGGACCCATGGTCTTCACCCACAAGCCACCTCCACACGACCACTATGGTAGCTCTGGCCTCCCTACTCAGGCAAGTCAGGCAAGGAGAGAGAATCTGGTCCAGCCCTCACATCAGAGCCAGGCTGAGAGAACCCAGGGGCTACCGTCAGGGTAAGACAATCCAGTATGGTCATATCCACACAAGGCCTTCTAAAGACCCTTTTCTAAAAGCGCCTCCCAGTGAGAGTCAAGAAGTTAGGAAAGCCACCATTTTTAGTCAATCCTGAGGTAGGAGAATACAATAAACCAGCTGGAGGATCACCCTGCACCCTGGACAGTGACATTCCTACCACGTGGCAGCTATGTAAGCTCTCCAGCCGTTAGTAGTACATAGTCACTCATAACCAGGACAGGTTTCCTTCATGGCAAGAGGCTGTGTGTGACTCAAATCTAAACAGAAGCCATTTAGAATAATCAAGGCTTAGAAACAAGGCATTTCCTGTTGGAGTCCACCATTCTTTCTCTGAACAGGCCAGAGCTTAGAAAACAGAGCCAATCTGAAGGACGTGACTAAGCTCCCAAGCAGCTGTCTGGGTCAGAAAATACCCACTCTCTTTTGGGTTCTGAGCAGACAGAGATTTTTTCAGAGTTTGACATGCAGAATTAAGCTATTCTGCTTAATTCATCCAGGCTGAGAAAATGGAAGCCTTCAGGCTCACCATTACCACAGTGAACACAAAGGCGGCTGCAAGCCTCAGATGCCCACAAGTCCCGCTGGAGACAGGTCAAGGCACAGCTGCTCCTTCTGCAGCCCTAAGGAGCCACTTCCCCAACCAGATACACTCAGTCAAACTTTAACTTGCTTACTTCAAGGATTCCTTTTTAAAAAATCAGTTTACAATTCATGTTTATTTTGGGCAAAAAATAAATCACATTAGTCCCAGGCCACCAAGTGCCAGTACCTGGAGACCAAATGCAACACTTGTGCCCAAGAGTGGACTCTGGGGGAGAGACTGAGCAAAGAGCTTGTAAAACTCTAACACTCCCTGAATTTGCATCAGGAAGCCATTACCTCTGCCAAATTTCTTTTGTCCTGGTCATCTTAAAATAACACCTAGGATAGAATTTCAATATAAAAAGCCCCATCAGAACTGCTCCAGACAGGCCATCATCAGACAGCAAGGTATAGACAAGTCATTTGTATTGCCACTGGCAGAGGATGACTTTTTCCTGGAATATTTTCTTTTAAATGCAGTAAATTTAAAAATTTCAGGCTTTTAAAACTCAGGAAAAGGCTTCTAAAAATATCTCTGTTCCATGTTAAGATCTGTGTGTGCTATACAGAAGGCTGGTGGTTAATCCAAAGGCACAGTCCTTCATCCTGTGTCAGTCACAGTAGCCCACTCACCAAAGGTGGCTCTGGTGACTTGGGACTTTGATGAACCAGATCTCCCTTGGCCCTGCCCACAGACCTGGGTTATGACCAAATATCAAGTTGTTCCGCACCTAGAAGACGGGTTCAGCACTGAGCACAGTGAAGATGGTCCTGTCACTGCTGGCTCTGTGGGAACCCCTCAGGAAGAGGAGAAGGTGACCTCAAGTATGGGACACTTGAGGCTGCTAAGTCCCTAAGATGCCATTGAGCACACCACTGCCATCACATGCCCGGTTCTCTTAGTTCCCATGCTACAGATGAAGACAGAAGCTCAGGAGAGCCATGGATGGCTTGGCCAAGGTTATCAAATGGAGTTATTTCTGGCTACAGCTCCAAAGTAAGAGGTTCTTTCTGTCTTTACAAATTACCCCAACAGTGTGTTAATGGAGGCTCCTGGGTCCTGTTTCCAGACATGCCTTGGAGTGTCAGATACCACCACAATCTGGGTGTTTACACACACTCCAGACCTGGTCAGTGCACGGTCAGACCCTGCTGGCCCTGACCCTCTAGCCCTCCAATGCATACCTCTACCACTGCGTGAGCCCTCTGCCTAGTGTCCAATTTGGATCTTTCACATCTGTGAACTTGAAGCAATTTACAGAAGGACTGAACAGGCTGAATTTCAAGGCAGGTCAAGATTGTCAGCCCAAGGTCTTTTTTGAATGGAGAATGAGAAATGGTCTTTCTTCCTTTCGCTTCCAGATGCTTCCCCACTAACCACTGTAAGCACACGCGCACAGCCTTATCTTCACAGACTGCTTGGTGGGCGGAAACCCCAGAGGCTCTGTGATGTGAGGAGAGGCTGCTGAGAAGAACAGTAGTCTGTGCCGCCCGTCCAACTCACCTGGGCTCTTTCCGCCATTATCTAGCCTGAATGGGGACAGCTTGGGCTCTGCGGTCAGACTTAGGTTCCATTTGCTGTGCCCCTATTTGCTAGCTGAATACGCTTGTCTGAGCCTCAGTTTCCCTATCTGCAAAATGGAGACAATAATATCAGCCTTGCTGGCTTGCTTAACTGGACAGAGTGAGTGCATGTTTTATTCAGTGGACTAAGACATCTGATTAGCTTACATGAGACCTTCCCATCGGGGAGCACCTCTTCTGCTATAGTCCTCCAGTCCTCAGGAGGAGTTCATAGCTGCCTCCTCCACACGCTGGACCTGCCCACTGTCATCCCTCTTCCCCACCAGTGCTCCTGCGTGCTGTGGCTGCCTTTGGTATGCCTGGGTGATACATGTCTGATGAGAGGCAAGCCTCGGTTTATGCTTTTTCATACACCAATTGGCAGGCCCTCCCTCCCGGCTTATGATGTGACCTATGTGATGTGCAGAGATTTGGGCCTGTGACACTGCAGCCTAGAAGGAAGGAAGGAGGTCGTCCATGTGTGTTGCCATGCTGCCCTGCTCCCACATGGTCCACGGCTGCCCTCAGCCTGCTGCCCTGGCCCACAGAGGTCCCTGTGTGCGTGTCCATTCAGCACTGGGCTACTTGGTACTTGGGCTGGAGCTGATCCCGTGTGTCTTCCCACCTTACCTGGGCTCGCAGCCGGTCCACTTCCTCTGACAGGTTCTGTCGCTCCAGGAGAAGCTGATTCTGCTTGTTAAGCAACTGTACCAGCTGCTGAGCTGTAGCCTGGCCATGCTTATCCAGCTGCCTGAGTCTGCAGAAAAGGAATTCGAGATGGGTTCTGAGAGCCGGCTGCTTTGGAGAGCATAGAGGACAGTGACAGGTGTTAGCTTCATCAGTTATGTGTGTTGACCTTCCAGTGCTATGACAGAATACTTGGGGAAGAAATGGCTTACTTTGGCTTATGTGTTCATAAGTTTCTGCCCATGATTAGCTAACTGCATTGAGCTAAGACGAGAGCCTTAGCTTTAGGTTCGGGTCTGTGGCAAGGCAGCTTTCTTTGTTTAGGCATATGTGGTAATGGAAGTCCTCACTTCAGGGAGGATAGGATATGGAGACAGGAAGCCAGTGTCTCAGGACTACATTCAAGATCAAACCCCTAACAACCCAACTTCCTCCCACTAGGCTCCTCTTAATGTTGCAGCACCTTCCTATAGAACTGGGGGCTGGGAACAAAGCCTTCAAACGGGAACCTCCGGGGGACACTGAAGCTGGAAACTTAACTATGTAGCTGAGGGAAGCACCCGAGAGTGGCGGGCGCATTACGTTAGCCACGGCTCTGGGGCCACCGGCCGGTGTTTAGTAAGCTGGATACCGTACGTCTAGCAAATGACAAGGGAAGCAGCAGCCCCTCAACATGTTCTTGATGAGAAAACACTCTGGGCAGTTAGCTGAGTGTAGAAGAAAGACTGGAGCCTCAGACTCACAAAGAGATAAAAACTAAGGGGTCTAAATCCCCCATTGTCCACGTGGAAGTGGCCGGGACTGGGCAGATTGCAGCCCTGGGTGTGGATGGTGAGGCTCCAGAAACACTGAACTAAGGGCTTTCCATTATTAATCCCTGTCAGTCACAGGCTGCGGCCTGCTGACCAGATGTCTTCAAAGATCCTAAATTTGTCCCTCTGCTGATAGGCCCTCCTCCCCAGACTTGCTAATTCACTACAGCCATTATCCTCATCTGTCCACAGTCAGCCTGTGCAGTCACTAGCACATGTGCCTATGGAAGGCAGCTTTGGGGTAAATTTAGAGTGTAGCGCCACCCAGCTCTTCTCTGGAAGGAGAGGTGCAGTCTGTCTCAGCCTCAGGGGTCAGGAGCAGCATTGCAGAGCAACCCCTAGCCACAGGAGAGGGTGTCATGAGCTCCATGGACATTTCAAATGCTCCCACACCTGGTGGTGCCTGCATGCAGCTGCAGTGAAACTTAACTATGTAGCTGAAGGAAGCACCTGAGAGAGTGCCAGGTGCATTGGTTAGCCATAGCTCTGGGGCCACTGGCCAGCCTGGAGTGGCCTGGAGCCTCCTCATTTCAGGCTTCCTCAGGTAGTGCTTCTGGTGGGCTCCAACACAGGCAGCCCCCACAAAGACATAGAGCATGGCATACCCTGCCCCCAGCTTCCTTTCTTTGCATATAGATAGATAGATGACTGGGCTGGAGTTCTCTTCAGAGTTCCAGCACTGCCATCTCTTGCAAAGCAGGTGAGCTTTCTGCTCTCAGTCACACCAAGGTCAGGGTGCTTCTCAGCTGGAGCCCACTACTATGCAGGGAGGAGAACGAGAGTGCAGAGCCTGCAGCATGCATGAGTGTCCCCTCCCGATGCTTCCAGGGTCCTCAGATAGACTGCAGGATGGAAGGACTCAAGGGCCCAGCTTAGCTTCCCCCACAGTGGCCTCATAAAACCTGAGCAATGGTTCATTTCCTCTGCCCTAGGAGAAGGAAAACTTCCCTAGGGGAAGCTTCCCTGGGGAAAGCCATAGCCAATGTAGCATTGGGACGCTCGCATGCCTCCACTCTGACACCTTGTCACAGGACAGGGTATTGGGGGATCAGTCTCCCTGCTACAGAGGAGACAGACCTGCATGAAGCGTGTGTTGATTGTCTGGTCCAGGAGTACTGTTGCCTCGGCAATCTGCTGACAGTTATATCATCCCCTTTCTTTGTAGCTCCTGCTCCGATGGAGCCCTGGAGTGGCTCCCACAGCTGGTTTTTGTTTTTCCCTGAGAAACAATTAACTGTTCTGTGTTCCAGTCAGGCTGGTGAGAAACACTAGGACTCATAGTAGTTAAGCTGCATGATCCCAAGGTGGCTTCCCTCAGATTAAGTCTTATTGGGGTACTGGCTTTTGGCTTCCTGCTGCTGCAAACAAGTGGGCCATGGTGTTTGTGAGCAATCTGTAAGCCTGGTGTGGGGTGGCAGGTCACAGGAGGTCACAGGAGGTCACAGGAGGCAGGAGAAGCTAAGTGCTGGCTTGGCTTCCTGCTGTAGCACCAAGCTGAGAGGAGTTAAATCCTGATCATTGTCCCCACTGGAATGAGACCCTCCTCTACCCAAGTGCCTCTCTCTCTCTCTCTTTCTTTCTCTCTCTCTCTCTCTCTCTCTCTCTCTCTCTCTCTCTCTCTCTCCCTCCCTCCCTCCCTCCCTCCCTCCCTCCCTCCCTCTGTCTGGTACAGGCTGATCTCAAACTCACAGGCTCAGTGCCCATGCTCCACTGGTGGCTACCCACCATGCACCAGACTTGGCTAATGTTTCAAACCATTGCTCACTCTATAAGCTGCTCTCAGGTATGATCTCCCTCCTTTTAAAAAAACATGCTCCCTACTGAACTGGGGACAGCCCTAGACTGTCACTGCTTCACATTTATGGGAAAAGGAAAAACAGAGACAAGGAGAACTGTTGAGGAAATACACTCTATGGAAGTCCTCTGGAGATAGACACACTATGAGTGTCAAGAAAACAAATAATTCTTTTAAATTTAAAAGATATTTTAGAAACATTGCGCAGCCCAACCTGCACCAACCAACAACCCAACTGTTAGTGAATCCTTCGTTACTATCAGTCAGAAGCAGTTTCTCGGACTGTTCTATAGACACATAAGCTATATTTCAAATTTCTTGGTAGTGGTTGTTAGCATTCTGTCTAAACTCCACCCCACAGTTACCTGGCAATAGCCAGGTAGGCCTGGCCCACTATAAAAATGGCAGCTTGCCCCTGTCTCTCTCTCTTTCTTGCTCTTGTTCTCTTGATCTCTTGATCCCTCTGTCCACTTGCCCCCTTCCCCCTTCCCTTCCCCCCTCTCCAGGTGCTCATGGCCAGCCTCTACTTCTCTCTCTCTCTCTCTCTCTCTCTCTCTCTCTCTCTCTCTCTCTCTCTCTCTCTCTCTCTCTCTCTGCCTCTACTATCCTAACTCCCCTCCCATGCCCTGAATAAGCCCTATTCTATACTATACCGGTGTGTGGCTGGTCCCTCAGGGTGAAGAGATGCCTCAGCATGGGCCCGCTGAGACATCCCCTTCCCCCATACATCACCACACACCCACAGAACATATTCTCTTTATCTTTTTATAAACACATCAGTGGTCATTATACTAATTTTTTTTGATGACTTAAATTGACAGCTGCTGGTAGCCACCATCTGCTGAGTCCCTGGGCTTATAACTCCTTACTGATTATGCAATTATAATCTTCTAAAGTACCTTAGAATCACCACTCCTATTTTACAGATGGAAAAACTGAACATGATGGGTTAATTAACTTGCATACGTCCTGCCCATCCATGGCAGGGCCTGGAGTCACATCTAGGTGGTGCCCAGCTGGCTATCTCACCAAGCCGGCCAGCCTTCAGTGAACATTTCCGAAGAGTCCAGCACTGTGTTACTCAGCTTTGTCTGGCTGTGGAAAATAACTGAGATGACAACTGGAAAGGAGGAATGCCTGATTTTAGCTTGTGGCCTCTCAGGTTTCAGATCAAGGTTACCCTGCTTGAGGCAGAGCATCGCAGCAGGCTTGTGGCAGTGGAAGCCGCTCACTCCATAGCAGCCAGGAAGCAGACATGTGTGCTGGTTTGAGCAGGTTTGGCCTCCACAGACTCATGTGTTTGAATGCTTGGTCGATAGGGAGTGGCACTATTAGGAGGTGTGGCCTTGTTAGAGAAAGTGTGTCACTGTATAGGTGGGGCTTTGAGTCTTAAATGCTCAAGTTATGCCCTGCATCAAACACATCCAGTCTCCTTCAGCTGCCTTCAGATAAAGATACAGAGCTTTCAGCTCCTCAAGCACCATGTCTGCCTACAGGCCGCCATGCTTCCCACCATGATGACACTTAACTAAATCTCTGAACTGTAAGCCAGCCCCAATTAAATGTTTTCCTTTAGAAGAGTTGCCTTGGTCATGGTGTCCCTTCATAGCAATGAAACTCTAACTAAAAGAGAAGTTATTGGTACTGGGATATTGCTTTGATAGTTCTGACCAGGCTTTTGTTTAGAGGAATGTGGGTTTTTGAATTAGCACAGCAGTGGAATGCATTAAGGAGGCTTAATGGGCCATACTAGTCAAAGCAGGGACCACAGTGGTGTGAGGAGACCTGGCTGAGGATGTTTCAGAGAAGAGAACTTTACTATGTTGCCTAGAGATCATTCTTGTGGTATTTTGGTGAAGAATATGGCTGCTTTTTGTCCTTATCTGAAGAGTCTGCCTGAGGCTAAATTCAAGAGATTTAGATTAATTAAATTGACAAAGGAATTCTCCAAACTGCCTAGCATAGATTCTGTCCTGTGGTTCATTCACTCTTGTGAAGAACATTTTGATGAAATGTAGCAAGCTTAGAAAGAAAAAGTACAAAATGTATGGTTCAAGGAAGGGTAAAAAGGGGCACCAGGAAGTAGAATGGAGCTAAATCCTGTGTTCAGGGAGATAAACAGATTAAAGATATTAAATGGAATTAGGGAGTGGTAACCTCGGGGCAAGATCCTACCCAGCTAAACTTCCATCTTGTGAAAAGAAATTAAAGTTTAAGTCCAGGTACAGTGGTGCAGTCCTTTAATCTCAGTACACAGAGGCATGCAGATCTCTGAGTTCAAGGCCAGCCTGTTCTGCAGAGCAAGTTCAGAACAGCCAAGCTTAGGCAGTGAGGGAAACTACAAAAAACAGAAAGCTGGTGAAGATGTAATTGAATAAGGGGACCATGTTCCAGCCCAGCAAGCAGCCGACTTGGCAGCTCTGGCCACATGGTTCTGGCTTTAGAATCAGAGATGCATTTCTCTCTGCAAGTAAGGAAAGCTGCTGAGACCAGGTGTGCGGCCAGGGTATCCCTGGATGGAGGCCTAGGAGTCTGTTGCATGAAAGTGTGAAGGTAAAGCCGAGACTGCCTTTGAGACCCCAAGATGTTAAAGGTGCCAGAGCCATAGGATACCTGCCAAGCAAAGCTGCTAAGAAGTAGAAACAGCCCAAGAGAAAGAAGTGTGCTGCAGTCAACAAAGGTGAAGAGTGGAGAGCTGAAGAACTATTTGACATCAGACATGGAGATGCAGACTTTAGAGTTTGTCCAGCTGGTTTTTGGTCTTGCTTTGGTTCAGTATTTCCTTACTACGCTTCCTTCCCTACATCTTGGAATGGTAATGTATATCCTGTGCCATTATATTGGAAGTATGTGATCTTTTTTTGGATAATATTTTGATTTTATAGGGAATTACAGTTAAGAGATTACATGAATCTTAGAGGAGAATTTGAACTGTGGGTTCTTAAACACTGCTGAGACTGTTGAGACTGTGGGGACTTTTGAAGTTGGAATAAATGCATTTTGCATTATTTCATGTCTATAAACCTATGGGAGACAGGGAGTGGAATGTGGAGTTTTGAATAGTTATGGTCCCCACAGATTCATGTGTTTGAATGCTTGGCTATAGGGCGTGGTACTATTAGAAAGTGTGTCACTGTGGAGGTAGAGTTTTAAGGTCTTAAATGCTCAAGCTGTTCCCAATGTGAAAAACATCCAGGCTCCTGCTGTTGCCTTCAGATCAAGATGCAGATCTCTCAGCTCCTCCGGCACCACGTCTCCCTGCTGTGATGATAATGGACTAAATCTCTGAACTATAAGTCAGCCCAATTAAATGTTTCCCTATATAAGAGTTGTCTTGGTCATGATGTCTCTTCACAGCAATGAAACCCGAACTAAGACAGAGGACCAGGGTCCCATTTCCCGCTTGTGCTCCAGAGACCTGACTTTCTTCCAATAAGCCCCACCCACTTTCAGGATGAGAATACTGAGGGCTCAAAGTCGATGGGCTGGCAGGTTGTGATATTCCAACCTTTCTTGGTTCTTACTGGGGTACTTGCGCAGGCTCGCCCCTGCCTGCTGCTCTCCCCATGGGGCAGAGCTGCTTTCCAGTGTCAGGTCTCATCTCATTCTGTCATTTTGACACATGGAGGCTCATGGCTTTGGCCCTTTCCTCCCTCCACAAGCTGTTCAGTGGTGATGAGAACAAGGCAGGTCATTGTCTGAGGCCTGTAGAAATGTGTGTAGAGGCCAGCCCCTTCCAGCAAGGCATTCTGACAGGTTTCATAGGATACCCAGGCTGCACACTGTCAGGACAGCCACTAGCTCTCAGAGCAAAGACCTTAGTTCAGTATGTCTTTTCTAGGCCCATGTCTCATCCTAGCAATGTGTGGACACTGGCCTTCTACTGTGTTCTAGGGACCTTGTGGCACTTGGGGAACTGGGGAACTGTGGCTGACTCCTGTCCTTGTCCTGTGAAGCACCTTCTGTCCTCACAGTGAATGGCTGGTCCATGAGAAAGGACACTTCTTTTCACCAGGCAGGTGCTGATGTGCCATCTAGGGCACAGGAGGACCTTTGGGACTTGCATGTGTAGGACTGTGACTTCTGGACAGCAGATGCCTAGGCTGTGTCACTGGAGTCAGCTCAGGCTTTCTTCTAAGGCATCTCTAGGAATTCCAGGTGTGTAAGGGTTAACAGTTTCTGTGACAACAAAGAATGGAGATGAAGATCATAGGAAACTCATGTGTGCTGGGCCTAGCACCTCCCTATTGAACTAATAGCTATAGTCTCAGCCACAAGGCAGGGGCATTACCAGAAAGGGCACTTTTTGAAAACTATGTGAGACTTCATGGTAAGACAGAGCAAGTGGTAAAATACCAAACAACTCTGTAAAGCTAAGTGGGCTGGGATGAGCTTATGCAAAATAGTGGTAGTGCAAGCTGCCAGCTTGGGTCCTCGGCTTCAGACATCCTTCTGCAAGGAATACTGTGAATGTGAGCAGATACATACACTTAAATCTCTATGTTGTATGTGAGATGGGGAAACTATATGTGGTGTGTGAGCGCTGAGGTATAAACACTAAATGTACACTTGGGTACCCACTGAGGTGCGTCCTACACGGCTCCCCACCAATGCCAATCCTGCTCTGCCACCTGTGACCGCACACGTTCTGCTGTACGTCTCCCCCAGACAAACTGGAGGTGACTTTTGTTTTGTGTTGTTTTGTTGTTGAGTTTTTAGTGTGGTGGTAAAATGTCTTTTGTTCAGAAGTGTTCTTAGACGACAGCCTCTTTGCTGTGGAGATTCTGACAGGACCTTCCTCTTTTCTTAGAAGCATATTCTCAGGATGCTTACTCCCACACTTCCCCTGTGAGAGGAGTCTACTGATAAAATTAAGGGCACTTTCCAAACAGCATATAGATCTTAAAACTGTAACTATTTTAACGGTAGAATATGGTCAATTCCCCCTCCCTCCTTCCCTCCCAGTGAGGCTCTGGTACTGACTAAGCACTCACTGCAGGGCTGCGGTTGTGAGTGGCTTGCATCCCTTATGTAACTCAGTCCTATGCATGCTGTGGGTGAGAACAGAGGAGAGAGTCAGATGCGGGCTCACAGGATGGAGTAGTGCTAAGTGACCAGCGTGCCCCACAGTTTCCAGGGCTACTTAGTCTCCTCCTCTCTCCCATATCCCTGTGACATCTCCGCAGACCTGCAGGCCCATGTTCCCCAGGTCAGGGCTGGACCTCTCCTGTTTTGATGTATAGACTCTCTTCCAGAACACCTCCTGGAACTTCAAGTGTGTATGGGACAACAATCACCATGCAATCGTCCCTCTTCATATCAGATGTTTTTATTTCAGCCCCTGGCTCCAGGTGAATGGTCTGAGGTACCTTGGCACTTGATATTATGGTCTAAGCAACCTGTCCAAGTGGCCTCAAAGTCACTCTGTGACGTGCTGGACTCCGTCCCTCCCCAGAGCTCCTCCCTCTGTCCCTTACCCTGCTGTGCATTCCATCGTCCCAATCTCCTTCTGCCCACTCACTACCCAGATGAGCTCAGGTGTCCTGTAACACTCCACACCTCTTCCTTCTACACTTCTGATACTCCCCAAAGTTGGGCTGATGACCAGTGTTCCACATCCAAATTTCTCAACAGTACCTGCAGTCCTAGCAGTCGCAGCCAAGATGGAGACAGCTGGATCAAGGGTTCAAAGCTAGCCTCAGCCACACAAGAGAGACACCAACCCAGGCTATATAAAACCCTGTTTCAAAATAACCACACCATACAATCTTTGAACCTCCAAACTCAGAGTCCCCATACTAGCTAGAGCTGAAGATCCTCAATCCTTCTTGATCCATTCACATCTTGTCTGATGGAGACTGTTGCTTCAGTTCTGTGGCCATATTCCCTTGCATAGTAACAGGGTCTTTCACTGTCTGGTCCCTGCATAGTCATCTCCTCTCCTCACACAGCAGGTAACCCAGCCCTTCCAAAGATAACTCTGTTTCAGAGAAGTGCTGCATACAAATTCAGCACTCTCAGTCACCACTGGAATTTGAAAATCTTACAACAGGTAAACAAACAGGAGACTTGGAAACAGAGTAACCCTTCGGAATTCACTCATACTGGCTAGTCTACCTCGGGCTGGATTCCTCTCAGTTCAAGCTAGAAACCAAAGTAACACTTCCAACCTGATTCCAAACACACAGCCATTGGGCCTGGTGCATGGACATCCATACCCTGATGCTGAGGAGGTCCCAACAGAAGAATCCCTGGTGTTCACAATTCACTGTAGTGACCATACAGCCAAAGTGACTTATTCTGAGAAAACTGTGTATGTGGTTTCAGTTGTCAGTCAAAACAATAGACTATTTAAATGACAACTATCTGTTGTTGCTCTTAATCATGAGAACTTGGGTAAATCCTAGGGCCACTCTGAAATAAGGAGAGACACTAGAATAGAAGTGAAGAAACTCAAGGACAGATGACAGAGGAGAGAAGTCAGGAGGAGAAGACGGTTGTGTGAATGGTGTGTGGAAACCAGCTTGCAGTACTGTAGAATATGAACAGCATACAGGACCCAGCTTGCAGTGAGTGCAGGCCTGCTGAAAGCCACGCACACATACACCCTTCACCTGTCCTCAAAACCTAAGTTGATAATGGGGGCAACAGAGACCACGGGACCATCAAGCACAAAGCAAGCAGTACCTGGTGGGTAAGAAAAAGCCTCAGCCCAGAGACAGCAAGTTCCCTTCCATCTCTACAACTTCTCCAGCCACAACGGCCCAGGGTTGCTACATTCCCATCTGCCCACAGCAGCTATACAATCCAAATACTGCACTGAGTACAAGTTTTGAAAATTCAATTACCCTAATTACTGTTCGAGGTAATTAATTTTGGCAACTAACCCATGCTAATTTAAAGTTGTATACTTTTGTTCCAATACTTAAAAATTGCCACTGCATTTTACATAATTCCCTCTCATTAATGTGGTCAGACAGATCACATGATGAAGAACTCATGCACCGGGTTAAAACGTTGTCAGTGGCTGTTTTGCAATTTAAACATCCTTGGCCAAAACCCACCCTGGTTCAGAAATGATTTAAATGATTCTGGGGAGAGTTTACACCTTCAATGGAGAGAATTTACATTCCCAGCACTGTTGACTGACCGTCTCTCTTTCTCAGAGAAGTTCTCTATTAGTCTTGCTGCCTACAGAAACAGGACAGAGTGCTTGAGGGCAGTGATGGTGGCAAAGCCACACTGGAGATGAGAGGTACCTGAGAAGTCACAGTTCAGCCCATCATGAAGAGACTGCTGTCAGACAGTGTGAAGGCGGCTGCCCCACTGAGGCAGCCTGTGGAAGCATTTAGGACAGGGACCTGTGGTGTCTGACTCTGGACTTGAACCTTATAGGGTTTTAAAGTTCTTCCTTCCTCTGTCTGTCTGTCTGTCTATCTATCTATCTATCTATCTATCTATCTATCTATCTATCTATCATTTACCTATTTTCTGAAGTGTGGGGACAGAGCTCTAGCTCTAGGCTAAGCATGTGTTCTAACAAAAACTACAGTACCAGCCCAGCCCTCGTGGGTGTGGCTCAGTGGCAAAAGGCTATCAAATAAAAGCTCTGAGTTACATCCCAGCAATGAGACAGACAGAAAGAAAAGAACAAAGGAGGATGAGAGGGATAGAGGATCCAGTCAATTTGTCTATCTTCTGTAGAGCACTAACAATAAGAATTTAGGCCAGAACCTTGAAACAGGTGACCCTCTGCAGCATTCTAGAGAACGCTGGCCGTGCAGGTTCTGAGGCCTGCAGGAGTGAGGAAAGAGAAACTTCCTCCTCTGCACTTCTGCTAGCTCAATGGAGAGAACAGATTTGGTATTGTTTTTAATTCTTCCTAAATTCTCAATCTATTGCATGCTGGTGGTTTTGTGCAGTACAATATGCACACAGCTGCATTTTAAATTTTCTGTAGTTTTCTGGCTACCCCATGTCAGTTCTTGCCTTGTGGCAGACTAGTAGCAAATCATTTCAGGCCAGACCAAGTAGCAATCACTGAGCCCAAAGAATAGTGCTGGGGTTGGGGGTGTGAGGTGGAAGGAAGCTGCAAATAAATCCTCAAGTTGCCCCCTTCCCATCCCCGCCCCCACATGCTTGCTGAAGTGGCTTCACTGAGCCTTCCTCAGTCCCCTGCTGAGCAGCAGGCCACCAGGAGACGTGCTCCCCAAGTCCTCTGAGCCTCTGACCATGTCAGGAGCTCCACCAGAGCTCCTCCCTAAGACAGTGCTCCCACCAGATTGGCACCTTAGAGCACCCAGGGACAGGCACGCACCCCTCCTCTGTCACCATCAGGCAGCCAGGGCTACCTGCCAGGCTGAGCCCCAGTATCTTTGGAGAACTGGCCATGGATGGAAGATTCCAGTACATGGAATAAGAACAAGAAGTGGCAGGCAAAGCATTTCAGATTCTCCGTTAGGAATACAGCTGGGTAGCAAAGTACTTTGTGGCATAATCCAGGACCTGGGTTCCATTTCAGGGTCGCAAAAAACAAAACTGTTTTCTTTTAAACCTTAAAAACCCAGAAAGTCACTTGCTTAAAGCCTGAGTTACCCCAACTAGTTCTTCCTAAGGGAGGAGCAAGGTCCTGGTTAAGTATGGCTCCACCTCTGGACAACAGGCAGGGGAAGGGGTGTGGCTGAAAAAGCAGTCTGCAGAGCTGAACCCAGGGCTCAGGGCTATCTGTAGCTGAGGCAGGAAAAACCCTCCTCCCTCACATCACCTGTCAGCATCTGCACCCTGTGACACACAGCTTCTGAAGAGCTGCAAGAACACTACCAAGAAAATCCACAGCCCTCTACCTAAGCTCTGTGGGGATGATCTGCTCGATCTGGTCCCCTCTGGCTCTGACCTCTCCCTAGTTGTTCTTTTTCCTTAAAAAGTCACTTTACAGCCTGGCGGTGATGACACACACAGTTCATCCCAGCACTTGGGAGGTAGAGGCCATGGAACTCTGAATTCAAAACCAACCTGGTCTACAGAGTTCCAGGACAACTAGGGTTACACAGAGAAACCTTGTCTTGAGAAAACAAAGCTAAACAAAACAACCACCCACCCACCTTACTTTACTTATGGGCATTTTTGCTGGTGGATATGAAGTGGTTCCTTCAGAGGCCGGGGGTGGGGGTAATCCCTTGAACTGGAGTAGTTCACAGACAGGTAGTTGTGGGCTACCATGTGGATGCTGGGAACCAAACCAGGATCCTCTGGGAAAGCAGCCATTACTCTTACATGTTGAGCCGTCTCTCCAGTCCCTTTTCCCTTGTTCTCTCTTTAACCTGGTTTTTAGAACATTGGCTGTGTAGCCCAGGCTGGTACTGCACTGGACTCAGGTGAACTTCCTCAGTGTCCCGGCTCACCTCTCCTGTCCTCTGCTCTACCATCCAGGATTTTTTCAAGCACAGAGTGAGGTGCACACAGTGCGGTGCACACAGTGAGGTGCACACAGTGAGGTGCACACAGTGAGGTGCACACCCCACTGTCCTTTTCTCTTACATGCCATAGTGTTTCCTATGAACCCTTACAGAACTGCTTACTGTCAACTGCACTGCTGTATTATTGCTATAGATAGCATGTCTAGCTAACTGACAGGTTCTTTTGTTGTTGTTGTTTTTGTTTTTTTTGGTTTTTTGTTTGTTTGTTTGTTTTTGTTTTTTCGAGACAGGGTTTCTCTGTGTAGCCCTGGCTGTCCTGGAAGTCACTCTGTAGACCAGGCTGGCCTCGAACTCAGAAATCCGCCTGCCTCTGCCTCCCAAGTGCTGGGATTAAAGGCGTGCACCACCACCCCCAGGCTAACTGACAGTTTCTTAACTGACCTAAAGCTATCACCTCTGCCCGCTGCAGAAGAGAGCCTCTGCACTGTCAGGCCGGCCTTTCCAATCCACAGCACTTGATGCTCAGTTTCACTTTGGTGAACGCTCTCCCAAGTTAAGCCAACAACAGTCTTAAGGGAAGATATGCCCTGCTCAGCAGCACACGTGGAGGCACAGTGCCCTGTCTGGGGAAGACTCTCTTCTAATAAGATCCTGCTGCTCCAGGGACCTCAGCCCTCATGGAGGGTGTCAAGTGAGGGCCTCTGCCATCTCCTTCAGACTGGACCATCCTTACTTAGGGGGCCAAATTGGTCACAGCGGTGTGATGGACGAAGAGTGAGTCCACGGCAGCTGAGTAACCAGATTCAGTCACTAAGGTGTGCCTAGTGGCACATATCTTAATTAGGTTTTAATGCTGGTAATTTGATAACAACTCCTGGCTTTGGGCTAGAGAACTGTCAGTGCTGAAAGCTTTTTATTTAGTTTCTCTTCCCTCTGCACTGAGGCAGCCTCCCCGCTGACCCTTGTCAAAGAACCCCATCTGCTGGTTGCCACGGTAACTGAAGGAGACCAATTGAGCTGAACAGAGCGACTCAGAAATAAAATCTGCAGCCAGAGGAATTCTGCTATGAGTAATAAATCATTTAGTAAAAGGGGGTCCTCCACACGGTGATGAGTGTTGGGATAATATGATGGCACAACTCTTCCAGCTACAAGGTTCATGACAGATCAGAGTGATTAGATTAGACTGGCTGGAGGGCTCATTTGGTTTCTAGTGGGCCCCTGCATTGCAACAGACAGATTCGGCCCAGTTACATGACACAGTGGGTGGGGGTGAAGGGTAAGCTTAACACTTGGTTCACAAAATGTTTTTATTTTAAGGAGTGGCGAGGCAGCAGCTGAGGCTCCCAACACACCTTACTCATTTTTAAAAGAAAGTACAAGTTAACCAACATCCCGGGTTATCACTCAGCAGCAGTGGCACGTTCCAGCCTGAGGCATAGAAGAGGGCAGGCAATGTACCCCTTGAGATGACAGAGCTCTTTCTAACTAAGAATGACCCAGGATGGTCTCAGTGGGGCCTAGGGGCTTTGTCCCCTAATTTTGTAAAGCTCCCTGGCACTGAATGATGGGCAGAAGATAAAGGGCCCTTGTGCCCAGTCCTGGGAATTCTCCTGAGACACAGCCAACGGAGCTGCATTTTCAAAACAAAAGTTCTGTGTTTTGTTAGTTGTGCTAATTGTCAAGCATGTCCCCCTATCTGCCATTTCCTTGGACGGTGTAGACAGAGACACAAGTGTCCTGACAGTAGATTAGGTCAGGAGAGCAACACCACTGTACAGGCAGTGCATAAA
Source organism: Arvicanthis niloticus (assembly GCF_011762505.2). Classification (NCBI taxonomy): domain Eukaryota; kingdom Metazoa; phylum Chordata; class Mammalia; order Rodentia; family Muridae; genus Arvicanthis; species Arvicanthis niloticus. The sequence continues at coordinate 66,960,782 of NC_047673.1, read as the reverse complement.
GCCTTCTCACCCCGCAGGCCGCTCTCCTCACTGGCTGCCTGGCACCATTCTAAGAGGCAATGGTCAGGGACTAGGCAGACTCCCTGACCCCAAGAATACGCTAACTGGTTCTTGGAAATAATTTTCAGCCAAACCGAAGGGTAGATTTTGTTTCCTCTCCTTCTGGATGCTGCCAACAAACTGCTTCTGTCTTAGTTTTCAGAGGAGGAGCAGCTGTGCACTTAGCCCCTGCAGCCCGCCTGCTCTGAACTCAGGCCGCACCCCGCCCAGAGGACAGCAACAGCCTCCAGTGCGGCTGGCCACCCCGTGCTGGGCAATTGTCCTCCTGCAGGTGCAGCCAGCCACAGGGCTCCGCATGGGCCACAGGGGCGCACCCGCCTGCTCCGCCTCTGGATACCGGTGCCTTGGCCAGCACCCCCTGCCCACCATGAGAGAGCCGGCACCTGGCGGGAGTGGGCGCCAGCCTGCAGGGGCCGGGCTGGGTGCCTAGCATCTGGCTATGGAGGCTCCACAGGGGCTCCCTGGGCCTCTGGACTTTGGCAGAAGGAGGGGATTAAAGCGATCTGGCAGTTTGGGGAGGAGATGGGCGAGAGCTTCATTAACTACATGCTCGGCCCAATTTCATTCTCCTGAGAAGCAATGAGAAAAACAGGTTGATTTCTCCCCGATGCAAGAGGTGCTGTGGGTTTCTATTTGCTGTTCTTAATTTTAATTCCTTATTTGTAAACAAATAACTGAATCATTGTTTGTTGATGATCATGAACGACCCAAATTTTAATTAAAGAGAAAAAAAGTCTTGGCTAATAGAGAGGCCAAAGAAATATTACAGCCCATTTTAATTTCTATGTAGTAATTAAGCTTCTCATGTGACTTAATTGAAACTGGCAAGACTTAAGAACTCACTCAAAGAGGTGAAAATCAAAAGGTGCTGGATGACCCCCCATGTGGGTTTTCCCATCAACTCTCAACTGGAAGACAGCCCTTGCGAGTCCGTGGAAATAGCTGCAGTGGGCAGTGCTCTATGCCAAGGCTTCCGTTCTGCCCCTCTTTACAAAGTTACCAGTTAGAGTTTCACTTCTAAGCCGTACTTAGAAATTCCCCTCCAAACGCTTTGTCTCGGCTCACTCTCCCAAATTCCCCTCATATTTCAATTCCCAGACACTCTTGAACTTTGCACATGGTGCCAGTTTGAGCCTGCACAGAATAATCAGTGTATTAATTCTACTCAGAGACAGTGAGATTTCTCTAACACAATCTGCCCAACCTGAACTCTTTCCTTCAGAAACATTTTGCGTTTAAAAAGAAACTCCCAGCATGAGCCTCATAAGAAGCGACATGTAACAGACAGTGCATGTGGTGCCGGGCATGCAGCTCAGAATTCAAAGAGAATGTTGTACTTTGTTTCTTCAGTGCCGTGTGCATAATGTACATGTGGCCGAAACTGACATCAGACATGGAGAGTAAAAAGCCTGGGGGAGGGGATGTGAGGGTGGTGGAAAGACAGAAAATATGTTGATAAAAACAGTAACTTCTGTTAATCTACATTTTCCAGTCACTGTCTTAATTAAGAATGTTAGGAAATATGTTACAGTTTAATTGCATTGTTTCAAGAGACTCCAAGGCTGACAAATTCCAGGCTGTGTACACTTGGAAAGAAAAAGGGATCAGAGTGACAGTTTCTTCTAATTGGTGAATAACAATCAGAATTAGGCTTTTCACAGATACTGGCCCCCCAATGAATCCCAAATTCACAAGACAGAGTAAGAATATCCTAACATTTAACATGTTAGCAAGAAATGGGTTCTGGGGCAGGAAGCGGGTGTGTTTCAAATGTGTAAGAGCACAATTTAAACTGCCAATACCAATCGTGACTTAAGGTGTTATTAAGAGTCTCCACAGGATTTCTAGAAGACCCCATTTAGAAAGAACAAAGGCAGAAGCAATGCCATTTGCAGACACACTCCCATCTCTAACAGCCCCTTTCTCTCACTCCAACCCAGTTACATAGGGCCTGGCTTCCACAGGAGGCTGTGTGCTGCTACAACGGACAAAGAAGAATGCACTGTCACTGCTGCGTGTTCTGAGGGAAGCTGTGCTCAACACACTTCACATGGCTCTGGCTTTTCATGTTTTTATTATTGTGATGTGCATGTGTACATATGAGTATGATGTGTGTGTGCACCTGTGTCCGTGTGTGTGTGTGTGTGTGTGTGTGTGTGTGTGTGTGTGCGCTCTCGAGTGTGCATGTGTGTCTGTCTGTCTGTCTGTCGGCAAGCATATGTAGTATATGTGGAGGTTCAGAAAACAACTTTGTGGAGTTGGTCCTCCCCTTCTGTCTTTATGTGGGTTATGGGTATCGAACTCAGATCATCAAGCTTGCACAGTGAGTGGCTTGATTTGCTGAACCCTATGGTCAGCTCAGTAACTCAGTTTTAACCTACAAGTTGCATGCTTTTCTTGGTTCTGTTTGTGGGGAGGGGCTGTATATCTGGAGTCAGACGTGACAGGCAAGGCATTAACACTCAGTATGCTCTGTCCTGGGCTCAGAAAGACCAGGAACTGGCCAGTCACTCCCACAGTTCTCAATGTATAATGAAAGTTTGCAGAATGATTCTCTCAGGTCAACCCACTGCTTCCTTGGCTGTTGAAGTGTTTATAAAAAGATAAAGAGATAAAGAGATAATGTTCTGTGGGTGTGTGGAGAGGTGTGGGAAGGGGATGTCCCAGTGGGCCCATGTAGAGGCATCTCTTCCCGTGAGGGACCAGTCACACACTGGTATAGTATAGAATAGAGTTTATTGAGGGCATGGGGAGGGGAGCCAGGAGGGTAGTAGAGGCAGAGAGAGAGAGAGAGAGAGAGAGAGAGAGAGAGAGAGAGAGAGAGAGAGAGAGAGAGAGGAGAAGAGAAGAGAAGAGAAGAGAAGAGAAGAGAAGAGAGAGAGAGAGAGAGAGAGAGAACACGCCAGCCATGACCACATGGAGAGAGGGGGAAGGGAAGGGAGAGGGGACAGAGAGGCAAGAGGGTAAGAGATTAAGAGAGAGAGAAGGGGGAAGCAGCCCCTTTTATAGTGGACCAGGCCTACGTGGCTGTTGCTAGGTAACTGTGGGGAGGAGCATACCTGGCTGTTGCCAGGTAACTGTGGAGGTGGAGTTTACACAGAATACTAACAGCCCATCCTTTGCCATTTGACCTCCTATAAGCCAACTTTGACAGATCTGAGCCTCAAAGGTAGCTATGTGCTCTAGAAGGGGTAGACCTAACATTTCCAGCCACTCTAGATTTTGCTGCATGAACAAAGCCCCCCACTCAGCAACAGAGCACAATGCTTGCCTTGCAATGGCCATGTCATTGCAATGGCCTGCCAGCACCCCAGGTCTCACTGCTCACTGCTCAGCTTATGCTCAGCCTGAGCATCTGACCTCTCAGATGAGCCAGAGCGTGGCAGGTATGGCTGTCCGTCCAGTGACTTCACTGGTAGAGACTGGAAGACCTGCAGTAGTGGGAGGTATGCGCTCATGTGTTCACTATGACCTTCACAGGTTTGTCTATCTCCTGGAATCAGGATGGAGACACAGGCCCTCCAGAGTTAGCCAGCCTTCCTGCAAAAGGCATTTTGTCAAGGTCCTGAGAACTGTAGGACTGAGCCCCTGTGGAGGACAGAGGAACAACACACAAGAGCAGGGCTGCAACGTGACTAATTAATTACCTAACTGGGGGCAGAGAGGAGAGTTCACGGGGCCTAGAGCCCAGAGAACCCAGCCTTGTAATTAACAGTTGAAAAGTTCTAGTCAATTCTCAGAGTTCGAAGAACATTTAAAGGATACAGAAAGCTGCGGGGAGGAGAGCAGCCGCCGCCCCAGGGCCAACTGCCTCTCCAGCAGCGGCAAGGCTGCTCCCCTGCTCTCAGGACCATTTGTTCCCTTACACAATCTCCTGAAGCCATTTAGAGAGAGCTCAAACAACTGCCTGTACCAACGCGACACATGGCTTCCCATTCCGACTCTTTGCTAATCCAGACGCTCCAACCATCTTTCTTTAAGATGCCATATGGTTGGCAGAAGCCTGTAGATCTAGCAGCACATCTGCTTCTGCCTTTCTCCTTCCCTCCATCCCCCAACAAAAGAGGGCCAGCAAGTCAGCCTGAGAGGAGGCTTGCTGTGCCCTGCCTGGCTGGAGGCTGCTTTTCTGCACTCTAACACAAGGCTTTTACGGGATGGCTAGGAGGTATTTGGGGCTCCACTAGTTTTAATTGTGGAGCATGGCGATTTCCTTTTTTCTTTTACTTTTTTTGGGGTTGGGGTGGGGGCTATTGATGATTTAAAAACAAAATTTGAAAAATGAAAGAGTCTTGCTTCCCCAAAATTTGATTATTTTTAAACCACTTCTGAATGGCCCACTGAGATTCTTGGAACGTAGTCTTCTACCAGAAAGCCCCCACCCTGGCTGGAGTAGTTTCTTTTTGGTCAAGGAAGACAGATGCACTGAGAGAGGAACAGATCTTGGGCTGGCTTTGTTAGCTAGCACAGCGGCGTATGCTAATGAGGCAGCTCCACAAGGGGCTTTTTTGGTGTGATGAGCAGAGACTGTTGACACTGTTGAAATCCTGGCTCTCCTGGCCTGTGAGTCCATGGGCTGTCTCCTTGGAATCTGGCCCCCAGTGAGACAGTCTATTCAACTGTCTGATGACTGAAACCTGGCTCTCTATAACTCTGAACAGTTTGAGGGTGGGGGAGAGGGTAGAAAATAGTCTATCAGGCCTATGGTCAAAAAGACACCAGCGAAACCGACAGATTTCTTCTGCATAGATACATTAGACAGACAGATCTGTGAGTGACAAAGGCCATTATGAACAAAGTCCTGAGAAGTGCAGATGAGAGGTTCAGTGACCACCTCTGTTTCTGGGTGCCTGGCACTTAGCAGATGGGGCTGCCCCACTGCCACACCAGGAGCACACTGAGTGTCTGACCTCCCTCCTTGTGATGTGGTTTGGACCTTGTGTTGGCTAACCACACATGATTCCCCATGTCTGTGGGAATGTGGTTAAGGCAGAGCAGTGGAGGGGAGAGGCATGCCCTGGGTGCTGTGCATGCTCTCTGAAGCATGTCTTTCCTTGTGCAGAGACCATGAGAGACAGATCCTTATTTCAGTTTGACAGAGGAAGAGACTCATGTTTGGAAGGATGGAAGGAAACAACAAATCACCGAAAAAGCCTTTAGCATACTTCTATAGGTAGGAAGTTGCCAAACTCCAAGGCACAATGCAGGTCTCACCAGAGATGCTAGCTGCTCATGCGGGTAACGTTGTTCCTAGGGCTCCTACTGTGAGCTGGTGAGCAGTGACATTAGCTGGCTATCATCGGTGTGCACACAGGGGTATCAAACTGTAAATCCATTACTTGCGATCTACAGCATGAATAAAAAGTTCATGGAACTGAAATGTAAAGCAAGAATGGCCTGAGGAGCACAGAGCTGTGTGACAGGAAGTCTGCAGCATCCATGCACACAGCCAGCCAAGCCACCTTGAGGACAGGGTTGCGGATGTGCTCTGTCTTTAGAATTGCCTTTGTGGAGTAGGGCTGCATGCTATAAAGACCAATGGTTCTTAGTAAGTCGATGTTTAACGTTGTGAAAGAATATAGCTTAGGCACATTATATCAAAATTTTATGTCTTAATATTCATGCAGTAGATACGATACTAATCAAAGAAAATATATCAGCTCAAACTAGGTAATAAGAAATAAATTCTTCCTCCCATGATGATGAACACAACTGATTACTAACTAACATTCTTTTGGACTAGTTTCATGGAGGTGCAGGTATGCAAAATGATAAATTCACAGGTAAAATAAAACAGACCTCAAGGTCTGAAATCTGAACATGATCCTAAGCAAATTCTTGGAAGACTGATTTTTGATTTACAATCTAAAGTAATGCTATCTACCCTACAGGACTGTTTGGAGAATCAGAGATAGCACATCAAGTGCCTGCCCAGTGTAACCCTGACTAAGTGACTTTACAATTACTGCACTTGTTGAATGGCGCACTGCTTAGCAGAGACAATGTTCTTTCTGCATGCCCATTCAACTGAAACATTTAGAAACAATAGAAAGCATTTCTTCCATCTAATGGAGGAGGCAACTGAAATTCAGTAACAAAGACAAGACAATAAACAGTATAAGACTCTCCATTTCTATTTCTTCTTCTTTTCTTCTCCTAACAGAGTCTGACTATGTTGCTCAGGCTGGTACCAAGTTCCTGATTCAAGCAATCCTCCTGCTCCAATCTCCTAAGTAACAAGGCCCACAGTTGTGTGCCAGGATGCTCAGGTGTATACTGAATCCTTACCTATGCCAAGTGCTCATCGCCCGCCCAGCTGATCTTAACGTTATACATCACTAATGCCACCATGGTGTTCAGTTTATGGAGGCTAAGGAACATGGTCGAATCTTGTCTCTATGCCACAGATAAATGAGCCAGTGTCTAGGCCTGACCACAACGCTAGGTCTCTCAAGCCCACAGTGCTAATAATGAAAATAACAAAGTGAAGACAGGATTAAAAGGCAAACTTCTTTGGGCAGTGGTGGCACATGCCTTTAATCCCAGCACTTGGGAGGCAGAGGCAAGTGGATTTCTGAGTTCCAGGACAGCCTGGTCTACAGAGTGAGTTCCAGGACAGCCAGGGCTACACGGAGAAACCCTGTCTTGACAAAAACAAAGCAAAAACAAAAACAAAAAAAAGGGCAAACTTCTGTGAAAAATCCTGGCTCTGGTGTCTATACGTTTGCCACCTCATCATCTGATGAGACCTAACCTAAAGCATCTAATAAGGAAATCTCCTAGTATATAAAAAATTTTACCTCTTTATCAAATGTCCATGTGTATACCTAATTCTAGAGCATTCTAGGGTCAAACACTACATGTTGAATACTTTCATTTAGCCTGTGTGCTGGATGCTGTTCACAGCACAGTTAAGGATTAAGGCAGAATTCTTTATAAGCAAGCAGGACATGGCTTATGCATTTGAACGTATCCCACACTCAAGTGCACATCAGCAAAGCTGTTATTACACATCTGGAACCTGGTTTAACATCGCTATAATTGTCAGAGGTTTCTTTTCATGAGAATAGACTTTCACTAAAAATGTTTCCAAAGCAAAATTATTTACAAGGGATTCTGAAACGTTGGGAAGTTGATGATCAGACGCTGACATGAAGTCTGTAAGGCGACAGCGAGAACTGGATTATGGTGCACATATGTGCCTCAGAGACAGCACTCACCAAAGAAGGCCACTGCACTGCTCTCCCAAACTCGACTCCTGTTTCACATGGAATGAGGCAAAAGAGGCAGGAAGCTGCCTTAGGTATGTGTGCTCTCAGTCCTTACTGTGTCCTTTGTGTCTATCAGCCAAGCAGCTCTTGGTTTTCCCCTCTAGAACCACATCTCCCAAGGTTCTGATTACATGGCAGATATTAATCCAGTTAAAAGTCAAATAGAAGCTGAAATAAATGTAGGCCGCTCTTATCTCCCAAGGGTCCCAGATAAATAACTCTAGGGTCACTGTCAGATCCCAGGCATCTACTTCAGGAAGGCCTATGCCCTGGAGACTCAGAGGAGCTTAGTACTGTCTAAGTACAAGGTATCCCCATCCCCCTGGAATGTTACTGCAAGCATCTTTATGAAGAAGTACCCTCACCTCTCAAGGTGGACGTCTACACAGTACCTGTCCAGTAGAGGGTATCACTCTGTTCTCAGAGGCAGACATTTAAAATGATTTATCCTCAACTAATTCCATATGCTGCAGCAGTCCTGGCTTGTCCTAGGAGATCCAAAGTTTATTTCCAATGTTGCTAGCAGTGTGGTCAGGATGAATTTCTTCCCCATCAGCCTTGTTAGTGTTTGTCTTCCCCAGCCTGCCCACTTGGGATGGGACCCTGAGGAGTGATTTCCTACAATGCCCATGTCCTGACTCAGTACTGTTGACCGAGTACTTCCCACAAGCCAGTCACTGTTCTGGGTATTTCTGTGCTGTGTTCATTCTTACAGATGAGCATGGGCCACAATGAGCATCTTCTCTAAGTGACAGCATACACGTGGCAGAGTGGGAGAGCCTCAACTTGAATCAAAGAGATGATGTGTTTGTGTGTGTGTGTGTGTGTGTGTGTGTGTGTGAGAGAGAGAGAGAGAGAGAGAGAGAGAGAGAGAGAGAGAGAGAGAGAGAGAGAGTCTTACTATGTAGTCCTGGCTAGCTGGAACTCATTATATAAACCAGGGTGGCCCAGAACTTATGGAGAGCTACCTCCCTCTGAATCCCGAGAGCTGGTGTGCACCGCCATGCCTGGCTTAGACCAAGTGCTCTTATGTACTTTTCCTCTTTTCCTTAGGAATCTCAGAGGCATTACACAGCAAACTATATGTGGTCAGTTCAGAGCCAAGGGACTTGTAGCCTGCAGTGGCCTCTCTGTGCCTGGATTTCCTCAAAGTAACAAGGACCCCCATGTATCTCACAAGGTCTACAGGAAACTATTCACATTAAATATTGATATGTGCCAAATGTTAGTTGTCTTCAGCTTCATCATTGCTCATCTACTGCCATCCTTTGGTGCTAATTGGACAACTAAAAGGAACCATGATCCTTTGCTCTGCCAATGAGAAACAAGGCAACACTTGCTCCTGCTGTACTCAGGATGTACACAAATGAACTGCAAAAAGAGCCAGCCCTTGGGGGGATGGGCAGAAGGCAATGGCCACCACACCAGGAAGAGACAAACAGGAGCAGCCTTTCTTCTGCAGACCCCTGGGGTGGTCAGGCTGGGTGTCTGATCATGCATGGAACAAGTACTGCAATACAACAGCACAACAGCAGATGAACAAACCTCAAAGGGTGAAGATGAGAGCAGCATTTTATATAAAAAGCAATGCTGCCTGTCTTCTAGAGACGGCACAAATTGTTAATGCAAACAAACAGCTGTTTGGAAAGAAAACATTATTTCTAAAACTCAGATGAAGCTCTATTTATTACATTTCAGAGACATTCAAATTATAGTGTCTGAAAACTATCCTACTCTGGATATCTGTGACACCTAAATTATATAAAAATTGGAGAGGTTAAGCCCCAAACTGAGACTTCTCTGTGAAGAAGACTGGGCGAGTGAGAGCGCCTTTGTTTCCTCAGAGGCTCAGGAGGATAGACTCTGACGGGGACAACAAATCAGTGTGACGTTCCAGGACAGGAGATTTGAGAAGCCAACAGAATACTTTCCAAAATACCTTCAGATTCTGAATGGAGAATGTGTCACTGCTGCTGAGCTCCTGTCTGTGTGCTTGCCCTGCCCTCCACACTCCAGAGTGCTAAACTGCACGCAGGTGCTGGCCGGAAGTTCCCTACATTCTCAGTACTTGCTGCTGCTAGCACAGGCCAGTCATAGTCACATGGCAGCCTCTGGGGCAGGCCCTCGAAGAGAGGAGGGTCCACTCCAGTGTTCCCAAAGACTGGCTGCTACACTTCAATCCATTCTGGCTAAAGAAATGTAAAAGGAACCAGGCTCTTCTGGGCCTAGACAGTTAATCTTCGAGTTACATGACCGTGTTCAGTCCAGTGCAGACTCTATGCTTGTTCATCCTGTTCGACTCAGAGTAAATGCACTGAGTTCATGTTGAAAAATCAACAAGTACCCGGGCAGTGGTGGTGCACGCCTTTAATCCCAGCACTTGGGAGGCAGAGGCAGGTGGATTTCTGAGTTCGAGGCCAGCCTGGTCTACAGAGTGAGTTCCAGGACAGCCAGAGCTATACAGAGAAACCCTGTCTCAAAAAGCCAAAAAAGAAAAAAAGAAAGAAAAAAAAAAAAAAGAAAAAAGAAAAAAAAAGAAAAATCAACAAGTGCATATCCAGAAATACGCACAGGGCCACGGTGCCGTGTCCTCCACACGCTCTTTCCATGTATCCCCTGAGTGCCGTGTCCTCCACACGCTCTTTCCATGTATCCCCTGCTATGTGACGGCCTGAGCCTGAATGGCTATGAGCAACCAGGAGCGGCAGCTCTCTGCTGGTGCAGCTGCTCTGTCCCACCATCAACGAGCTCTGTCCTGTTCTACCTTCCATCCCACAAACCTTGCAGGGTGCCACACAGCTCTGCCACTTAGCGAAGCCTCGAGATTTTTCTAATGGAAGGTGTTATGGTGTTATGTAAATACACAGTATTATTTTGTCTTTATTCCAACATTACTGGTTTAAAACAGTTCAGTGTGTATAAATATGTCTAATAATGTGTATTTGGTTTTTTTTTTTTTTTAGTAACTCTATGGTATTCCAGTTAACTAAGTCATACAGCCTTGAATGTACAACAAAATATTCAGTATAATCTCAGACAGATAGTTTTTACTGGTCTCTGTCTCCTTCAGATCAAGCCTTGCTAGATGAGGTCAGTAAACACTGCAAACATTTGCTTGACTAAACAGAAGTGCCAAGCTGTGACTTTCTGTGACTATCAGCAGAGGCAGACGCAAAGGTTAATAATGTCCACAAAGTAGCACTGGCCTGTCCCAGGGGATAGAAACAAGGGTGTAAACATCCAAGAACAATTAGCACAAAAGATACTTAAGTTAACAACAGTAAGAAAAAAGTTCAAAAGTTTTACCAATGCTACCACATGCATTAAACTTCAATTTACACGAATTAGTATCACTGAGGACTAACGGTTAATCAGGGCCATGTTAGCTATTGGCAGCCAGTTTTGTTCCACCTCACAAGTAAGTACCCTTTTATTCAACCACATTAAGACCTGTGGGTTAAGAGGATCCATAGCCATTACCCATCTTTCCACTGAAGGCTCTCAATAAGTTCTTTTCATCATTCACCCCAGTTACCTTTGCCTCCCATAGAAACACACGTTAGTTATCTACCTGGCCAGTCTCCTAAGAGAGCTGACTGAAGGAGAGCATTCGAGTATGTACCTACTTGATGGAAAACGTACCCCAAGATCGGAGATGCCCAAGTGTACTTCCACGCAAATGACCTCCTAACGATGAGAGGATGAAAATGGCTTTCAGATTGAGTTTGGTGAGTCACATTGCCACAAATGACACTTTATTTGTTCCTCTTCACAATGAAAACAATCTGCCTGTGGATTCACACCACGATTAGATTGCACTGTAGAGGCAGGATGAGAGCCTGGGTGGTTTGGAGGTTAGACAGCCATAGAGATGTGCCAAGCTGGGCTGAGAGAAGGCTCAACAAAGCATAGAACACCACGCTGCTGGACACATAATGGGTAGCTGGCCAGAAGGCAGGTGCTGCTTCCAAGACAGGAAACAGTCTTAGATCTTCAGTTTAAGGTTGTTTTCTAAAGAAAATGCTGAGTGGAAGTGCTTTACCTGCTCCCCATACATTCTGTATAGCCTTAGGAAGGACTTGCCAGCTCTCTCTCTCTCTCTCTCTCTCTCTCTCTCTCTCTCTCTCTCTCTCTCTCTCTTTCTTTCTTTTGGTTTTTCAAGACAAGGTTTCTCTGTGTAGCTCTGGCTGTCCTGGAACTCACTTTGTAGACCAGGCTGGCCTCGAACTCAGAAATCCACCTGCCTCTGCCTCCCAAGTGCTGGGAGTAAAGGCATGCGCCACCATTGCCCGGCCAGCCTTTTCTTATTTCCTATCTCACCTGTTCTTTCTGTGCTCCACAGCCTGCCTCTTTTCACACTAATTCATGATCTCCTTTAACCTCACACCTTGGAGATAGCACTGTGCTGGTTCTTTTGGTACTCAACAAATGCTGGGGACACATGAGTGTTTTGTGAAAGTGACGTTTGACAACAGCAGTGAGTGGCAGTGGCATTGACTGTGCTTCTAAAGCTCCTGCTTGCTCTGGACCACAGGGCACCATAGCCCAAAGTCACAGACCTGTTTACCTCTTTAATACAGAGGCTTTCAAAGAACCACTACCATCTCTGTGTTCAGTTGAAATAGAGTTGTTTGCATTACTGGCTGTCACGTCACTTTTTTTGCCTTCCAAAGAACGCCCCACCCCCACCCCCCAAAAAACACTAGGAAAAGAAAACTGGATGGAAGAGGGTAATGTCTTGGTGCAGAAAGGGCCTTGGGGACTTTCCAGGAAAACAACTTTTTTGGTAGCAGCTGGGAAGCCAGCAACATGCTGCTGCTGCTGACGCTGGGTAAGTGCTAAACAATACAGATGCTGATGTCTCCTGCCTGACCCACATCAGTACACTCTACCTTCACGTCCTCACTGGCTCATCAAAGGCTTTCTGAGCAGCCTCCCTGTGTTCTCTATACAGTATTGAGATACGGTGGCAAACAAAACTAGACTCTCTCCAAGCTGGTGGAAGAGCTGCTAGCAGGAGCCACACTTCTGGGAATTTGCAGAATTTTCTAGCAACGTCCTCATCTTCATAACCTTTATCAAAAGAAACTGTTTTCTGACTGTCTCCCAAGCCCACGTTGCCTCACACAATCATTTCTATGCTGAGGGCTATCCGGGGAGGAAAAGGTGATAAAGAAGAGGATGCTGGGCCCTCCCGTGGTACGGGCTCAATCTCCGCTAGATCATGAAGCAGGACTGTGAGTGGTAAAGAGAGGCCAGGTGAAACTAAACCTCTGCCGAGGAATCATTTCATGGGATATGTCTTCCTCTCAAAGAAGCCCTGCTTATATTAGAGACTGGCCCTGCTCTTCAAAGAGATCGCAACTACTTAGAGAAGACAAATGTGTGACAGGGAGGGGTCCAGGTGGTGTGGAGGGGCTTACAACTCAGAAAAGGAAGTCATGTAAGAAAGCATGTCCATTGCCTACAAAGCATTATGTGTTGTTGGCTGAAAACAATACTGCATAGCTACATTCAGATGCATGGGTAGCCCAGGAATAAGGGATGTGTGAACAATAAATAACTGTCTCACTGCTAACAAACACTTCTATACAATGCGTTTCAAAACAGCTGAGCTCAATGCTGGCAGGCAGAGCACAGAGCACGAGAGAAGTGTTTCCTGCTCATGCAGATGATTATACAGATAAGAAAGCTGCCTTGCAAAGCTTCTTAAAAACTGCCAATCATGTCACAAACAGGTACAGAAAGTGAGTCCTGAGAGCCATGAGCCACACTGCAGAATTAAAACAAAGACTTTGGGCTGCTGGCCCCAGCCACGCCTGCAGGTCAGAGACAAGTTTCAGAGGCCCCTGGGAAGGTCAGACTGACCCCGTGTACTTGCCTTTTGATCAACCTTATATCTGACTGTATTTTAGTAAATTATCCATGTAGTTGTATTTTGACAGCTCTCTTTGCAGCAGTAAAACAAAATGTGTGCATCGCAAATGGCAAAGATTCAAATTTCAGCTATGTTTATCCAAAATAGCACTGAACTGCTTCTGTACTTATGCTATACTGCCTACAGCTTCACGGAAGGGGAGACAGATGGGATGAATTTAGCAGGGAAACAGCTGTGGCTTGGAGAAGAGACGAGCAAAGCTCTGCTATCGGGCTTCATTATGCATCAAGGTACCAGTGAACGTGTAACCGTAAGGCAGCCAAAAAAGTGTTTCTCATTTGACTCGTGATAATTACCTTTTCTCAACAGCTGACAACGTTCTAAGTAGCATTAAATAGGTATAATAATTAAGCAAAAATACCCAACAGGCAATGCCTTGCTGAGGATGGAGGTCCCCTTCAAGAGGGCTGGGAAGCTGGGTTGGAAGGGCCACAGACACCAGCTGCCTACAAAATGGGACTTACCCACCACACTACTTGTGGGAGTCCATGCAAGTAGAAAAAGGAGAGTTGGGACTGCCTGTGGATGCTGGGTGTGAATTTGTGTGGCGGTGATATTACTGAGAGGAACTGTGTACAGGTGCCTCAGGCCTCCTCTACTCCTGCCCACCCCTCTCTACTCCTTCAAGGGCCACTCTGGCTGTCCATGTCCTGCTGGACGCAGGAGGGAGTACAGTCTTGTGCTCAGAGCATCCACTTTGCAGAGTTCAAAGCTCCTGGGGCCATTTCCCCCTTTCCGAGCCTCAGCTTCCTCAGCTGTGGGGAGCACAGTAATATGAACCTGAGTGGAAGCCGGTCTTGGCTTTCCCTGTGAGAATGCCAGACTTTCTTCAATTGCCCTTACCTTTATTCCCTTGCTGAAATCAGTTTCTCTTCTTTTCTCCTCTGTCCAACAATCTGCCTCAGATTTAAATTAACACGAGCATATCTAAAATGTCAGCATTTCGGTATCGTCATTTTTTTTTTTTACTTTACATAACAAACACTATTTAAATCTGTTGGTTATTTTAAGTTGTATAAGGACATTTCTACTAGGTAACAAGAATGTTTAATACAATTTTCAGTGTCATCACACTGCACAAATCAAGTAAAATAACTGTCTAAATCACCAAAATCAAGAATAGAGTCAGTTCATGAATGACTGGTCCCAGAAGGCTCTCTTGAGATTGAGTCCAGCCTGGGCTACACAATGAGACCATGTTAAATAAAAAAGGCCAGAAACTAAGGGGTCTTGAGCACAAAATGACAGCTGGGGTTGGGGGTGGGGGGTGATCTATGGTTGAACTTCCCTGATAACAAAGTTATGTGCACATGAGTGCCACCAGGAAGAATGTTCCTAACAAGACATTGCTGGGATTACATAAGACCAGGTTCAGATGGGTCCAGAAGGTGCCTAGAGGGGCCTGCATCCACACCAGCACCTGGTGATCATTTCTGACAGAGGCAGGTATCTTTGGCACTGCAGCTGCATTGTATTATCTTGTTGGAAGCTAGAAGTATACACATAGGTCAACCTAGCAGTGGTTTACATCAATACTGGCCAGACATTTGGCCCTCTTGCTCTGGAAACAGCAGTAGCTATCCTTGACAGCCACTTAGTATTCTGGTTGAATAATGAAATACGAAACATACTAAGCCTGCCTGAGGCTGCAGGTATGGACATACAGGAATGATCTTTTCAGAATTAATTCTCACTCAGATCCAGGCATTAAGGAGGAAAGCATGTAAACAGAGGAGAAAGTAGACGGAGGTGCCATGCCTTCACAGCAACACCAGCAGCATGATCAGCACATCTGTGTAAGATTTGGTCAGGCTCTTGCTCAGAACCAAACGATGAGTGGAAAAGTTGTCTGCAAGGCACACTGCCAGTCAACTCGAGGATGTGACGGGCCACAGGAACAGGGCATCTGTTCTGTGTATCTTCCAGTGTTCCTGTATCGAATTTAAAATGGTCAGCACTGGATGGTAGATTTTGGAAGAAAGGCTGCTGATCAGTACCGATGGTGAATGTGGTCACCTGCGTGAATTACTTTTGGTTTCTGGCACCTTTCATTACTGAGATGACAGTGAGAGCATAACTTCTTTCATGTCCTCAAGATCAAGAGAATAGACACAGGCTCAATCTGGATATGTATAACATTTCTACATAAAGTTACAAAGCAATCAATTAAGTCATTGCTATAAAGTAAGATGAGTCTGCCCCAGAGAGAACTAAAGGCCAGTCCTGTGCATGTAGCATCAGTGTCTGTAGCACGTGTGATAAACACCTATACTTCCTCAGCTGTTTCCTCTCCAAGTTCAGCACTGTCTGTTTTGTGACAATCTGCTCCCCTAGAATTTTTAATTTGAATAAAACAGATTTGGTTGCTTCCCTCACCCAGATTAATGCACAAAGATCCTTAAAAACTTGTACAGACAAGACAGCGTGATGATGGTATTTAACTGATGACGGTATTTAACATCGATTAAAGGCAGCGCTACACAAAGGTCTTCAGGGTGATCTCCAGCTTACCCAGCCCAACTCCCTCATTCAAAGTTAAAAATAATCAGAATACAAGGGCAAAGAAGATTACAATGAGGGGTGGGGCAAGGAGCTGCCTTTAGAGTAAAAAGAAAAACAAAGTATAATACCATCAACAAAAAGTGACTAATTATTTTAGTTGATTGTTATTTTTAAAATTGTATGTGGTGGAGCACACATGTGTGCATATGTGTGGCAGAGCACACGTGTGTGCATGTGTACAGTGGCACAGATGAGAGAGCAACTTGTGGGAGTTGGTTCTGGGGATGGAAGGAAGTACCTTTAGTTCTAAGATATCTTGCTACCTCCACTCTCTCTACATAAGCGCGAGAGTGACCTGCTTCCACCCACGTGGCTAACCTCAAGAGTGTTCATGGCTTTCACATGAGGACTAAACCAGCTCTGTGACCTCAGGTCACCTGCTTGTCCCAAGCCAGACAAAGAGCTACCATGAACTTCTCTACTGCCTAGGGCAGAATCAAGACTCAACACAAGCCTTGGTAACTCTCCTCAGACCTAATCTGTGCCTGATGTCAACCCAGAGAGAAAGCCAAAGAGTTGGAGTTTCCGCCATGACAGACATGACACACTCCTGGTTCATCCCATGGATGAAGGATAGGGAGACTTGAAGCTAGGACGATGTTCACCAGGGAGGAATGTCTGAGCTGCAGCTCCCTCAGCCCCTGCCACAGATCAGTGCCCACTAATCCTCATTCTGAAGATACATAGCTGAAATGTAGAGACCTTTCTGACCCAAGGACTTGTTTTCTAGTAAACACAGGACAATTAGGGAATGATTGGTTTATTGAGTAGCATTTACACTTGAAATGTGGCAAAGACAAAGGGTTCTAATGAACTAACTCACACTTAGCATTACAAGGGAGAGCTACTATTGCAAATGAGGTTGCTAAGTGAGGAATGACCACTTAACTCATCCATTTTATATGTGGATGTAATGCATTGGCTTTGCTTAGAGTGAGATCTAGTGACAGCGGCTGGCTTCCTATCAGCTGCACTTGGAGTAGACATTTTGAATTGGGGTCATTTATTACATTTCAGAGCTTCTGATCTCCCAGAGTAATGAGCAGGATCAAGAAGAGAAAATCAAAGCCCCAATTGTTTACAACATGAGCACTCTTTCAAGGTGAGGCAAACAAACCCTCACAATTTCCCAGGAATTCCATCTCTTCATTAGAAACAGAAAGACCTCTTCTTCTACACCCACGGTAGTTCTCTTTTTTTAAAAAAAAAAGTGCCCTAGATTTTTCTCCTCTTGTGCATTATGAATTTCAATCCTGTGTACTATACATACATTTGAAATTGTAGGTGACTTGGGTTACTTAAACAGTATTATTTGACAGTGGACTGTTGTTGTTTTGAGACAGGGACTCTTTAAGCAGCCATGCTTTAACCATGCTGACACAAAGGCTGTGTTTCTCAACTCACCTCACCAAGGAAATCAGCAATGTGACACATGACACATCCAGGTGATGCTGTGACAGTGGGGTCTATAAGAAGTTAACTATGGACACTCAGCTAGCAGATAGTGCATTTGTTATACACAGTGAAATCTTGATTTGGTGAATAACTCCTGTGCTGTGAGGAGCCACATGGTTCATTGTGCAAAATCTGGGGACAGTGCAAGAATCCTGGTCTAGAGCTGTCACTACACAGCAAGGGACACAGAAGAGGAGCTAAGGAGACCATAGAGGTTTCCAGACAGTAGAGCTTCTTGGTACTGTATCTCAGTTATTGAATAGTTTAACTTCTCTCAGTTGCTATTTTGTTTTTTGGAGGATAATATTCTTATTATTACTAAATGAGATGACTTGCAGCCAAATCCACACTGGCCATTCAAAATTAACCTTTTTTCCTAAGCCTGCCTGATCCACAGCCTCTGCTAGTCACTGTGGAAAATACTTTAGAAAATCAGCTTAGAGGGAGGGAAGGTTGGTTCTGGTTGAGGAATTCAGGGGTTCAGTCTGTGGTTACTTCCCTCTGTGGCCATCAGCCTTGGTATGGCAGTGCCAGATGGCAGGCAGTAGGCAGGAAGATGACCCACTCATCTCATGGTGGCTGGGAAGCAAAAGATGGAAGAAGGAGCTTGAACCTCAATATCCTGGCCAAGGGAGCACCCCAAATGCCCAATGACAAGAGCCTGCCAGTCAGGCTCTGCCACCTCCCAGTAGCACTGCAGACCCATGACCAAAAGCACAGGGACCTTTTGAGGGTACAGCCTGACCATGGGTATGACAGGACCCTGCTGTGACCTGAAAGAGCACGACATGGAGAACCCTTCAAGACTGGAAACAGCACTCCCCAGCTTCAGGAGACCCAAGCATGGATTAGGCTGCTCTGCCCAGCTGACTAGGCATGGACAGGAAGTTCTCAAATGCTCTGATTGGCTCCTGAGTCTCAGCCTCAAAACAAAGGCAACACTAATAACCCATCCTGTACAGTGTACAAGTTTCGGTTCTGTGTTTTAAAGGTCACTGAATATATAACAGCTAGATAGTTGAAGCAAAATACCATATTCATCAGTGAAATGGGGAACTCAGCAGCCTTCATCTGTTCTTATTTTAAATTTACCACAGTATGTAAATTAGAGGATTTAAAAAGCATCAGGCAAAATCTCAGCTAGGTGCGAATGAAAAGCACAATCAGAATCAAGTTTGTGCTGCTTCAAGTGTGAGCGTTTGCCAAATGGAAAGGGGCTTAGGTTTTACTACTAATCTGAGCGTACGCAAAGCCAATAGAAAGATCCCAATTACTGTTAAATACCCAGAGCAGGGATTTGCTGCTAAACTGCCGCAGAGTATTGGTCTCAGGTTGGCTTTTGTGAACATCTTACTTTATGTCCTGAAATCGTCACAGGAGAACACCACACACAAAGCTGAACTTTAAATACGCAGTGCCAGTCACACCACCCAAAGGAAACAAACCAAGTGCCCTGTGGATTAGAGACTCAACTACCTGGTTTGAAAACCATCTTTTTTTTTTTTTTTTTTTTTTTTTTTTTTTTTTTTCTGTAGCTGAATCTTTTTAGCCAGGAACAGCAGTTATTCTATCAACTTCACATTTCCAAACAGGATTGATAGCAGAACCAGATAGCCTGCTCCCTCGCAGGGTTTTCTTACACATCCCGAACATTCACACTATATAGAAATGTACAGAGGCGGGTTTGTGATTCACACCCTTGTGGATCTCAGTGGGCCAATATGTTACATTGAGACATCAGCCTACTATTTCAACAACACCCTGTCTGGTTTCCATGGAACAAGATACCTTCAAAACAAAATGAGCCACATTACATGATGCCAAGGGGAGAGCAAAACTCAAGTGCCACCATCTCTTCTCACACAAGCTTCATTAGAGCGGGGCTCCCAGGCTGCACAGATCTTGCAGGCTCAGGCTAGGGCCTTGAGCCATCTGAGAGCAGTCTATGCTTCTGACTCTGAAAGCACCTAGGTGATCACAGAGCACACCCTGTGGGGCAAGGAGACAGACACCCACTGAATCACCAAACTGAATCCTGATCTCATACATTTTGTCTGAGATTCTCAGTCTGAATTCTCAGTCTCAGAATTATTTTTATTATTTCCCGTTCAACCTAGCAACATAATGATATTTAATCAAGTTTGAAAAATTAAAGTGCTAAGATAAATATTTTCTTGGCCTCACAGTGCCCATCTAAAATGTACTCTACTAGGCTATGGGCAATTGGTACCCAGCAAGACGTGAAGTCTGCACCTTGAGACATTTAGATTCCAGAAGAAAACCAATGCACAGGAAGAGTGCACAGTGACGGACTGACTTGACACAGCTTGAACGTCCTGAGGGCTGGAAAGGATCAGATTGAGAATCCAACCTGGCACAATGGAGCGTCTAAAACAAAACAAACACAAGAAACAACAAACACAACAACGAACTGAAATGCACCTGCTTGCTTCCCAGAAATGACTGAGTTCTACATTTTGCCTATGGTTGATGAAGGTGGAAAGCCCAACTACAGTTCCAGATTGAGAATCCCACTGAAGGGGTAGGGGAGGTGCATGGCAGCCATGAGGAAAAAGAGCAAGGAGGAAGGGGTTAGGAACCCAGTCAAACCATGAAAAAACCAAAAACCAACCAACCAAACAAATACCCCATATAGCTATAAAGCAACAACAGAGTTTTGGGCTAGGGATAAATCTGAAAGGCCAAATGTTAAAGCAAGAGTTCCAGTTCTGTTTCCCAGATGAGCAACGCCCACACTGAGCCTGCTCCTACTGTTTGCATTTTCCTTTGCAAAAGAGACAAACTCAGCACAGAAAGCCTAGACTCTATTAGTGAGTTCAGTGGAAGATAATAACTCCCTGCCTAGTGACAGATATATATTCCTCTCTCTCTCTGTCTCTCTCTGTCTCTCTCTCTCTCTCTCTCTCTCTCTCTGTGTGTGTGTGTGTGTGTGTGTGTGTGTGTGTGTGTGTATAGCAAGACGGAGAGACGTGCATTCATCTGGTATTTGGAAGAATCATTTGGCCATGTCAGAAGTGGGACTCCAAAGGGCTGTGCAGAAAGTTAGCAGACAGCTTGGTGGCGCAAATATTCAAACTTTGGATTACAACATATGAGTAAGTCACGAAATTAATTTGGTAGGCCCAAATCAACTTTCTAAATAATAAAAGTAGGAAATCATTATTGCAAAGTCCACGACAAAATTCAGTATGGTTTCATGAAGTCTTCTTTAAGTATGTGTGCATATTTGTGTGTGTATACTAGGCTTTCATGCTAACTTGAGACCCACACTAGACTGCATATATGTATGTTTGAATAAATCTATGTGAGGAAAGAGCTGAAGTCGAGTTGGATTATTATGAATTATATGGGGCAAAGAACTTGTGCTTCCCAGTAATGTGGGTACAAGGATGGGCAGGCATGAGAAGGAAGGTTCCAGGTTGGGAGCAGCCTGACAGCGCCGAGCCTTCCTGCCCAGCATTCCTGTGTATAGACGCCTGGTACACACATGCTCGAGACTCCAGTGTCTCCAGCACACAAATGCTTCAGCAGCAGCTTTGTGCATTTCAAGTCTTTGGGAGACATTGAGTTCTATGTACAAACTAGTGGAAGGCAAAGGCTGAGCTCACCCCAGTGAGACAGTCAAGCTAGAACACAGGGAATATGCTACCATGGATGCATATCTATGTCTATTTACATGTGTGTATGCAAAACATGGAGCATCCATGCAGGCAGACACACACACACACACACACACACACACACACACACAAAAGTATACTCGCATACCTCAGTTCTAGCCTGTTTCCTCTTGATATATCTTGGTATTTTGAATGTTTGGCAGCTAATGATGATAAAAACTTTGTGTTTAACAAGTCATTTTATTGACACTTTATGATTCCATTGTAGAGAATTTATGCATAACATTTTGTTTTCGCTTTGTCAGTTTGTTTGTTTGAGACAGGGTTTCTTTGTTGCTCTGACTGTTCTGAAACTCTCTCTATAGACCAAGCTGGCCTTGAACTCAGAGATTCTCCTGCCTTTGCCTCCTGGGTGCTGATGCTTGATATTTTTATGAATAAACACATCATTTAAAGATTTTCAACATTCTTTTCAGAACTAGTAATCTTGGGGTCATAAGCAGTACACCTGGCCACTTTATACTTCTCCCACAGAATGCTATCCTTAATCACTGGCACTAGGACAGTTGTCCCTGCAGGGCAGGGAGATGGGTGCTAGTGGGGGGTCGGGGGAAGGGCAGGCACATCCAGGCAAAGTCAAGATGAAGGACAAATTGCTAGACGATGTCTTCTGGATATGATCACAAGCTGCACTAGTGCAATCACAACAGTATGGTCTTACACAGACTGACACCACCAGTCGACGTGCCAACAGGGATGGGGAAAAAAAAATCTCACAAGGTCCCACTCCTGTATAAAGAGCTACAGCTAATCAATGGCTGTGAGAGAGGGAGTGATCAGAACTAAACCTCATACATCAAAACAATACTAGCTGAGAACATGGAGTCAGAGACTTTAATCTCATCACTACACTAGGGAGGCGGAGGCGGAGGCGGAGGCGGAGGCGGAGGCGGAGGCGGAGGCGGAGGCGGAGGCGGAGGCGGCGGGCATGTCTGAGTTTGAAGCCAACCTGGTCTACATAGTGAGTTCTAGGACAGCCAAGGCTACTACATAGAGAGATTCAGTCTAAAACCAAACCAAACCAAACCCAAACAAACAAACAAAAGAACAACCCTAATTGGGATTTGTAGATTTTATGTACACATGGGCGTGTATGTGTAACAATATGTATGTATGTGTGTGTAACATGCATGCATGTGTAGCAATAATAATCACAGAAGAGGCGGTCATGAATTTGAATGAGTGTAGGGAGGAACTGGGGTGGGGAAGAGGAGGGATGGAAATAAAGGATATGGAATTCAGATGAGAAATAGTGACCAAAACATTACCCACTGCAACAGGGAGCACTGGAGACTCAGGCACAGAAATTATTTAAAAGACAAGAGACAGAGAAGTATGTGTGTTTGGTTAGAATACGAAATGTGGAACCTCTTTCCAAATGTCAATTTTTAAAGGCTTTTCTGCATGGTCAGGTGAAAGAAGACAAGTTTCCACCCTTAGTTGTATGTTGGTTCTTTTATATAGAAATCATTGGCATTTTGAAAAGTCCCATTTTAGCTGCTTAAAAAAAAGCTGTCATCATTTGCATCTTGACAATCATGTTTTAGTATATCAGGTCACTGGGGAAAACAAAAGCGTGAAAAGTACATAACTCCTTCCAACTGACTGTCATAAGATCAGGAAAGTCAGAGTCGTTTATATAACTGCTAACAAACTCAGTAAGTACCTCCATTAAACGGAGCCTACAAAGCCTCCCAAAATAAGGGCCAACTACTCACACACTGAGTTAGTACGTCACCTAAGTGACAGCAGGAGCCACTTCTGCTCTGAGATCAAATCACACCCAATAGCTTCAGCTCCTGTTCCGTGAGCACCCACTGGGTGTTCATCATTGCACACACAAACTTTAGGTTTATATTACTTAATGACAGTAATTAGAGACACATGGGCTGGGGAAGTTCCCCAAATGTGAGGTTATAATTAAAAAGTGTAAAGCCTTTAACAAATGTTACACATTTGTTGAATATCAATTCCATATTTTTCTTACTTTTGCTTTTCCATAATTTGAGGCAAACTATAAAAGATAATGTGTAGGTGCATGTAGACACTGAGGCCAACCTTGAGTATCATTCTTTAGGAAGCATGTATCTTATTTTGGCACACAGTCTGTCATTTGGACCTGGGCTTTAATTCAGTTAGGTTGGCTAACAAGCACGCTCCAGGGATCCTCCTGTCTTTGCCTTCCCAGCTCACAGATTACACTCAGGCTACCAAAGACAGGCTTTTATTGTTTGTTTTGTTTTTAAATGTAGGTGTTGGGAATCAAACAGGCCCTCACGTTTGTGTGGCAAACACTTTACACCCAGCCTTGGAACAACGATGAATAGAACAAACGTGGATAAAGGTATTGCAGTCATTTAGTGAGGGCCTCCTCAACTCAGGCAGAATGCAGAAAGGGACAGAAAGAGCTGTATTCTTAATGAATTTGTAGTCTGCCAAGTCAGACATTTTTCTCTTTGGTCTGTTTTGTTGAGATGGTGTCTCTCTCCCAATGTAGATGCCCCTGGCTGGAATTCCCAATGTTGACTTTATAGGCATGTGCCACCACAGCCAGCACAAGTCAGACATTCTCAGGACAATGATGACACCTTGTACATTTCATCAAACTACTGTTTGAAGCAACTGTTGAGTACAGAGAGTGATATCAAGAAAGGCTGCAGGTAGGCGATGGGAAGATGGCTGAGCACAGAAGAGCACTTGGTATGCAAGCCTAAGGACCTGAGTTCAGGCTCCAGACCTCAGTAAAAAACTATATGTGGGGCTGTGGTTGTGCCGCAAGCACCTTGTAGCCCCAGTGCTGTGAATGGTGGGAATCCACAGCCAGAGGTAGATCTAGGGCTTGCTGTCTCCAATTAGTTCTGGGTTCCAAGGCAGACATGTGTGGAAGGAGTGAATCGGAGAGTGAATCGGAGCAGGCTACATGGCAGTTTTCATATATGAAAGGATATTTTGTTTCTCTTACAGATAGATGTTGCATACAATAGTCCTCTAAATTAAAATATGCACTGTGTTTTTCAAGGCCACCTTTTAAGAACTGGGTCTTCAATAAAAATATGTTCCACAGCTTTGGGCTATTGCAAGTGTAGCAAAGGAGCAAACAGGGACTCAGCACCTTTTCCCAAGCGACTCAGCTATGTGCTGTCTTCATCATAATGATAAACACTAAAACCTAACAAAGGGAGGAAAATGGGTGGTGCTCCCATTCATCCCCAACTCAAAAATGAATCAATTAAAACTAGAAGTGGAAGGACCACCTTCACCCAGAGGGGTCCCTTGTCACACTTGGCTTGTTCTTTCTTTATTCAGGAAGGAGGTTTAACATCCTGTAAGAATTAACTTTATATTTACCACATCAGGAATCAACTTTAATCCATTTTGAAGGTTGGTTGTTTCAGTGACTAAAGGCTCTGGCCACTAAGCCAGGCAACTGGAGGTAGATGCCAGGCACCAAAATTGTAGAGATTTAATTCCCACAAGGTGGTCTTTGACCTCCTTGTATATTCACACTTAATAAAAGAAAAAAATGATTTAAAAAATTAATCTGGCTGGATGTGATGGCACATGCCTTTGATCCCAGCACTCAGAAGGGAGAGGCAGGCAGATCTTTTCAGTCTGAAGCCAACTTGAACTACTCAGCAAGTTCCAGGCCAGGAAGAGCAACTTAGGAAGACCCTAACTTCAAAATAATGAAGTAATCTAAATCCATTTACAAATCATCTGTATTTTCAACAGTATATTCTTCAGTGTCCTATCATAGCTTCTGCCCCTACATTTCTGCCCCAACCACAATTATACCTATGACTCTCATCCATATGGGTATCAGGTCAGTAGGAACTAATATGGAGGGTTGATGCTTCCTTGGGTGGTGGGAAGTTTACTTGGTGTAAGAAATCTCCACTGGCCCAGTTTCTGGGCAGGATGAGGCTGATATTCTTAATGCAGGGACAGAGAGCAGAATTTAAACAGAAAGCATCCGGGTTTGTGCTTCCAGGTTGGCTTTTTCTTAATGATACAAAAGGAAACAAAAGTTGCTTGTGGAGAAGTCAAATGTGTTACAATGTTGTAAACTTTCACTTCGACTACAACAGAAGTGCTCCAAATAGGTCACCACTTCCTGATGATATCAGCTAACATTTCCTCATCTCTCTCAAAGGAGTGTCACACACTCCTCAGCACATGGCTGCTACTGTCAAGCATCAATGGACACTGGTGCTCCCAGCAGTAATACTATTCTTCTCAAAATCAGCTTTGTTTCTTCTCACCTGTGTTGATGCTACTTCTATTAAAACAATTAAATACGTATTTAACTCAGAAATATAACTGCTAAAATACTGGTTCTATGAAAACAAAGAGGAATGGTTTAAAGATTCAACAAGACTGGATATCCCACAGACAAAGAAGAGTGTGCACAAAAGAAATACAGAAGACTTAGTACTGAGAGGGCCACCAAACAGCAGATGCCGCACACATGCTGCTTACTCAATGTCTGCATGATTGCAGTTTATTTAGGAAAACCAATATTGGGTACAGCAAAGATGCAGTTTGGGTGTGGTCTATCCAGAAACAAACTAAAATAAAACCAGTAACGTTGTGCCTAACACAGGATATCCAAGTACGTGTGTGTGTGTGTGTGTGTGTGTGTTTGTTTTACACAGACCCCTGCCCACCCAGTATTTCTCTCTTGCTTATTCGCGCCAGTCCACAGCACCACTGTGCCCCTCAGAGCACACAGATGAGTGTGAGTGAGAGCATCAGAGAACACTAGGCTAGAAGTCAGAAGTCAGAAACCAGTTTTAACTGGCAGGCCTCCAGTTCCTCATGTACAGTGTGCATACACTGAGAACAGGGATGAGGAGTGAGTGTGGGAGACAGGAGCAGAAGAGAGCCACAGAATAGATAGAAAATATTTAGGAGAGAATATAAAAATTATTGACAACAAGTAAATTGGAAGAAAGTAAAGTCATTTAGAAATGCTCATTACAAAGAAACCACAAAATTAGCCACCTATATAAGATGATTAAAATAAAATTTAATGTCCCAACATAAAACACGTATTTGAGAATGAAAAGGAACTTACTTTATTATATCTTAAGGCTCTAATGATATGTGAAAACTTTTGTTTAATAATAATAAAAGAACTAAAACAAAAACAAAAACTGAACAATAACAAACTAAAACTACTTGTCTCAATTTAAAACTCTAAAGCAGATCCCAAACACAAACACAAACAGCCACAGCCCTCAGTGGACACTCAAGGACAGTGTTCTGAACACTTCCAACAGTCATCTTAACGTTACACATATAAGACAAAAACCCGCTCAGAGGAAACAAACTACCAAAGAAACGGATGCCACCTCCACTGAAATCTTTAGTTCTCGAAAAGGGCCAAACTGAAGTTAGGTCCAGGGTCAGTGTGAAGCAACACCTCCCAAGTCCTGCCTACAACAATCAGCACAGACAGGCAACAACAGAACATTTAATACAAGTTTCACAGGGACTGCTGTGCCAAGCAGTGAGGCTTGTCAAAATACGGGATTTTAGATAATAAGGAAATTAAACAGCAGATTAACTGAACACTTCGCTCATTCATTGCTAACTAAAGCAGCGCCTAACCCGCCTTCTACGCTGAGGTCACAACAGGCGTCCATCTAACTTCCCATCGACCGTCAACACTGCCACGTGCCATTCATGCATAGGCAAAGTAACCCAAGGGATATTAACTCACATGCTGCCTGGGAGTCTACATACATTTCAAGTTTTGCTTATAATGCAGCTATTCTAAGAATCTCAAAATATTTCATTAAGAATTAATGTGTTATCCACACAAATGGAAAATATTGAAAAGTAGGAATATAAATAAAAAATAATAAAAATAGTAAGCCTACTAATACCGAAGAGGAAGGGAGACAGGATGGGGGAGCATGTGAAAGAAAGAGAGGGCGACTTTAAACATCCGGTTTCTATTCTGGACCATTCATGGAAACAGACAGACACAGCAAGTGGAAGCCAAATATATTCCCTGCTCTGACAGGATTTGTTTTCTATCTTGTCATTATTTCTTGCTGCATTCTTCCTAATACTATTTCTCCAGTGTTGTAGACTTGCTGACTGACGTGCCAGCATCTTAGCTTAGAAGGGAGAGCTACAGCAGCTCGAGGCGCAGTCGCAGTGCCAGGCTGCCTTGCAAGGCTTCTGGCTGGGGTCTTTGGCTTTCTCTGGAATGACTCGCCACACAAAGGTACGCTACATGTGATTCTACCCATGTTACACACAGTTCTCAAATTCCCTCCAGTCCCTTCCTTAGGACCCAACATACAAGCCCTGGTCCATGGCAGCAGGCACACATGACTGAGGCCGGGACAAAGACACAGAAGCTCAGCACACATTTGCTGACTGTCCGTCTCACTCACAAGAACTATCTCATAACAAGCAGCAAACATGCTACCTTATTGTGTCCACACTCTCCTTTAAACGGCTCTGAGAAGTCGTCACACTGTCTACCAAGCATGCAGTGCCATGGCACTCACGTGATCCTTTACTGGAATCAGACAACAGAGTTACACTCCATCCTAGAGAACGAAGGGAGGATTCTGAAAACATCAAAGATTTGTTTAATATTGACTATAAAAACACCCCTTTGCATCAAAATAAGTGTCCCTCTTTATTACACTCTGATTATTTTCTATAGAATTTAAATTGTACATAAAATTATAATTGTGCCTTGTTTTATGTAAATTGATTGTCTCAATTATTGGGAAAGGATTGGAATGTTAATGGACTATTTTGTTGGAGACATGCCAAGCAAATCAGCAAAAACTCTAACAGCTCTAACTGGAGGTATACAGCTAAACATTTACATAAATTAGGGAGACCAACGTGGTCTCGAGAATCAATCTTGCAATGTGAAATGAGGGGGAGCTTTTCACAAAGAAGATTAAAGTACCTTTAATGTTTGATGCTAGAAAGTTCTTTGACTGGAGATTCTAATTTGGATTTATTTTTTAAAAAATAAAACAGAAAGCAGGAGGCATATTTGTAGAAGAGCACCTGCAGCTGTGTGCTTTTCCCGTACCTGCTGCGTACACAACAGGTTACCTATGAAGAGTAGGGGTCTCTCCTGAAGGCTGAGGAGGGAGAGAAGGCCCAGCGGCATTGCAACATGCGTGTATGCTGCAGTGCACTTGATTATCTGAGGGAAGACCACCTCAGGAAACTGCTGCAGACACATTCCAGCCTTCTGCCACATACTGAATCCCTGACCTATCTCCTTTATGTTAATCTGGTATCCATGAAATCTCACACATCTTCACCACACTTAGGATCAGGGATGTAAGCACACCTCAGCGTTTTGTTACTAAGATGGTTACATTTTTTTGTTTTGTTTTTTTGGTTTTTTTGTTGTTGTTGTTTTTTGTTTTTCTTACAGTTAAGGTATAGCCACGGATGCCAGAGGTATACATCTGCCTCAAACTGTCAGCCTTCTAGATGACTTCCACAAACCCTTGGCATCAAGAAATATTGTAGATGTAGGTGTAAAAATCACCTCTGGGTAGAATAAGACAAACTGTTTCTTGTACAGTGAGACTCAGAACCCAAACATAAGCATCATAGATTTACATCTATTTGCAATATTTTAGAAATTGAAACTTTAAAGTTTTAATTATTTTAGACTTGAAAAGAGCCTCTTTTGCCAAGGAAAACGGTCCTTATTAATATAGGCATACATATAGATGTATGTACAGAATATAACTTAAGATTCTGACCAGAAAATAAAGATTTCTTCTGATTGTAAACTGTTTTGAATGCAGTTCTATAGTGGAAGAAAGCTGAATTTGAGGCGTTTTTTTGTTTGTTTGTTTGGTTGGTTGGTTGGTTTTTTTCTATACCAAGTTTATCATTTCCAGGGGCCATAAGCTATTTCCAGTAACAGCTGATACTGGTCTCTTCTAAGTGCTGGGCTGGCTTATATAAAATAACTTCACCACAAAGAAAGTCTGAAGTCTATATTACATATCTATGTCTATAAGGATCCAGAATTTTCTGACAACTAGATGGATGATTAAAATTCTATGTATCAAAAGCTGCGGACGTAGTGTGCTTGTCTAGCACACAGGAAGCCCTGGGTTGGATCTCATTCCTAGCACTGCATAAACTAAGTGTGAATCAAGGGTACTTAATGCTGCTGTTAGATATTTATACGAAACGTCTTAAAACACTTGCTTTTTAAACTGTTATTCATTCACATAGATGAGAAGAAGAAAATGTTCATATACAAAAATTATTTCATAGATAGTATTTATTTTAAACCAATGAAATTTCTCAGAAACAATGGCCCAGAAATGACCAAGACATCATAAAGCCCAACACTGACTTTGACCTGTTAACTCTATCACCAGCAGGAACTGCTTCCCTTAAGGACCTGCACAAAATCAGCATCTTTTAGAAGCTGGAAAGGTATTAGTCTCTTTCATCATTACCAACAGAACATCAACAGCATAGTTCTGGGCACAGCAGCCGGTCCTCTGGCCCCATGCAGTCTCAGTTCTGCCTGAGTAGAGGGAGTGCTGTCACATTAGGGCCACACACAGTTCTAACCCAAGCCTACGCCCACACCCCACTGCAGGTGGCCCCACAAGTCCAGTGATGCCCTTCCAAGTCAGAAAAAATGGGTGACAAAACCCACAAAGGTAGCCTAGAATCAGAATGTCCTAGGAAGTGAAGTAAAGCTTTTGCAGTCCTACGTATCTATCCAGGGAGCCTGCTCATCTCTGAGGGCATTACTAATTACTATTAAGTTAGTAATTATTAGTAATTACTATTACTAATTGCTGATTACTATTAAGTTGGAATTGTAAAATAAAATGTATGAGTTACTATCTTATTTAACAAAAGCATATATTCTCTTCCATATGCCAGGCAGACAGCCCAAGAGGTGAGGAGTTTCTTTCTTCTTCTCTTAGGCAGTTGGCTCACTGGGAGGAAACGTTTCTTGCCCAAGGTCAACAGCACTTTGAGAGGCTAGGATCAGAACCCAGGCAAAGAGCCTACAGAAACTGCCCTACCCACTAGGCTCCATCTGTTCCATTAGGAACTAAAGCATTTATAGAAGCCCATTGATTCTTGCTGTAAGCCAGGGAATCCTTGAAGGTGACTTGGCCTGAAAAGTAGTCCCTAGTAGAGAAGTTGACTCTTAGATGTGGCAGAAAAGTGGGAGAGCTGCTGGTGAGCTTTGTGCAGGTGACTCTGGGGACCTGTAGCCCTCCTCCAGCCCACTGACTAGCTGGAGAAACAGACAGGACACGCAGTGAGGTCAGAGTGTGCACCAGGGTAACAGACTACCTTGTGTCCCTAGACTGTGTGTCACACATTAGCTGTGACTTTGGGCACCGAGCACAAGCTCTCAGCCTCAAAGTCTCCTAAAAACAAAGACAGTCTCACTACCCAGGAGAACTGGCCTGAGCTGACTTACAAAGGACTTCTTGCTTTGGGACTGCACACTCTTCCCTTCTCATGAGCCTACTTCAACTTTTGGAAGAGCTTTCCTTTCCTTAAAAAAAGTGCCTCTATTTCTACTTTTAATATAAACCAACAAAAAGTAAATAAATGGTTTTCCTAGTACAGGTTTTTCATTAAGTGCCAGACTTGCTTTGAAGCTATCTAGGACTTATCTCCTCAAAGGATAACTGCAATTCCATGAAACTGACAGGGGAACAGTTGATCACTGTAATGTACCATATTTATTCAGCACTTGTGTGTTCTAAAGTGGGTCTTGTGATGTGTAGGTGGTATGTTTGTCTAGAGTGTGCAGTCTGTCTTTGAGACAGGTCTCTCTCTAAACCTGGGATTAGGCTAGTAGCCAACGAGCCCCAGCAATCCTCCTGTCATCCCCCACAGCATTGGAATTACTGGCGCACACAGCCACACCAGACTACCAGACTTTTCTACGTGGCTTCTGGGATCAGAACTCAGGTCATGATACTTGTATAGCAAGAGTTCTTACCCACTGAGGCAACTGCCTGGCCCCGAGCACGCACAGTTCATAAAGACGTGTTTCAGACACATCATCTGATGCACTCTATGATGACTCTACATGACACGCAGTCTCCGTCACTTTAAGCACAAGGAAGTTAAGGCTGAAAGTTCCATCTGGCTTGTCCTAGATCACAGGGTTATCAAGGACCATGGCTGGCTTCTCCCTATCCAAGCTCACTGTACAAACAGCTTGCTATAATACCAGAGAAGGCA